>NW_015505494.1:949880-1016868 GCF_001515645.1 Sinocyclocheilus grahami
GTCCAAACCTACGTGGCCCTACGTGAAAAATGAATTGCCCCCTCCTGTTAAATCATGAAAGAACTGCAATTAACCACATTATTTTAGAAAGCTGAGTTAAATTTCACTAGCCACACGCAGGCCTGATTACTGCCAGACCTGTTGAATCAAGAAATCACTTAAATAGAACCTGTCTGACAAAGTGAAGCATGCTTAAAGAGCAACACATGCCGCGATCTAAAGAAATTCAAGAACAGATGAGAATCAAAACAGTTGACATGTATCAGTCTGGAAAGGATTATAAAGCCATTTCTAAGGCTTTGGGGCTCCAGCGTTTGCATGGTCAGAGCCATTATCCACAAATGGAGAAAGCTTGGAACAATGGTGAACCTTCCCAGGAGTTGCTGGCCAACCAAAATTACTCCAAGAGCACAACGACGACTCATCCAAGAGGTCATAAAAGAACCCAGAACAACATCTAAAGAACCACAGGCTGGTGAACCTTCCCAGGAGTGGCCAGCCTACCAAAATTACTCCAAGAGCACAATGATGACTCATCCAAGAGGTCATAAAAGAATCCAGAACAACGTCTAAAAATCTGCAGGCCTCACTTGCCTCAGTTAAGGTCAGTGTTCATGATTCAACAATAAGAAAGAGACTGGGCAAAAACGGCATGCATGGGAGAGTTCCAAGGCAAAAGCCACTGCTGACCAAAAAGAACACAAAGGCTCGTCTCTCATTTGCCAAAAAATATCTTGATTATCCCCAAGACTTTTGGGCAAATATTCTGTGGACTGATGAGACAAAAGTTGAACTTTTTGGAAGGTGTGTGTCCCGTTACATCTGGCGTAAAACCAACACAGCATTTCATAAAAAGAACATCATACCAACAGTCAAACATGGCGGTGGTAGGGTGATGGTCTGGGGCTGCTTTGCAGCTTCAGGACCTGGACAACTTGCCATAACTGATGGAACCATGAATAAGTATTTAATTAGTAAACTATCAGTATACCTATAAGTTCACTTTTAGTATAGCTACAGTACAAGCTAAACATTTAGATGTAAACTAGTTGTGTACTCAAAGTTTACTACTGTTATACTTAAAGTATACTTAAAAGTATACTTTTATATACTAGAAAGTGGGCCAATTTAGTCCCAAGGAGTATTGAAATAGTACACTTACAAGTATACTACTAGTACACTGATATTTGTATACTTACTACATAAAGTATACTTAAAAATATACTTGAACTTTACTTAAGTATACTTACTAAAATAAACTTGAAGTATACTACTTTTTGGTAAGGGAGGCCCAGAAACGCAAGAAGGACATGTTAAAATAGTCCATGTGACATCAGTGGTTCAACCGTAATTTTATAAAGCTACGAGAATACTTTTTGTGTGCAAAGAAAACAAAAATAACATAACTTACTCAATAATTCTTCTCCTCTTCGTCCCATTCTCCGCCATTATCCAGAGCTGCGGTTCTTAATGCTGGTCCTTGCTACCCCCTGCTCTGAATATTTTGCATGTCTCTCTTGTTTAACACACCTGATTCAGATAACCAGCTGGTTAGAAGAGAGCTCCATGAATGAAGTGTGTTCCAATTGACATGTTCCCTACATAGTGTTCATTGCTCTCTACTCCCTGCACATGGGAATTCGGCTAAAGTTTACTTCACTTAAGAACACAAATTTGCGCTATACCACTGTCTGCAGCGTCTCCGGGTCTCCACACACAGACGAAACTTACTCCAGAAGTGCGAAAGGTTATTTAACCGTAATCGTGAGATTTGCATAGAAGTCACATCTTGCTCACTTGAGTGCCCTTTGAATGGAACATATACATTTCTTTCGAACTGGAATCATGGTCATGATCCACTGACATTAATCTACTGTCTAGTTTGTTTGTCGGACAAAAATGGCAGATTCAAGGTTATTATTGGTCAGATCACCTGTCAATCAAGCTCCCTGCAAAGGGTCAATTGAACCCTTGTCCTTAGCATTGCTAGCGCAGGCACAATCAGTAAAGAAAGCTCTTAACTCAGATGTTCCACTAGCAAACATGAATGCACTATTTCATTGCTCTTTCTTTAAAGTGGTCATATGATGCTGCTAAAAAGAACATAATTTTGTGTATTTGGTGTAATGAAATGTGTTTATGCGGTTTAAAGTTCAAAAAACACATTATTTTCCATATACTCTTGGGGCATTATTGTTCCTCCTCTATGCCCCTCCTTTTTGAAACCCGTCAATTTTTACAAAGCTCATCGGTCTGAAAAAGCGAGGTGTGCTGTGATTGGCCAGCTATCCAGTGCGTTGTGATTGGCCGAATACCTCAAGCGTGAGACGGAAATGTTACGCCCCTCACATACTGTTGATGCCGTGTCCGGCCGGAGCGACGTCTTCTGGAGCAGAAGCAAACTAAAGGCATTTCCTTACAGCAGAACTGGGAGCCTATCTGTGAGGTTATTTATGTCCCACAGTGGAGTGTGAGCAGGGCGTTGGGGGAGCATTAGAGAGACGCTGGAGAAATGTTTCCACTCTGGGTTTGCAGAACCACGTACACTAGCGTTTACATATTGCACTGCAGCAACACTTGATGGCAGTGTAACTCCATGAGTATTATCACTCCATGATAACTCCAGTTTTGTCTCGATGAGACAAAAACACTCTCTCTCCAACACACTGCTTGTGGAAACCTGCCATATTATCTCACCAGTAAATGATAAACTTCTCTCCTGTGTCATTTCTCTCTCTGTTGTCACTATATCTCCTGACACTGCTTTTGGAGGACTCAAACATGAGGCATTTGCTGGCTGATGAACATGTTGAACTTCCCAGAGTGCAACAGGATCCACATCAGGTTTTTTAATTCACGGTAATTTGTCTATTTAACTATTGATAAATTGCAAGCCGAGGTATTAAGCCACATCTGCGACATTTCCTATGTAATTTCCTGTCAAATACAATAACAGCTTCTGACTAAACAGATCAAACTGAGTCACCAAAGACCCCAGAAACATCAAAGAGAGGTTTTACAGATTCACAGAGGGAATATGTTTTGTTGTCAGTAAAACAAGTGGATGATTACTAATGCTAACAGAATTTGAATAATCTAGCATGAGTGGCAGCCATGGCAACAGTCTGGAGGGGATACAAAATTAGGTCAAAATTAATTTCCTGTGCCTATCTAACATTGTCTTGGTCTGAAATAGATTTTTATGAAAAGATGGCATTATCAGGTAGGAATCAGTTTATAAAGAACTGCACCTTAGCATACTTTTAAAAAAGAGCAATTGTTACCGAATATATACTTCAAATGAAAACTTGAGTGTGAACCGAATGTTATGTTTTCATGTCGTTTACAAATAAAGGATATATATATATATGTGTGTGTGTGTGTGTGTGTATTTACTATAAATTTACTATATATATATAGTAAATTTATATTAAATACAATTAGCCAAATTTAGTTTTAAAATATGGTTAAACTGTACTTCTGAATGCACTGACAAGGCAATTATGGCATTATTTATTTTCTACTGAAACTTGTACAGTATGTCATGTATTTAAATATATTTGTAATAATCAAGGTGCAATTATTTTAAAAAATATATGGTAAATGTAACTTTAAATGTAATATCAAGTTACACACTTCAGTTAAAATATAATCAAGTCCTTTACATGTGTTTTAGTGTGTTAGTTAATACATCAAAATAAGTATGATTAAACAATTATTTAAAATGTCCTTTAAAGTAAAACTTTTTATTTGACATTATTATAAAGGGCACTTTTCAAAAGTGTACTTAAGTGTGTTAAAAAGTGTACTCTCTTTAAGTAAGACTAACTGCAAATGTCCTTTTATTTCATTAATATATGCAAGAACATACTTTTCTGTAATGTTTTGGACCCCATTGACTTTTCTTGTATGGACAAAAACAATTAAAACATTCTTCAAAATATATTTTTGTTGTTGTTGTTTATAACAACATGAAGGTAAACTATTTTTTAGTGAACTCGTTATAAAGTTTATAGTTTGATCTCTTTAAAATCTCGCAGTGTTCTGTGACAGCATTCACTACAGATACACAACACAACAGATGTCATATGATTGTTATGGTGTAAGATTACAGAATCGTGATACAATCTGAGGAAAGGATAATATCTTTTCTATTTCACATGCACCAGAACATCTGCAGTTAAACATAAAGAATAGGGTTATAAATCCTTGCTCTCCCCTGTGAAACAAGGACCATTTTCTGTTTGGCTTCTTCAAAACAATCCCAAAACTAATTCCAGAAGTCTAACAATTGCTTTGACACAAAACCTAAGGTGATCTACCTTTAGCAAAACTCATCAATATGTCTGAATTCAAATATATTTTTAGAATGAATTGCTGATCAAAAATCTGTTTTCATACTGGTCACATAAAGGAACCTGATCCTAAATCAGTATTAGTTCATGTGTCTGGCCTCCAGCCTTAAACGCAGAACCAGATCACAGTCATAAATACAGTCCTCTGCACTATATATCTGCTGGAAGACTAAATATATAACTGTAGATGAACACTTTGGAAGCTGTGTGTTTGTAATGGAGGGCTGCTGTGACACCTTAATGAATATTTTGAGATGATAATACAGTATTGAACATCCTCGCAACCTTAGTGCGGGATTGTTTTTGGCTTACGTTGCTGAATAAAGCCAGCGCTGCTTTAAAGTTAGCCTTCAGACTAACAGCCCACAAGAGCTCTAGTGCTGAAAATAGAAGCATTTTAAAGCATTTGGAGTATGTCAGATGAGGCAAAGATCACTTGTAGGTTTGTCATGGTGTCCAGCACTCCCAGAGGAACAGGAAGACTAATGTTTCTGTTAGCATGGCTTCCGCTAATGGTCCCCAGACTAGGAGATCACGGTCAGTGGTCATGGTCAGTGCTCACAGGGTTTGTCTATATCAATGAGGCCTTTGACAGGGAACCCATCGCCATATTGGAGAACTGTTTTTGAGATCAGAATGGTTGTGAGTTTGTGGAGGCCGCAATAAAGAGTGTAAAGAATATGTTTGTATGTTGTTTAGAAACAGTTTTCATTGAAGCGGTTTCTGTGTGAAACCTGAGGATCACTTTGTTTGAGATCCAAAGAGCCAGGTGGCCATAATACATATTATCATCATGTTTGTTATTATGTGTCAAAGTATTGTTTGTCTGTCTGTGTGTGTTCGGTTAGTTTTCTACTCACCGATTGGGACTCTTGGGGCATAAAGCATGATATGGAGTTTCAATCTGTCTTTGGATAGACTTAAAAGTAAAAAAAAAAGAAAAGAAAGATCAAGTGCTTTAAAGTCTGATCAAATTCATTAAACTCTTCTGGTTAACAGACTCTCAAAAAACAAAACAGAAGACAGATTGCATATGCAGACATAGACATGTTGCTGGTGTTTTCATAGCTGCAGAATCCATGTGTGTGCTTGTCACCAAGATGAATGGCCTATTCGGAGCATTCATGTGTTCAGCTGAGCTCTGTGCTGGCACCTCTGCATATGTGCTTCCATGTGTGTGAGATTATATGTGTCAATGATGGTTTTTAAGGTTTTAAAAGCAGTTGTAGGGGAAAAAAGGAACAAACACAACTGATGCTAAAAAAACGTAAATGTTTGAAAGAATTTCTCTAGTGTTATTGAGATATACCTTAGAATGAGATTAAAAAAAACAGAACATTAAATATATATTTTGATCTATATGCCATGCAAGTTTAAAAGACTTTCTAGTCTCCTACTATTTAACATTTTTATGCTAATCAAAGTACATGAAACACTAAGTGCAATGTAATGTAATCCAAACCAAGAAACTTTAGAACCAGTGATGACTTGAGAAACCACTTTAAAAATGGTCCTTGAGCCCTTGTCTGCATA
The DNA here is from genome assembly GCF_001515645.1 of Sinocyclocheilus grahami. Lineage (NCBI taxonomy): Eukaryota > Metazoa > Chordata > Actinopteri > Cypriniformes > Cyprinidae > Sinocyclocheilus > Sinocyclocheilus grahami. Next base: position 955,769 of record NW_015505494.1, read on the forward strand.
ATCTAAATCAATGTGGATTTTAATTTGATGGTTTACAATTAATGCTCTCAAAAACGGAATGCACTATTTAATCACAGAAACACATACTGTACAGGCGCTGATGCTCACAGGTTCACGGTCAAATTTAAGAACCTTTTTAAGTTTGAGTTTTACGTAACTCTATTGTATTGCCAAAACAAAATTATACACCTTATTCACCAGCACTGATTTACCATAATTTTTATGAACTCAACAGAGCATTGACATTAGTAATGCTTGTATTCTGTGTTCGATATTAATATTCAAGGTCTGATTTGAACAAAAACAGCAGCCTATCTTTGTTTCTATATCCTCATAAACTCTTACTTTAAGAGAATAATTTAATCACTTTTATGTAATTAGCTTGTCATACTGGCTGCTGACCTGCAATCTGAGTCCAATATTAACACTCTGAAAGTGCCAAATACAGATAAAAACTTGGCTTCAGAGAGTAAATAAAAAGTTGGCCGGAAACTTTATTATGCAACACAACATTTTACATTTAAACTGAATTTTAAGAATGCTAGCCTGATCCTTGCTAACTATTTGTCATACTCTCTCTTAGGGATGGGCAATATGACCAAAATCTTTTTTCACAGTAGCCTAACGATATATCACAATATAGTTATTTTTGCTTTAAATAAGGTCTTTATAATATCAAAATTTGTGATACTATAGAAATGTAATTCTTGTCACCAGTGTCATTATCACAAAAAAACCTCAGCGATTAAATAATCGTTGTCTACACACATTGTATAAAGTAATCAAATGCATAGAAATATGGCATATTCTTCACTGTGTAAATTAAATATATATTTCTTCTTATTAAAGTTACAAAAGTGATTTAGTCAAGAGCAGTGAGAGATTTTCTGTGTTTTGTTCTTTGATTAACATGAATGAGAGACAGCAGGAATATTAGACTGCTGTCAGTTTAAGAGCTACCCGGCTCCAATAAATTGTTAAACGTGGGTTTTCTTTGTCAGCTCTTTGCTTTCACTTAAGACCTAAATTACACTGTTTATGAGGAAACGTACAAAGACGGGCATTTTGACACTTACAAGTGTGTGTATTTAACCATTTAAAGCCTTTAAAGTGGCAAATATAACTCAATACTCCTGCGTTCTATGAGCACCGTCTTCATGTGCGTGGGCCTCTTAGAAACGGTTTCTCAGAGTCAAACGATAAGTATTCATGACCACGTAGTAAAGCAATGTCACATGAACATGTAACTGCGAGATAGACGATAGTCCAAAATCTCAAAATCAAAATACCAGTTGACACATTTCTACCAGTTAATCGTGTCTAGCAGTATATTGCCCACCCCTACTTTCTCTCTCTCTCTGTATATATATATATATTACAATATATATAATTTTTTTAAATTAAGAATTTTTATGGCCAGTAAACATATTCTCCATTTTCTTGCAATTGTCCAATGTGGCAAAAGGATAATTTTGGACCGTGCTCCTGCAAATCATGACAAGAACACAATATGTTTCTGAATAGATAGATTATTGCATTCCGGTCACATGAAGTCTTTGTGTAAAGGGGGTCTTAAATTCATTGGACTGGATCTGATCCCAGATCAGATTTTGACCCTGTGCTTCAGTGCAGCAGCAGGTCCTGGGCCTGAACACAAACACCCTGATGGGTGGGTCCTGTTTTTACTGGCCCGCTGTATAGAACAGAACAGAACCAGAGTTCAAAACAACACAAAACACCTGCAAGGCTGCAAGACCCAGTTGTTTTGACAACCCAACAGCCCCAATTCTGGCGATGAAGCCGTTAAAATGTTAAAACGCAATTTGCTCCTGTTTTTATTAAATGTCAAGTATCAGAGATTGTTAATATCCAAGAAAGTGTTCACAGTGGAGTCTCTGTTCTTAAATAAAACACACACACACAGCAATGACTGAGTTTCTTCCTTATTAACTTCAGGGATGTTTTATGGGGTCTCTGTGTATTTCCTCAACCTACTTCGGGGTCACATCCATTTCCCGTTACTTTTACTTGAATTAGCAGATCATTCTGCTTCAGTGCGCTGGAACACTGTATTACATCTATTTTACACCACTAAAATTCTTTCATCTAGAGTCTGCTCCTCTGAAAATAACCATGCTAATGTCACTCTGTTATATTCAATTCAGAAATGAGAACTCAGAGAGAGGAACACTATTCTCAAAGCTGCACTTTAAGTGGGTTTCTGTTCCATCTTAAAGGGATAGTTAGATACCAAAAAAAAGAAAGAAAATTCTGTTATTATTTTCTCACCATCATGATGTTCCAAACCCATGATATTCTTGCAGCATGGAATACAATTGAGAAAAAGTAGCAAAATAATGATATTATGCAAGATAATGATAATAAAGTTTGGGGAGAACAATTCCTTTTAAAAAATTAAGCCTGTTAAATGACTGGATTACTGTCAACATCCTGTTCTCTCACAGTCATGTGAAGTGCATGACAGATAATGATGTAATGTTTTTATTATTTATTAGCTCTAAAAAGGGGAATATTTATGACGAATTATAACTGGTTATGATTCATAATAAATATTTAGATTATATCTTCGAATTAACTGCAGCAGAATCAATATTACAATTATTTGATCTGTCCGTCCACCGAGCAGATAATATAATCATTCATCAATTCAAGGAATGTTTATTTTTCTGGCCACGCAACAATAAACTGTCCTTCTTTGTTAAGTGCTCGCATTAATTTAGCAAATGTAGCAAGGGTTCAACACATTCATTGACTTCAAACTGTGAGCAGCAAACAGAGACAATCCGTTGTGAATATAAGGGATTTAATAAATGAAACTATATCTAACATATAACTAACTAAAACATATATACACAGAATGAAACATATGGGGACACTCCCAGTGTTGGGAAGGTTACTTTGGAAATGTAACAGGTTACAGATTACAATACTATATCTAAAATGTAATAAGTTGTGTAACTATTTCAATTACTTTATGAAGGTAATGTAACTGATTACATTTGATTACTTTTCTAAATTTCTAATGTTTTCAACTGTTAATCATTTTCAAACAACGGGTTAATCTTTGTATTCAACACTGATTATTTTCAAAATCCTTCATCACATGAATTAGGATTATAATAATTTAATTTTAAAGCACAGCCACCACAAAATCAGACTTACTTTGAGATAATTTTTAAGTTAAATACAGATTTGAAACTATAACAAGAAATAGTTTAGTAGCTACAATACTGTTTATTTTAAATAAAATCTTTGTGTAGTTATGACAGGAAAGACTGGCATCTAACAATGGCTTGGAAGAAATAGTTAATCTTAAAAAATAAAGCATACAAACATTGGTGTCTCATATTTTAGAGCAGTCACTGCAAATTATAAAAGAAATCAATTAAACCTGTGGCTGTGTGTGAAAAAAATTCAAAAGTAAGAATCTTTGTAATCTTTAACATTTTCATAACTTGTAATTTAATTACACATTTTTTCTATGTAACTGTAACTAATTACAATTTACATTTATTTTGTAATTAAATTACATAATTGAGTTACATGTAAATAGTGACTTCCCAAGACTGGACATTCCGGCATAATGGTTTTTATACTGTACTCTATTTTCTGTCCCCTTCCCCTAACCCTACTATGCTCTGATCAAGCTCAAACCTTTAAACCTGAATACATTGAACTTCAAACTACTTAAAATGGTGATATCCTACAGGTGTCTGTGATTTAATCAATCAGAATACATTGTTTTAGAGTGAGGCAAATTGTATAACACAAAACAAGGCAGAATTCAGAAAATCCATTATGCTAATACTGATGTTTCTGTTGTTGTTTTCCCACCAAAATGATGTCACATCCTGGAGGATGATGCCATTAAGGATATGGCTTTAATTAGTTAAAGGGTTATTACAAATGACTAACAGGATGGAAAACAAAATTAAGGGCATGGGAAACCGTAAATCAAGTGTAGCATTAGTTCTGGCAGGTCACTTTAGTCAAGCTTGCATCAGCTGACTCTCAGCTGATCCCCATCTACCTATAGGAATACGACACCTATCTAAGCATTCATATATAAGGTCCCCCAGTATTATCAGCAGTTTTTGCATTACTCAATAGCTAATTACCCTCCTCCATCCCCAGCTCCTCCCCTGTCAGTCAGGATTCAGCCCTCTGATTATCCTTTGAATCAGACTAATTGTAAAATGTGTACATAAAATGGGGGACCTTATATATGAATGCTTAGATTTATTAGATTTAATATTGCTTAGATTAGTTTGCAATTTATTCATTGCATGAATATTGCAAACATTTTGAAGAAATGTTTAAAGCAATGAAGAAGGGAAAAAAATGAAATAAAGAAATACTAGTAATATTTTTATTACTGCTCCTAAAATGGTTGGAGACACACAACTATACTGTATAACAGGAATGACCCACATACAGTAGACCTCAACACAGTTAGCCATAAACACATTCACTCCTCTCTGTGTCAGAGGTAGATACGGTGAGAAGGAACAAGAGAGATCAAGCTGAAAGAGAGGCAAATGTAATAATTAAATATCCTTAACTCAAATATGATAATATAATCAAATTCAGTACTTTAGTGCAAACAGCAACAGCATAAATAATCAAAGGTAAGTGCAGTTTGTCCTCTAGAGGGCGCGCATGAGCCGGGAGTCACTGGACAAGAGCAGGTTCAACTCTCAGGGCAGTCGGAAATAACACACGAGTAAACATTCCCAATAGTATGCGCTCAGGGGAAATTCAGGAGAATTTCTAGCCAACTACTATGAGCCATTTATAGCCTTGCACCATTGCGGAGTCCTGGTTTGTGTTTGTGTATGTTTGAGTGGCAGAGAAATAGCCATGAGTCAAGACTAAAGCCTGCTTGATGGAGCTCACCATTCCATAGAAGGTGGAGAGATAAGAGGTGTATGACTGTAGCGATAATGATGTGTGCCACAAATGATCACACTGCCTCAAAATAGTATGTGCGCTCATTTAGTGAAGAGCATGTAGCCTATATGAGTGGAATGTATTCTGCAGTGTGTGGGATTCATTGACATTGAACACTTATTATCAGAGGTTCATTTATAACTTAAATTTAATTAGCGGTTCATAGAAAAACATTGGCTTAAAAAGTTACTAGGCTACAGTCTTTTCAGCATGTCTGACGCATCCTACAGAAGCAATGCAAAATTAGTCATAGCCAAGTCTTTCATTATAGCTTTAAGATGCTCGTGAATAAATATATACTGTAAGTGAAATCAACAAAGTAAATAAATGAGTGAAAGCTTTTATCCACAGTGACTCACAAATTATAGAAATGTATAAAGTATTTAAAAGGAGAACACTATAGAAGTAGTTTTTGCACCAAATTAGAGCAACTGTAGACCAAAAATAATAAAAATAATCAATACAATTTATGTATAAGCAATATTTGTAAAAAACAAACAAACCAAAGGACAAAGAAAAAAATAGGAAAAAATAACTTTTATAGCTTCAAGGATTCATCTATATTTAATTGAGAATTTAGTGTTTGATAACTTCAATTTCAATTTCTGTATATTTCTGCTGAATGGCACAGGTAAATATGACATTTATTATAATGGGTTTATGTGAGGATTGTTTTAAGTTCACTTAAATTATAAGTTATTTTTTAAAGTCTAATAAATTTTAATTTATTCTCAATTTTATAGAGGAATAAGTATTGGTATCATTGATACTGGCCTTCAGTCATAAAAAAATGATGCCATTAAACAAATATTAAAAAATATACTGTCTTTATGTTGTTTGTACATTAATTTGAAGATTGAATGTGAAATTATTGCAATATAAAAGTATATTTTAAAACTTTAATGTTAGGTTAATTAATCACGATTAATTTCAGAAAAATGTGCAATTAATTAGTTAATTTTTTTAATCATGTGACAGCACTAATATATTTATATATATTATTTTCGTCTCTCTTTGTCTATCTATAGATTTCATCTTGTCAGCTTTACTTAGTGTACTGTTTTCTTCAGAAGAACATGCCCTTGTGGTTGCCGTTAATTTTAGCGGATGGCATTAATTTCTATTAGGTCCATGCACCCAGCGGCTCATTAGTGCCACATACCTGGCCTTCCACATGCAGAGATGACTGGATGCGTGAAGCAGCTTTGAGGTGTTCATTGAGCAGTACCCCTTAAGAGCTGCAGATTAAATATAAATACAGAGGAGGCCAGAACATTCCTGTGACAAGATGTCATTACCTTGTGATGAAGGTTTGTGGTTGGGCATGCTGCCCATAACAAGGTCACAGTCACACATAAAAAAATAAGGCCACCTTAGATCAACCACAGGTTTTTTTGTAACCATGAGTCAATTACAGCCGATGTGAACATATGATGAATTTTTCTGAATACAACGACAAATAAAACCATGATTGAACAGTGTGACAAGAAATTACATGCTCATATAAACAAAAATGACAAGGATTGATAAAATCGATATGTAGAGATGATTGCTTTAGATAAAAATAATCAAATGGCATAAGAAAACCATCAACATTAAAATGACATAATAGCAGTCAAAGCCTGCATCACACACACTGTTTTCTCCAGATTTCTTCATACAAAAAAAAAAAAACCACACACACAATGATAATGCATTTTACTGAGAAGTCTTGTACCATTCTTACACAACCAAGCATAATTTTTATGACCCCAATAAACAGTTTTAAATTTGTAGAAGCTCTCAGGAGGTTTTTGAACAGATATAGGGGAAAAAAGCTTGGAAACTGAAGCCTTTTACAGTTCACTTTCCCTCATAGTTAACTGCTACTCTGGACTTCAGAGTCCTCACAAAAAAAGCACTTTGTAAAGTATAAAAGCAAATTCCGTTGCTTTTTTGTACTCTTCTGGGAACTAGGACAACAAATGCCAAAAAAGTATTACTGGAAAGTTCAGCGCTTCCTACAAGGCACATGGTTCAGGTCAGAACTCTGATTGCTTGTCAATGTGGCGCTACTATGAAATTACAGTTCAAAGACTACACGTATTAACATTCATAATGAGGTTTTTAATGTCTGATGCAGAATGCATGTGGTTTAACAGCCTCTGATCTTTGTTCTGAAGCATGTGTGTAATGATTTGACTTGATGCTGCAAATATGGCACTTCCACCATTCGAGCGAGAGAATGATAGTATCTGTGATTTTAAAAGCAGAGTATGCTGGATAGCATGTAACTGCTTCTTTAAAGTGCACAGTTGCACTGGTGTACACGTTTTCTCCGCCTGCACTCAGGCAGCCCCAGACCATTTCTCTGATCAAACATCACTGCTCTCTCTGTCTTTCATTCATTCCCCAATCACAGCTCTCAGTGTGACGCATCTCTTGCTGCTTGCAGCCTTGAGACTGAATAGAATCATTCTGCCTCACTCTGTTTCTTTCATCCACACCTGAGGTGGAGGATCGCTCCGGAAGATCACATAATGAGCATTTCTCCATTCATTCACATGACTTCACTTTATCTATAAGTAAACACCCATGGTCATTTTGAATTGAAACTTCAGGCAGGAAATTTGCAATAAAACTACAGTTATGGGATGCCACGTCTGGTTGTTATGTCAGTAAATCATAATGTTATTATACCTACATATTTGAGCTATTAAAATGTATCTGTAAGATGTCTGGGTAATAGCACACATGTAGAAATTGGAAATCATGTGATGACTTAAAATTGATCTCTATAGTGATATATGTTTAATACTACAAATTACCATTTTCCGATAAATGTCAAAAAGTTACTGCATCAAAAAATATGTCAAATGTCAAAAATGACTGCAAATAAATGCATGCATTCCCAGAGATACCCAAATGCATAAAAGTAAAATTGTTTAAAAAAATTCAAATCCAACTTGCAAATAAAAGTAGCTTGATCAAACGTTTTTAGTAGGTGTCAGTTTTTTTTTATTTTGTATGAATATTCTAAAAATGTTTTTATTGACAGAGTATTTGTTCAAAACCTGTTCAAATGTCCCAATGTTTCAAATTCTAAACCAAAAATCTTTTACTTAAAATAAATAAAATAAAAAATAAAATAAAAGGTAAAGAAATTCTTGCAAGCTGGATTTTTTAAAGCATAATTTTACTTCTATGCATTTGGGAATCTCTAAGAATGCATGCATTTATTTGCAGTAAATGAAGTAATTCATAGTTATATAAAAATGTTTACTGGACTCTATTGAACTCCAGTGCTGCTTGGACATCTGTCTGAAAACAACGGCCTTTGAAGGAATTTCCTTATTATTAAATCTAATTCCTTATTTCCTTGTAATAATCAGATGCATTCCTTGCTTAATAACACATGCTTCTATAAATATTCTTTTGGTACTTTGATTGGCCTAACTTTCAAATGAAGATTATTGAAATGATTGATTGCGGCAGTGTGATTACTAAGTAGAAAACGTAACTGCATTGAGTCATGACACTCACTGAATCACACACAACTGGAGAGACATCGCAGCCTAAGATGGCAGTGTCACAGATGCAAAAACTTACTTGCAAGGCCAATACTACTTCCTGCTGGGAAGGAATGATGTTTATTTTCTGAGGAACTGCCTTTAGTTTGCTTCCTTTAGGGGTACATTAGCTCAATGCTGATCACTTATGAGACGTTTCCACTGCTAACAGGAAGTTTACAACAGGCAACTTCAGTTATATAACAAAACCCACAAGGTTTCTGAATTTAAATGTAAAACCACATGCATAATTGTCTCCAACAAATACACAAAGTAAACATGTAGCCACATACAACCATACATAAGGATGTAGCTTATCTGCATTTTATGATTTTCTGGAAAGATTCTGAATGAGACATGAATGAACGAAGCGAGATCATCGGGGGAATAGAACGAAATCATAAATAAGCACAGAAAATAAAAGAAGAAAAACGACATTAAAGAGTCAGATGCAATAAACCTAGACATTTATGAAGGCCAAAGTTACATTTATAATATCCATGCGGCATAATTGCAATGGTGCTATGTGTGGTCACTGTAAATGAAAATCCTCTATAATTTGAAAAAATATTTTTTTAGTCCAAACTGACAAAATATCCTCAAACATTTGCCATATCTAGTTAATACAAGTTATGAAGGATAGGCTTTAACAGCAAGCAAGCAAACAAGACAAAAATATTTACAAATGGGCAAAACAAAAGCTTTTTTAATAAACATTAAAAACATGAATAAATTAATTATGGTAATTCTAATAAACACCCCAAGGAGATCTGCATAAAAATAGAGAAAACAATAATTTATACAATAAACTAATAAATCTACCCAACATTAACAGCATTCAGTTCCACTGATTTAGAGTTGTTACATTCATAAAAAAGTTAATTTTGTGACCAAATACAGAAAAAAACATAACTGGTGCATATATTACGGTTTTAAATGATGCATAATTTTATCTATTATAAATAAAATTATTACTTTAAAACCAAAAATTACTTTGAAAATGTTTTATTTTATTTGTATTATCCGTATTCCTCACTACAAACTGTCTGTTCATTGTTTTGGGAGGAGGTTGAGGACTGAACTGTGCATGTACAGACCCAGCGTTGTCATCGTTGAGTGCATTGTGCACAATATTTTTTTCCCAAATGTTGCCTTTATTGAGTGTTACAATGAACCCTGCTTCCCCTCTAGCTGTGGAGAGTGTCAGGTGAAAAGACAGCAGATAGCTGGAGAACAAAAGCACATCCCTCCATCACACAGGAATATGAAAGAGCATTGCTTGATTAAACCAGTTTATGTTCAACAAACAAGCGGATGTATAAAAGAAACATTTGTCAAGGACTCTCTCTCTCACACACACACTGATCAGCATTTGACGCACATACTATGATGCATACATATTCACACATCTGTTGGGGTCTTACAACACACACGTAAAAACAAAAGACATTGATTATCTAGAAGAACATGACTCCTACCTCTCCAACTCGCTGTCGCAGGTGTTCTTTTATTTTTATGTGTGTAAAGACGTCACACACGCCAATTGCTTTTACTCACAAACAGGAAGTCACACATCTCCCTTAGGAAATCCCAAAAATGTTTGTTGCTGTTGATGCATCAGCATTTTAGGCACATAAAGGACTTTCCGTAAACAAGCTTTTCATTTCTCGTTATTTCAATCGTTCGATGAGTCTCTTCTTCTCTCTTTTCACTCCCTCTCCCTCCTGTTCTCTGCCCAAGGCCTTTTGTGTCTTTGTACAAAATTGCCATGTTTCGTCTTATTAGTCACCCCAAAGAGCAAAAAAAAGAAGAAGATGTGTCAGAATAATTAAAAGGAACACACAGAGAACAAAAACAACCAAACAAATGAATAAAAAGCACTGCTGAGCCACAGCTGGTAAAGTGGTGTTTCATTTATTGAGGAAAGGAAAATAAACCAAAAGAATCTCAGTCAGGATTCCAGTTCCTACGAGAAACCTTTTTGGTTCTGCTATGATAAAGTGCACTTACAGTTATCACACTTTCCATTAGAGTTTGAGTCCTGGTATTTCTCTCTCAGACACACAAACACACACATTGTACATCTCTTTTTTTCTGGACCTAAAAAAATACACAGAATAAAAGACAGGTGTGTTTTTGCATACAAGGTGTGTAACTGACAGTCTAATCGGTTTTTAACATATCCAGATGTTCATGTATGTGTGTGTGAGGATTCAATCCACAGTATTAAGTAGTTACAGTACTTTTAGTTTAGGCTACTCTACAGAACACACTTCAAAATCATCCCGGTCACCATAAGTGACCTGATTGAGATCATACCATCTCTGACAAACACTCATCAGCTTTTAATTTCTTCATTTGCAACCATGCCTTCCCCTCCCCATGCGAATAGTAGGTCAATTTGAATAGAATCATCTAGTGTTTTAAAGATGTGTCAGAATAATTAAAAGGAACACACAGAGAACAAAAACAACCAAACAAATGAATAAAAAGCACTGCTGAGCCACAGCTGGTAAAGTGGTGTTTCATTTATTGAGGAAAGGAAAATAAACCAAAAGAATCTCAGTCAGGATTCCAGTTCCTACGAGAAACCTTTTTGGTTCTGCTATGATAAAGTGCACTTACAGTTATCACACTTTCCATTAGAGTTTGAGTCCTGGTATTTCTCTCTCAGACACACAAACACACACATTGTACATCTCTTTTTTTCTGGACCTAAAAAAATACACAGAATAAAAGACAGGTGTGTTTTTGCATACAAGGTGTGTAACTGACAGTCTAATCGGTTTTTAACATATCCAGATGTTCATGTATGTGTGTGTGAGGATTCAATCCACAGTATTAAGTAGTTACAGTACTTTTAGTTTAGGCTACTCTACAGAACACACTTCAAAATCATCCCGGTCACCATAAGTGACCTGATTGAGATCATACCATCTCTGACAAACACTCATCAGCTTTTAATTTCTTCATTTGCAACCATGTCTTCCCCTCCCCATGCGAATAGTAGGTCAATTTGAATAGAATCATCTAGTGTTTTAAAAATATAATTTATTTCTAACCAATATGTCTACATAATATTTATGTACAGTTTCATGACACAGAAATATCTATTTCATTTTCCAGTTCGAAGGACTGTGAGTGTCCCACCACAATTTTGGCACATTTCTGTTAATTTTGATCACTAACGAAACAAAAGAACAGGCATGGAAGAGAAACGTGGTCTTAGTACCAATAAAACATCTTCAAACAACCACATATGCTCCTCTTTTTGAGAAACAAAACTTTGCTGGCATCACTGGGAAACTGCAAATGAAAGAACAACTGTCCAAATAATCAGTCAGCATCTGTCGAGCCTCGGGAAACAACAGGACAAACACAAACACTGCATAGTCGATCCCACATTGTGTTGTTACACAGTGTTCATACATCTATATTGCATGTAGTGTGGCTTTAACATATAATTACACATTATAATGTTGGTTGAGGAGTGTGAAAATACAGGTAACATAAACCTAGACTGGATGAATCAACACCATTCAAGCTCCTCTAGTTTTTTTTTCCTAATCACTTACTATACTGTTGTGCTGAATGTTGTGTGGACGGACAAAAAAGGCAAATACATAAATCATGTATATCAGTTGTGGGCTACTTTTACGCCGAGTAACACATTATTTCTGAGAGAATAAAACGGTAAATTAAACATTTGCCTTAAATAAAAACAAAAGAAATCTATACACTAAATAAACGGGAGTACCGATCAGTTGTGTTTCTGAAAGAAAAAAAAAAAGTGTAAAAACAAATGTTGGTGTAAAATGAGCATGGAATGTTTATCTTGTCCCTGTATTGCACCTTGTTTCCCTTCAGAGACTATTTCAAGTCAGTCTCTCCCATTTATATACAAAATTAAATGTAAAAAAAAAACAGGATTATGGTCTTTTATGAAGTTCCCCATTTATCCGAAGTCAGATTCTCTCCTGACTGAACAACGTATATTAAACAGTAAAAGCCCTCTCAGATAAAAGCCACTCACATCACTAAATTGAAGTAATTGTGTGCATGTTATTATCGTAACAGCGACAACCTATCAGATACTTCGATAAGCCCTAAACCTAAACTTTACTGACCGCATTGCAGTAATCTCAAGACTGGTGCATTTCAAGTTTCTCCTACCACTGATCTCACATGTTCAAGACTTTCATGTATTAAAGGAATAGTTTACCCAAAGATGAACGTTTGCTGAAAATGTACTCGCCCTCAGGCCATCCAAAAAGTGGTTGTGCTTGTTTCTTCATCAGAACAAATGAGAGTCCATGCAGCTGATAAAAACAATGATCCACAAGAAATCCACACGACTCCAGTCCAGTAAGTAGTTTCTTGTCTAGCAAAAAGCTGCATGCTAGTAATAAATTCATCGACGTTTTAAACTTAAACTGTTGCTTCCAGCTAAAATACGAGTCTATATATTTCATAACGCTTCCATCAAAATTCACTGATATATTTGCTTATAATTGCTTTGACTTTTGATCCGTTCATATTTCTCTCCTGATTTTTTTCAATTGATAAAGCAAATATTAAGGACATTGTATTCTAGCCGGAAGCAATGTTTTGAAATTACAACATCTTAATGATGGATTTGTTTTTTTACAAACTCACTTTACACTTTATCTTTACACTTCACAAGCTGTTAACTGGAGTCATGTGAATTACTTATTATTGTGATGTTTTTATCAGCTGTTTGGACTCATTCTGACGGCACCCATTCACTGCAGAGGATCCATTGGTGAGCAAGTGATGTAGTCTAATGCTAAATTTCTCCAAATATGTTCTGATGAAGAAACAAACACGTCCACATCTTGGATGGCCTGAGGGTGAGTACATTTTCAGCGAATTTGTGGGTGAACTACTCCTTTAACACCTCAAAGTAATGATAAAATGAAATGCCACATCATTTTGCTTTGTAAAAATGACCAGGGACCAAGTTACAACATCTATTTAGGAGAAAAAAATATGTATTCAAGCCAACTGGAGGAAGTAAAGCAGGAACTAAAGGGGAGACTGAAGCAGACTGCTTTGTGGGATGAAGTCAGACGGGACCAGCAGATTTGGGTGAACCTTAACAACAAGAGCTGACTGCAAGGTTGTTAACACTTGTAACTAAGTAAATAGTACAGGGTGAATTCACTAAATAAGTTACTCCACTTTTACAGCATTTCAGCTTAACCCTTGTGCTATGCTGAAAACCTTTTATCTAGTTTGGTGGGGTCTTTAAAAAAATTGCTTCGAAATATTTCAATATGCTATATTATCAGCAAATCGTGGATTTAATCTACTTTTCTTTCAAAGAATTTTCAATGGTTTCGTAAATACAAAACCTAAAAGAAAACAAGTTGATAAAAAGACTGAATCCAATATTTCGAAAAAAAAAAACCCAGCATAATGGGAGATTTACAAGTAATTTTGACTGGCCTACAAAAAATCCTAGGAAACAAGGTCGGAAAAAAATCATAAAAAGGTACAAACATCATCAGTTATTTGGGGGGAATTTCCTATGTGAGCAAAGTCTGTAAGTTTTAATCAAATGCAATAACATTAAGTATAGTATAGTAGTATGTCATTCTGAAACCTTACATGCACTACCACACTATATCAATACACATCCGACACAATGACGCTCACCGTTTTTGTGCCTCTTGTTTGCTACAGCACATCTCACAGTAGTATTTATACTCACTGCACAGGGTCTCTGTATTACTGAAGCCCCTGTAAAAGCCACCAGAAAAAACACATCTATCAAAGAGCATAAACACAGAGGAAAACAACTGGTTGTGTACATAAGCATGCGTGACTACTGTTATGTTACAGTGTTTTTATATGTCTACCTGAGACAGTGTGTTATTGAAGTGTTCTGCTCAACATCTACAGACAAATCCAAAAAGTCTTCATCCTTGCTACTGACCTGTAAAAACAAAAGGACATGTGAGTTCACAAAGCATTTGAGAAAGAAGAGAACACATATCTTCAGAAAGTGTGATCTCGCCACCCACAGAGACAATATTAGCTGTCAAGCATCTTCAAGTGGCAGAGAGTTAGTGGGGACTCATTTCTACAAAGACGTTTATCACGCATGTTGGCGACCCCTTTCTACGAACACCCGTTTCAGCTGGCGAACGGGTTGCACTCTGTTGACCTGATTGTCTCATGTTGTCTTGCACTTATTGCAGAAAGCCACGAGTGAGGATGTGTGAGAGCACAGGCGTGTAACGGCGTGATAGCACTCAACTGTAGTCTAGCGGCAATGTGTTAATGCGAAGAAAAAGTAGGTTAGTCAACAGAAAAGACTGAAAAGTGGGTCACACGATAGAGAGATGGTAGTTTCTTTCCTCAGGCTGCAAAATTCAAAGCATTGACCGAATGTCGTTGTATAAGACAACTCACAATACAAAAAAAAAATCTAACAATCCAATGTCTGTCTAACAGAAGAGCACTCCGATATTTAAAAAAAAAATTAAATACAACTTTGCTCATACATTTACATATCCCTTACAAAATTTAGATGATTAGAATTTTATTAACTATATATTATTTTTCATTAATATTAAAAATAGGCATAAAAGAGTTCAGAATTTGGACATTGTTTCTCTGAATTCCAAGTTTACTTCTTGCAATTAAGATTCTTGTTTCGGCCATGGAATAAAAAAAAAAAATGTAACTGCGACTTTTTATCTTAGAATTAAATTTAATATCTTTAGTTTATATCTTGATAATTCTGTGTTTAAGTCTCACAATTCTGAGTTCATATCTCATAATTCTGAGTTTATATCCCATAATTTTGTGTTAAAAAGTCGCAATTATCTCTATTTTTTTTTATTCATTCGCAGAAACTGGCTTCCATAGCTGTATTAAATAAA
Source organism: Sinocyclocheilus grahami (assembly GCF_001515645.1). Taxonomy (NCBI): domain Eukaryota; kingdom Metazoa; phylum Chordata; class Actinopteri; order Cypriniformes; family Cyprinidae; genus Sinocyclocheilus; species Sinocyclocheilus grahami. The sequence goes on from NW_015505494.1 coordinate 971,199, forward strand.
AGCAAAAGAATACAATAAAATAAAATGCTGTAACACTTTAGTATAGGGACCAATTCTCAATATTAACTAGTTGCTTATTAGCATGCCTATTAATAACATATTGGCTGTTTATTAATACTTATTGCACATAGCAACACTCTTACCGTCTCACAGTTGAGACAGCGTGTCTCATTGGTCAGCGTGCCCTGGAAGATATCGTGAACCCAGGTGGGCTCGACCTTGTTCTGTTCTGGCTCGGTGTCCGTGGCGATGGCAGTGCCGTTGTTCTTTAGTCGTCCGTTCTGTTTTTCCTGTTTCTTCTCCTCTTGCAGGATGTCAGCCACCGTGTTCAGCAGGTAGTTCAGGAACTCGTGGGCATCCTGCTGCATGTAGTTATCAAACAGGTCTATAGGAAGAGCCAGAGAGCAAAACGTGTAACATTAGCTTGCAATCCTGCAAATGACTGTGAAGGAACTATCTGTAGACTAAAATGCCATTCACACCAAGAACTATAAAGATAAGTATAACAATAACTATATTAGCATCCACACCAATGCATGACAATGTATTTATTATAAGCAACAACTGATGATAGAATCACTGTAAATCACAATTGGGACGTATAAGGATAGGTCAAATCTACTTGAATGGGGAAAGTCTGAAATCTTCAAAAGTGTTTGACAAGATTATGTTTCAATAGCATATTTCATAACATCTGACACGGTCTCGTAAATTTGGCTTCTTAAGCACAAGTCCTGTATTTTTCAGTCTGTTCCAGTTAACTCTACTAAAAAGTAATTAACTTTTGTCTAGCATTTGCAATCATAAAGCTAACTCTGTGTGAGTGAGTATGTGTGTAGCTGGTGAAGGTACGTCTCTCTGATAGAGGTCTGTATTGTTCATTCATAGCGAGGGCATTTTCTGGAATGAAACAGAAGAACAAATCCTCTTTTATGCTACATATTATCCCTCCCCTCTCCCTCAAAACACACACACACACACGATCTGTTACACCTGCTTCTCCTTCAGTATATCACACAGAGGCTTTCTGTTATCATGGACAGGTTTGATTTTTCACAGTCTCCTGTCTGAACGCTAGATACTGCTCTAGTAGTTGCCTACAAACTCGTGTTGACACCTTTACCAGAAAACACGTTTGCATATATTGGATACACAAGATTTTACATTTCTCATAAACAACTGCATATATTTAACAAAATGACAACCAAATGTATCTGAAAACATTTGAGCAGTTTTGTGGGATTCTGGTATGACAAATTAGCAGTAAACAGATGCTTAGTAAGAGTGGAAACCATATTTAACTTTATCTGAAGGAAAAATGAAAAAGAAATACAGTCTGTTCAATGTCTTACTTTTGTGAATGTGTCATTCATTCAGTCAACATTGAAAACATCTTGTTTCCGCAAATTTCTGACAAGTCCGTTACCATTCATGAAGGTTACACAATGAAAGTGCGTCATTTGTAATCTGCCAATTTGCTAATGGGCACTTGGTTGTTGGCACCACAGGAATTAGGGCCCTATGATTTCCAAGATGCGGAACACACAGACAGAATTGAGCTATTATAGACATTAATGCAGAATTTGGCAAAAAAAAAAAAAAAGTTTTATGAATTAATTTGATTACCACAGTTCTGATGATAAATTTGTATTAAATCATAAAACTTAGAACCCTGAAAATATTAAAATGGAATTGGTGAAAAAAATTAAATGAATTTTTTATGATTAGACTTTTTGACTATTAAAATTTAATAAAAAATGGAATCCAGAAAAATTTTAATTGAAATTAAGGAATAAAAAAAATAAAAATAATCTGCGACATCCATTGAATGCTATTAAAAGCCCTTCAAAAATATATTGCCGCTCAAGATTTTTTATAATTGCTTTGGGTAAAAAGTCTTATACTCACCAATTCTGCTTTTATTTGATCAAAAATCATGTAAAATATTCAGAAATTTTATTACAATTTAAATGTTTTCTATTTGAATATATTTTAAAATGTAATTTATTCCTATGCAGGAAAAGCTACATTTTCAGCAGCCATTACTTCAGTCTTCAGTGTCACAGGATTTGCATTTAGTGTCACTTTTGACCAATTGAACATATTCTTGCTGAATATAAATGTTAATTTCTTTAAAAAAAAACTCTTACTAACCCCAAGATTTTGAACTAAATATATGTATATATAGATATATAATATTAGATGTTGCAAAATTATTTATTTGACCAAAATACACAGCTACTTTTGAATGAATGTCAATGCAGAAAGATGCATTTTGCCTTCATAATGGTGTAGTTACAGACAGTATCTACCAGCAGTGGTTAACTAGGCCATGTTAACCAGCCAAACCTCGATCCCTTGGTTCCCTCACCATTCTCCTTCCGCAGACGTGAGATGAACTTCTTGGGAGGGATCACGCCCACCTTCTTCTTCTGCGTGGTGATGCTGTGGAAGAGGTCGGCCAGACAGGTGAGAAGGTTCTCCTTCTTCTTCTGCTGGACTTTGTAAGCCAACACATTCTCCCTGAACGGCCGGCAGAAATACAGAGCCTGCAACACTGAGTTACAGTAGCACGTGTTCCCAAACTAGAGAAAAAGACAAAGAGAGAGGAATTAATTCAGGCTGAGCTCATCAATCCTTGAGCGGGAAACAAACAAAGGACACTTGGGACGCAATTAAATCTGATTTATGAAACCGAGAGATAAAATCTGGAAGAGTGCCAGGAAAGAAATGTGCCAGACATGGGTCAAACACAGAGAACCCCACCAAATGTGGATCTGCATGAGACATTTACAATCAAGAAAAACTCCCTGCTCGGCACTAAAAGCAAATAAAATGGCTGAAAAAAACGAATGGTGGAATCAAAAGCTCTTTAAAAACATGACCTGCACGGGCTGAAAGAGCAGCACTTGCTGTTACCGTGACAACAGAGCATTGTTTCCCTTCCAAAGGTCTTTTCCTGTTCCCTCACACTGACAATAGAGCTGTTTTAGGGGCTTTTTGGCATTTTTATTGACAGCGAAAGCAGAGAGAAGACAGAAATTTACTAGAATAAGAGAGGGAAACAGGAACAGGATAGAGATGCCATGAGTATTCGAAAGTGACAAAAATGACTGAACATGAAAACACAATAATAAACGTCGAAATGCAGTGATTAGGGGCAAATGGGCTGAAACTCAACACTTTGTGGTCTTATTAAAAGTGTTTTCAGGTTAACACATTATTAGTGCATCAATATTTTGCAGAGGTACTTTTTTCTTGGAAACAGTGTGTTTAGAATTAAAACTGTTTAACTGTCATCATGGTGCATGTTTTTTTTTTTTTAATCTCACCTTTGTTGACAAAGTTACATATTTAACACAGATCCCTAAATTCAAGAAGGATACAGATATAAACTTACCTCCAGGAACGCCACAGTTTTCTGCGTGGCATTCTAATATATACTCAGACACATCATTTTGGTATCAAACTAACCAATTCTCTCATTAAGCTAATTGCTTTGTTTTATCGTCACATTATGATGGCAATAAATACATTCTTAATTAAAATGAAAGCAATTCTAATTAGATCAGGCTGACAGTTTTCCTATAAATCTAAATAAAGAAAAATAATTATAATAACTGTGATAATAACTAAAAAATTATAATAACTGTGACCTAATTTATGTGAACCTCTTTCTAATCTAAATAAGTGACAGTAAGAACAATAACAACTGTGACCTGATTTCTGTGGATCTCCTGATGATTCACTGAATTAACTGCTCGGCAGCTTGACCTGAAAGATTCAGCTATAAGACTGAACAGTAACATGTTCATTAATCACACCAGCTGCACTAATGGCAGCAGGAATAAATTCAGCTTTGTCAAGCTGACATGTTCTGCAGTAAAATACCAAATGCTAATATAATTTGCAGAAGAGTACAAAATAAACCACTCACTTCTGTTGAAAATAACAAATTAAATGGTTAGCAAAGGTTGTGAACTGTGCTTTTTCGCCAGCTCAGTGAAACATTTCAGCTGGTTGCTTTGTTTCGATGCTGGGGTCTTCCTCAAATTTACAATGAATAATGTTGTTAGGTATGATAACATGCACAAAACTGAGAAAACCAAGCTACTCAATGCTTCACTGAACAAATATGCAAACCGTTACCATGTGGGTATAATATTTTTTTGCTCCCACTGGCTCACATGTAAAGCGATGTGTCTGTTTAAGGGTTAGACTGGTGCTGTGTGATACTTACGTTGACCAATCCAAAGTAGTGTTCATTAATAGGGAACTGCTCTGGACCAATGTCTTTCTCCAGAGCAGAGGCATTGGTGCCCTGAAACAGAAATTGAGAGAAAAAGTAAAAGGCTTGGCAATTACACTTTAATTTTACATTAAATATTCATTCTCATACATCACATTTTAAGACAAAGTGAGAAGACTCACAGCTAAAGACATTTATGTCTAAAGTTTTTTTTTCTCTAAAACTCCATGACGTGACATTAAGCCACCAAAATGAAAATATGAGGTACAAAATCACCATGTACTGCTGGAGAATGACTCGTTTATGATGCTGCAAGTGACACAATAACCTACGCTTCTTGTTTGCTTTTTATAGCACTATATCATTAGCAGTCGGTAAGACATAATTATGGCTTTCTTAATTCACATGCCATTGCCAAGTGTGGAATACTATCAATAAATATCCATGCTAAAAGTGAATACAGAGAGGTGTTCTGGTTTTAGTCATTTAGAAACTAAAAATTTTTTTTATACAAACAATAACTATGTTCAACTGCTTATAACATTCACAATAACTGCAAAAAATCCATGGGCAGTTAGGTATATGTTGTTTGAAATCCAAACCATTCAAACTGATAATCAAGGATCAAGTGTTGTAATGGTCTAATTTATCAGCAACTGGGTGACATGAATAATGGATAGAACAACTAAGCAGGATGATGCTGGATAAGAATCCATGACAGAATGTAACTGAATCAGCAGGACAAGCTAAGAGTTTCACTTTGGCCTCAGTACAATGGGACTCCAGACGTTTTCTCTTCTAACACTGAAACCAGTGACAGATCACAAGAGATAAATTCGCTGTTCAAAAGGTACTAGCCACATCTACGGTATGTATTACATGTATTCACTTTTTATTCTTTGAAATTTTACCTAGAAATTGCCAGAAATGTCACTGAATATGACAAAATGATAAAGTGATTTGAAGGCACGTCTTATATATTTATTATTGAGTAATATGTAAATACGGTGGTCTTATTTTAGCATGTTTAGGCATCAGACATTAGAAACCCAAGCCATTTTGCAAATCAGTTTCAATAAATGCAGAGGATGTTTTCAGTTCTGGCATTTAATGTATGTGTCATAGACTAAACAAAGGATTAGGGAAAATTTTATTCCATATGATACAACCCCTTTAAAATTTGAAGACAAAATGCTCCAATAATGAGGGATTACAGTGTAATGATATCATTAATAACAGCTCATTTTGAATTTGATGTTAGTTTTATTTTATTGCTTAACAGCCATAATTGTTCAAATTAAGAATGTATTTCAGGTTACAGATTAAAGTAGTGTAGTTTTGTATGGATATACAAATATAATTAAATATAATTATAATAATCATAAAAATTGTATCCCCTAAAAATGTAAAAAATGTGGCAATTTCAGGGGACATATTGCCCTTTATTTATTTATTTTGTTATTTTTTCAAAGAACTGCATGCTACGGTTCAAATGTTTGGGGTCAGTACGATTTTTTAAAAATAAATTAATACTTTTATTCAGCATTGAGACATTAAATTGATCAACAGTGACAGTAAATATATTTATATTGTTATATTGTTGATATTTAGACTTCCATTTTTTAAATGCTGTTATTTTGGACTTTCTTTGAACAACAAAAAGTATCACAGTTTCCACAAAAATATCAAGAGAAACGGTTTTCAACATTAATGATAATAATAAGAAACACTTACCTTAACTTAACTTAGTAATGGCTGCTGGAAATTCAGCTTAGCTGACAGAAATTAAGGACATTTCAAATACATTGAAATAAAATAAAAAAACTGTTATTTGGTCAATATTGTTTCTACTGTATATTTTAATCAAATACATGCAGCCGTGGTCAGCATAAAAGACTTCTTTTAGAAGCATTAAATACTTACTGACCCCAGACTTTTGAATAGTAGTGCTTATGACAGCCCTTTAATAACCCAACACATCTTTAGAACCCGAGTATCTCTGAACAACTCTGAATGAGCAGATCAGGTAATGACTAAAAACCACAATCAGATCCAGAGATCAAAGTCAAACACCAATGAAGTCAAGACCATGACTGACAGTTGAAAGATGGGAAATAGCCCATCTCGGTATCTCTGCATTGTCTAGTCTAGTGTTATTAACCCGACAGAGACAGCAACCTTTTTATCTGTAGGAAATATGAATCCACAGAGACCTTCAATTCCAGCACTAATAGATCTTCATTGCCTATTGAAATATAAATACGGCATTGTGCAAGACAGACTTAAGAGCTTGAATATTTGTAGGCCATAATAATTAACAACAGGCAAGTGATAGGCTGCATTTGTTCATGAGGGCTATCGAATCCTCTGAGCTCACAGGCTTTGAAAAATGAAGTGGCATTATGTTGGCTAAACAATGTAAAGATACTTTTGCCAAAATTTGACTTCATAAATAGGGGAATTTTCTTGTTGACTACATACAGCTAGGCCGTCTTTGTTTCTGCTTAGAAACCTTCCACAGCACATAAATGAGCATGTACACAAACACAAAAACATATAAGGCAATATATTGCCAGACACAGCTAATAGACAAATGTTCTCCAACTAAAGTACAGTTAATAGAGCCATGTTTTCAAACTAAAAGACAGGTCTGCATTTGTGCACACCAAATACACATTAATTGAGGCCATTTAAGCAGAACTGAACATAGAAGACATAAAGGAGAACATTTCATTAGCTTGCCTTGTATTCGTGGTCAATGAGCCACTAAGATGAGGCCCCAAACACACACCGATGAACAAATGAACCCTGTCCGGCCATTGGTTACATAACTAGCACTAAACAGCCGTCAGACGTTAAGTCTGTGCCCCCTCATGCTGGCAATAATTCACTCTTCTTGTTCCTAACCACATCTAGCTCAGACTGACACAATACCTGCAGTTATCTGCGGATGACATCTGACAGTGGATAGAGGCTTCAGGCCAGTTACAGGCCCTAAATATCGGATATCCCACAGAAACGACAGCATTACATAAAACACTGGGCTCTGCTCCCATTAGCCATCTTAAAACTGTTAAAATGGAAAAAGAAAAGCACTACAGAGAGATTAAGTACAAAATTGTAGGAACTTTCTTGCTTAAAATAAGTATATTTACAGTGATGGTCCGATGGTTCATTGTTCAATGTTCTGACATTTACTCTATCCTTAGTGCAGTCATGAAATAAAAATGACAAAAGCACTAGACAAATTACTAACACTAAAAAAAAAAACAAAAAAAATGAAAACATTAAAACAGAAGCTAATTCTAAATATTAGTAAATACTATAATAGTATATAATTAATACTAAAAATAACACATCTAGTTCATAATAGCAAGAATAAGACCTATCCAGTACTGTTCAGCTCAATCCCATTTCAGCAGATGACAGCTCACAAAGCTATCATATGACTTCAAAAGATGCTGCTGCTTTTAGGGTGTTGTTTACATTTTTTTGTTCATTCATTCAAAGTGCACAGAAAGAAGCGACCTGTACATTATAACAATTTTCATTTTGTGGGAACTATATTATTTAGAGAAGCTTCATATATTATAATATTTCAACAAGTAACATTTTTGAAACATGCTCATACTATCAAAATGACAACAGGGCAATACAGAGGCAGTAAATGTTTATGTAAAGCACACATACATTTTAACTGAAAAATGTGTGTTTACTATTGTCATTTTGCATTATTGACACTATTTTCCTAATTAATGCTGTTCAGTTGCTTTGTCACAATCTGTATTGTTAAAAGCGCTATATAAATAAAGGTGACTTGACTTGACTTGACATACACCCAGGAAGTTAAACAACTACAGAAAGCCCCCTTAAACACAGATTAGCCTACTAATTATCACTGTTTTATCTTTTCAAATGCAAGATTAACAACACAGATACTAACCTGAGCTATCACAACATAAAAAGGGCATCACTGATTCTGCTATATTGTAAAGTCAGTATACACTTCTAGTCTCAGTGTATTATTTGAGCGAGTAAATATGCCTAGATATGATAGAAGCTTCAGTACAGAGGTGAGCCATGCATACAGCAGCTCAGAAATGAGGTCATGCACCTGATTGTGAGGAAAGCCATTCAACCATCATCATTACGTAAGAGCTAGCCAGCACGCTATCCACACCTTATACTTACCATATTACAGATGGAGGCGATGTTCCTGACAGTCATTTAGTTTATAATGTGTCCCTCGTTGCCATCTTTATGAAATAAACATGACTGTAACAGCAGTACACTGACAGGCCAAGCCGCAATCCCAACCGAGGACAGCAATCAGTGACCATTCAATCCCCTCTGCTCATGCAAAGTGCAGACAACGCGAGAGATAAACGTCTGCGGCTTTCATCTAGTTGTTTTCTTCATGGTCACTGCAACTAAGGATAAAAATGCAGAATATATTTATTGTAAACATCTTTGCCAGTTGCACGGACTAAACAAAACATTCACATCCTGGATTAGCGGTCAAACCCCGCCCACTGGGACGCAATTGGTGCATTTGGTGTCTACGACATGAAACGCTGCTCAGTTGATTGACAGATTGAGTCACCAATGAATGTCGAAAACATGCGTTCGAACTATCGGTGTGGCCAATAGAATTTGTAGATGCACAATCCACAACTCCACACAGTACATTCAAACCGCATAAATGAAGTTTGAGGATATTGCAACGCTAAATGATATATTCTCTTTCAATCGGTAATATTTAAGTAACGTTACTCTTGTGCATTCCATACATTTATGCATATAAATAATATTAGGCCCCAGTAGTTTAAATGCGAAAGTATACAAATAATTTCTCGAGTAATAGTTTGTGAACATGGTGTTAGTGTACAGTCTTTTTTTTAAAAACACCGTCTCATATGCCCTGCTGATATTTTACCGCTAGACTGAGATTAGAGTTTAATCTTTTTCCATAACTTTTGAAGTGATTTGTTCATCAATCAGACAGAATCGTCCGAGCGTTTGTAGGAGTCGTTTTTATCTTTGAATGAACTACTAGAAAGAGCCGATTCGCTGGAATGAACGGTAGGCGGTCCTTCCGGTCTTTCCGGTCCTTCCCCTTTAAATATCCCAGAATTCCTCGCACCGGCGGTGGTCACACGTGTTCATTGCCTCTTGCACAAGATCACGCGATCGGTTGGCGACAGCATGAGCGGATGCAGTATGGGTGTTGGTAAGTGTCTTTGTTCAGATATTTGTATAGTTTCTTATTTACCTGAAGATATGCTTTGTTTTACACTTACACGTAAGCACAACATGTACACGTCGAATAGTCAAGTTTAGTTTATCAGAGCAGTTAACTGAGCTTTATAAGTGCATAGAAAGGTAGTAAAATAATTCTCAGAGTAAAACAAAAGATGCTCTATGAAAGTGTTGTACAGCTTGCTGCCAAGCCATGATCATAACTATAGAAATATTAAGTTGTGGCGGAAGGCCATGTGTGGCCTTGGCTCGAGAACGCACGTGGTGAATGTAAGGTCTGTCTGCTGATGTTGATTGCATCTCTTTTCTTTAATAGATTGTCCATCTAAACCCCCTGACTGAAGAAACTTTTTAAAGTTTCCACGTAAGGTAAGGAAGGGTTTAACTATTTTTAAGATTCTCATTCACTAACACAAGCGGTTAGAGAAACTGTCTCATTACTGTAGATCTTGCTTAAAGGAAAGCAGTAAAATTAGTATGCTTGTGTATTTTGATTGATTGTGCCCCTTTTTTTTTTTAATGTCTAGGCTCAAATATTGTTTCAGCCATGAGGCTACAGTTGTGCTGAAGAATCCTTCTCTAACTGTTATGTGGTAAGTGATTTAATTACACTATTTCTAGTTTTGTATGCCCCTTTTATTGCACATTCAAGTCCTATTATGTCTTGAATGATCGACACGGGGGGGCTAAATGAAATCTCTCAAAAACCTGAAGTATTGGCTTAATAATCCTTGCTTCGGATCCTGTCGGGAGAAACATTTTTTTGTGTAATCGTTAGCCTTGCTAATTGTGGTAAGATGCTTGCTAATCAGTCTAAATTTGTATTTTGCAGCTTCAGGGGACATATTGCCCTTTATTTATTTATTTTGTTATTTTTTCAAAGAACTGCACGCTACGGTTCAAATGTTTGGGGTCAGTACGATTTTTTAAAAATAAATTAATACTTTTATTCAGCATTGAGACATTAAATTGATCAACAGTGACAGTAAATATATTTATATTGTTATATTGTTGATATTTAGACTTCCATTTTTTAAATGCTGTTATTTTGGACTTTCTTTGAACAACAAAAAGTATCACAGTTTCCACAAAAATATCAAGAGAAACGGTTTTCAACATTAATGATAATAATAAGAAACACTTACCTTAACTTAACTTAGTAATGGCTGCTGGAAATTCAGCTTAGCTGACAGAAATTAAGGACATTTCAAATACATTGAAATAAAATAAAAAAAACTGTTATTTGGTCAATATTGTTTCTACTGTATATTAATCAAATACATGCAGCCGTGGTCAGCATAAAAGACTTCTTTCAGAAGCATTAAATACTTACTGACCCCAGACTTTTGAATAGTAGTGCTTATGACAGCCCTTTAATAACCCAACACATCTTTAGAACCCGAGTATCTCTGAACAACTCTGAATGAGCAGATCAGGTAATGACTAAAAACCACAATCAGATCCAGAGATCAAAGTCAAACACCAATGAAGTCAAGACCATGACTGACAGTTGAAAGATGGGAAATAGCCCATCTCGGTATCTCTGCATTGTCTAGTCTAGTGTTATTAACCCGACAGAGACAGCAACCTTTTTATCTGTAGGAAATATGAATCCACAGAGACCTTCAATTCCAGCACTAATAGATCTTCATTGCCTATTGAAATATAAATACGGCATTGTGCAAGACAGACTTAAGAGCTTGAATATTTGTAGGCCATAATAATTAACAACAGGCAAGTGATAGGCTGCATTTGTTCATGAGGGCTATCGAATCCTCTGAGCTCACAGGCTTTGAAAAATGAAGTGGCATTATGTTGGCTAAACAATGTAAAGATACTTTTGCCAAAATTTGACTTCATAAATAGGGGAATTTTCTTGTTGACTACATACAGCTAGGCCGTCTTTGTTTCTGCTTAGAAACCTTCCACAGCACATAAATGAGCATGTACACAAACACAAAAACATATAAGGCAATATATTGCCAGACACAGCTAATAGACAAATGTTCTCCAACTAAAGTACAGTTAATAGAGCCATGTTTTCAAACTAAAAGACAGGTCTGCATTTGTGCACACCAAATACACATTAATTGAGGCCATTTAAGCAGAACTGAACATAGAAGACATAAAGGAGAACATTTCATTAGCTTGCCTTGTATTCGTGGTCAATGAGCCACTAAGATGAGGCCCCAAACACACACCGATGAACAAATGAACCCTGTCCGGCCATTGGTTACATAACTAGCACTAAACAGCCGTCAGACGTTAAGTCTGTGCCCCCTCATGCTGGCAATAATTCACTCTTCTTGTTCCTAACCACATCTAGCTCAGACTGACACAATACCTGCAGTTATCTGCGGATGACATCTGACAGTGGATAGAGGCTTCAGGCCAGTTACAGGCCCTAAATATCGGATATCCCACAGAAACGACAGCATTACATAAAACACTGGGCTCTGCTCCCATTAGCCATCTTAAAACTGTTAAAATGGAAAAAGAAAAGCACTACAGAGAGATTAAGTACAAAATTGTAGGAACTTTCTTGCTTAAAATAAGTATATTTACAGTGATGGTCCGATGGTTCATTGTTCAATGTTCTGACATTTACTCTATCCTTAGTGCAGTCATGAAATAAAAATGACAAAAGCACTAGACAAATTACTAACACTAAAAAAAAAAACAAAAAAAATGAAAACATTAAAACAGAAGCTAATTCTAAATATTAGTAAATACTATAATAGTATATAATTAATACTAAAAATAACACATCTAGTTCATAATAGCAAGAATAAGACCTATCCAGTACTGTTCAGCTCAATCCCATTTCAGCAGATGACAGCTCACAAAGCTATCATATGACTTCAAAAGATGCTGCTGCTTTTAGGGTGTTGTTTACATTTTTTTGTTCATTCATTCAAAGTGCACAGAAAGAAGCGACCTGTACATTATAACAATTTTCATTTTGTGGGAACTATATTATTTAGAGAAGCTTCATATATTATAATATTTCAACAAGTAACATTTTTGAAACATGCTCATACTATCAAAATGACAACAGGGCAATACAGAGGCAGTAAATGTTTATGTAAAGCACACATACATTTTAACTGAAAAATGTGTGTTTACTATTGTCATTTTGCATTATTGACACTATTTTCCTAATTAATGCTGTTCAGTTGCTTTGTCACAATCTGTATTGTTAAAAGCGCTATATAAATAAAGGTGACTTGACTTGACTTGACATACACCCAGGAAGTTAAACAACTACAGAAAGCCCCCTTAAACACAGATTAGCCTACTAATTATCACTGTTTTATCTTTTCAAATGCAAGATTAACAACACAGATACTAACCTGAGCTATCACAACATAAAAAGGGCATCACTGATTCTGCTATATTGTAAAGTCAGTATACACTTCTAGTCTCAGTGTATTATTTGAGCGAGTAAATATGCCTAGATATGATAGAAGCTTCAGTACAGAGGTGAGCCATGCATACAGCAGCTCAGAAATGAGGTCATGCACCTGATTGTGAGGAAAGCCATTCAACCATCATCATTACGTAAGAGCTAGCCAGCACGCTATCCACACCTTATACTTACCATATTACAGATGGAGGCGATGTTCCTGACAGTCATTTAGTTTATAATGTGTCCCTCGTTGCCATCTTTATGAAATAAACATGACTGTAACAGCAGTACACTGACAGGCCAAGCCGCAATCCCAACCGAGGACAGCAATCAGTGACCATTCAATCCCCTCTGCTCATGCAAAGTGCAGACAACGCGAGAGATAAACGTCTGCGGCTTTCATCTAGTTGTTTTCTTCATGGTCACTGCAACTAAGGATAAAAATGCAGAATATATTTATTGTAAACATCTTTGCCAGTTGCACGGACTAAACAAAACATTCACATCCTGGATTAGCGGTCAAACCCCGCCCACTGGGACGCAATTGGTGCATTTGGTGTCTACGACATGAAACGCTGCTCAGTTGATTGACAGATTGAGTCACCAATGAATGTCGAAAACATGCGTTCGAACTATCGGTGTGGCCAATAGAATTTGTAGATGCACAATCCACAACTCCACACAGTACATTCAAACCGCATAAATGAAGTTTGAGGATATTGCAACGCTAAATGATATATTCTCTTTCAATCGGTAATATTTAAGTAACGTTACTCTTGTGCATTCCATACATTTATGCATATAAATAATATTAGGCCCCAGTAGTTTAAATGCGAAAGTATACAAATAATTTCTCGAGTAATAGTTTGTGAACATGGTGTTAGTGTACAGTCTTTTTTTTAAAAACACCGTCTCATATGCCCTGCTGATATTTTACCGCTAGACTGAGATTAGAGTTTAATCTTTTTCCATAACTTTTGAAGTGATTTGTTCATCAATCAGACAGAATCGTCCGAGCGTTTGTAGGAGTCGTTTTTATCTTTGAATGAACTACTAGAAAGAGCCGATTCGCTGGAATGAACGGTAGGCGGTCCTTCCGGTCTTTCCGGTCCTTCCCCTTTAAATATCCCAGAATTCCTCGCACCGGCGGTGGTCACACGTGTTCATTGCCTCTTGCACAAGATCACGCGATCGGTTGGCGACAGCATGAGCGGATGCAGTATGGGTGTTGGTAAGTGTCTTTGTTCAGATATTTGTATAGTTTCTTATTTACCTGAAGATATGCTTTGTTTTACACTTACACGTAAGCACAACATGTACACGTCGAATAGTCAAGTTTAGTTTATCAGAGCAGTTAACTGAGCTTTATAAGTGCATAGAAAGGTAGTAAAATAATTCTCAGAGTAAAACAAAAGATGCTCTATGAAAGTGTTGTACAGCTTGCTGCCAAGCCATGATCATAACTATAGAAATATTAAGTTGTGGCGGAAGGCCATGTGTGGCCTTGGCTCGAGAACGCACGTGGTGAATGTAAGGTCTGTCTGCTGATGTTGATTGCATCTCTTTTCTTTAATAGATTGTCCATCTAAACCCCCTGACTGAAGAAACTTTTTAAAGTTTCCACGTAAGGTAAGGAAGGGTTTAACTATTTTTAAGATTCTCATTCACTAACACAAGCGGTTAGAGAAAGTCTCATTACTGTAGATCTTGCTTAAAGGAAAGCAGTAAAATTAGTATGCTTGTGTATTTTGATTGATTGTGCCCCTTTTTTTTTTTAATGTCTAGGCTCAAATATTGTTTCAGCCATGAGGCTACAGTTGTGCTGAAGAATCCTTCTCTAACTGTTATGTGGTAAGTGATTTAATTACACTATTTCTAGTTTTGTATGCCCCTTTTATTGCACATTCAAGTCCTATTATGTCTTGAATGATCGACACGGGGGGGCTAAATGAAATCTCTCAAAAACCTGAAGTATTGGCTTAATAATCCTTGCTTCGGATCCTGTCGGGAGAAACATTTTTTTGTGTAATCGTTAGCCTTGCTAATTGTGGTAAGATGCTTGCTAATCAGTCTAAATTTGTATTTTGCAGCTAATGGCAGATAATGTAAGAACTACAGTCATTAGGTGAGTAACTTGGTCTCATCAACACTTTCATGCAACCAGTTTGATCTAGTCATGTTCCCTCCTATGCTTTGCCCACTGGAGGCTGTTGGTGTTTCTAGTGGCCATATCAGGGAGGTACAGTGAGCTACTCTTGCTAAAACCTGGGTCAGAGGTCACTTCTCTGTGCCTGGATCCTGTCGCAAGACACATGCAAATATAAGAATTAAATGCAGGCAATGTTTAAGTAACCTGGTTTGTCTGCGTTTAAATTTAATTAAGGTTTTTCCCCTCGACAGATTCCATTGATGGCTTCATTTTGGGGCACATGTATTCGGTGACTGGTTGCTTGTTCATTGGCAGTGATGCAACTTGAGTAGAGCTAATTTTATTGCCATGTTTGGAGAACATCTGAAATGAGTGGTGGTGATTGTTTCTTGTAAACCTGGGCTGTCCAAACTCGGTCCTGGAGGGCCGGTATCCTGCAGAGTTTAGCTCCAACTTGCCTCAACACACCTGACTGGAAGTTTCTATGCCTAGTAAGAGCTTGATTAGCTGGTTCAGGTGTTTGTGTAGGGTTGGAGCTAAACTCTGCAAGACACCGGCCCTCCAGGACCGAGTTTAGACAGGACAGCCCTGTTGTAAGCGGTGTATGTATTGCATAAATGTTTTAGTTATGCATTGATTGTTACCAATAAAGAAAGATGCTTGCTTGTAGGTGTTTTATTTATTTTCTCCTGTTCTTAACCAAGTCATGGATCATGATCTGTAGGGTTGGAGCTAAACTCTGCAAGACACTGGCCCTCCAGGACCGAGTTTAGACAGGACAGCCCTGTTGTAAGCGGTGTATGTATTGCATAAATGTTTTAGTTATGCATTGATTGTTACCAATAAAGAAAGATGCTTGCTTGTAGGTGTTTTATTTATTTTCTCCTGTTCTTAACCAAGTCATGGATCATGATCTTTGGAGGAAGGAATTTCAAGTCTTAGCTATGACTTGAGTATTTAGCATGGGTTCTATGCCTTTTATTTCCTTGGAAGAAACCTCTGCAAATGTTAACTATTTAGACTGATCCGTCTAAGTGTTTAGAGGTTGATCTACTGATGCTTTGGTGTCATTCAAATGGGAGATTTGTAAATCAAATCGGTTTAGAGTTGAATCACTAGTATCTCCACGTAAGACAACGTGGTTTTAAAATTCTAGAGTCAAATGTGTTTAAGTGATCAGATTGTCCTTTTGCTGGAGGATGTAGTGGTTTTTACTTGATTTTACTTTGTAACCTGGCTGTTACGCTATATTGGTGATTCTGCATGTTAACAATTAAATTATTTTAGAATTAATACTATTACATAGACTCAACAATATGGAGAATTTGAAACCTCATCATGCTTGGTTTTTGCACTTGCTGAATTTTGTTGGGTTCAGCAGTAATTGGCACCATACAAAGGATGCAGTGTGTGGACTGCATAAACCATATTTATAATTTCAACTGAACCTGTAGTGTAATCTGCAGTGGCAATACTATCTGAAGGATGTAACTTTTCTATAATCATACATGGTTTGCTGTTGTATGCACCAAAAACAGCTGCATTTTTTTCATTGTTTTTCCTTGCTATGGTTGACCGTCAGAACTGACCCATGACCCATTTTTGGAACCTGAGCCACTGCTGAACTAGTGATGTAAGTTTCAATGCAGATGTTACAATACCAGGACTTCTGAATTTCAGCACCCAATAAGGGGATATTAAGAACATTATCTAACTAACAGCTCCAGAGCTGCATAGCACAGCCGCTTGGAAAGAATGGAAAGCGCCTGTTGTACAACACAGAGCTCTGACATATGGCCATATAGGTAAGTCCCTTCTGTGTAGTACCCTCTTTTGTTTCAAAGCATTCTATTGGCTAGTGCTGCAAATCAGTACAAAACAAACAAAATGACTAAATTTGCTGGTGAATATTTCACGATAGTACTAGAGTATTTAATAAGACAATGTATGAACATGATTCATAAACCTCATTTCATTGCTGGGTGTTTCTTCATCTATGGCCATTAACTATTTAATTTGTAAATTTATAATGTCCAAAAGTAGGCATGCATGCATTATAGGAGCTTTCTGTCACATTTGTCATTTTTTGCCCTGTAAAATTCATAAAATTTAATAAATGAAATGACAATAAAAAGGGTTGTCATGTTAAATAACATTATATATATGATGTTCCTGTGGCTCAGTGGTAGAGCATTGCATTAGCAGTGCAAAAGATCGTGGGTTCAATTCCCAGGGGGCATACATACTGGTAAAAAATGTATAGCCCGAATGCACTGTAAGTCGTTTTGGATAAAAGCGTATGCTAAATGCATAAACTATTATTATTATTAAATTATTCATGCTCAATAAATTTGATTTAAAAAAGGAACATAATGCATTTGTATGCATGCTTCATTCTGTGTTGACGCAAGTTTTCTAGAGGGAGGTATAACTGACGACACCATGGAAAATTATATTAAGACAGAATGAACTGATGTCTGCATAACTGAATGACACTAGTTTGGTTATCTAACATGCAGGGTGAAGTGCAATTTATGGGCACAGAAGTGATTAATGGCTAAATTACACAGACTGATTCTTTAGTTCAGACTGGTTCTTTTACCATTTTATGCGTTATGAATTTCACTGTGATTGAAGGAACAGACGGGAGGAAGAGGAAATTACATAAAAAATGATGGTAATGGAGATGTTACTTAAGGGAGTGAACAATGACTTTTTTTCCTTTGAGGAAACCACAGGTTTTGCACAAATGCATGAGCACAGCACCCAAACTCTTTAAGATTCAGCATGCCTCTGCACAGGAAGAAAACTATTCTACTATTCATTCAAGGAACGATACTATATTTTGAATTTCTTGCCACAGAGGGCTAGTGATGGGCAGATGCAGCTAATGATGGATGTTGCAGAATATTCCAATGGTCTGTTTTAAATTATTCATGCTCAATAAATTTGATTTAAAAAAGGAACATAATGCATTTGTATGCATGCTTCATTCTGTGTTGACGCAAGTTTTCTAGAGGGAAGTATAACTGACGACACCATGGAAAATTATATTAAGACAGAATGAACTGATGTCTGCATAACTGAATGACACTAGTTTGGTTATCTAACATGCAGGGTGAAGTGCAATTTATGGGCACAGAAGTGATTAATGGCTAAATTACACAGACTGATTCTTTAGTTCAGACTGGTTCTTTTACCATTTTATGCGTTATGAATTTCACTGTGATTGAAGGAACAGACGGGAGGAAGAGGAAATTACATAAAAAATGATGGTAATGGAGATGTTACTTAAGGGAGTGAACAATGACTTTTTTTCCTTTGAGGAAACCACAGGTTTTGCACAAATGCATGAGCACAGCACCCAAACTCTTTAAGATTCAGCATGCCTCTGCACAGGAAGAAAACTATTCTACTATTCATTCAAGGAACGATACTATATTTTGAATTTCTTGCCACAGAGGGCTAGTGATGGGCAGATGCAGCTAATGATGGATGTTGCAGAATATTCCAATGGTCTGTTTAAGCGTTTCATGATTGGCGAGTTTTCACTTGCTGTGGTGTACTTGTGAATCACTTACAATAGACACATAAACAATTAAGATGTCTGGAAACCCTGTGCCTCAGTACAAGTTGTTTTTAATTGGCTTGATTGAGTAATGGACCATAATTATGAACCATTGTGGATTTTGTTCTTCTAAACGTTGTGAATGTAGCTTTGCACTCTGAGAGTAACAAACACATGAAATTTAAACCCAAACAAGAATATTGTGATCTATTTTTGATTGAAGAGTTGGGCCATATTCACAGGAATACAATTGGATATGAACAGAGTGCCAGTCGACTGTCTTCCAGGTCCGTGTCTGGTTACTTTGATGTGACCCAGATGTGAAATGTGATTCAGGGTTAGACAGTACGGGCCACATTCAGGCAGAGCTACATGTTTTTTGGCAGAGAGAACTGTTCCTGAGGAATGGGGTTTCAGGGCTGAACGACTTGGGACGTTTTTCAGAGAGGAACGACAAGATGTGTTTGGATAACACAGCAGTGAAAAACTACTACCCTTCATCAAGGGGTGCCACAGCAAGTATGTTTATATACAGGCTCCTTTGTTTTGGATGCCCCAACATGAGATGTTGGTATGCTTGGTCATCCAGTTTCATCAGAAAGACATTTTTTACTGGACCAGCTAGACTGAACTAGCATAAACCAGCTTGTACCAGGCATCACATAAATAAAGTCTTTCACTGTCTCTAATACAGAAACATACTTCCTCCTTTCCCGCTCGCTGTCCTTCTATCTGTCCCTTTGTGTTTCTCTCACATGAATGATGATCGCTTTCATCTAGTGCAACCCACAGTTTTACATATTCTCTGTCAAACGCACACACAAGCCCTTTGAAGTTTGCTGGTAAATGGAGAAAAAGCTTTTTGACCTTCTCCAGGTCACTGATGGAACAAACCCTGTTGAAAAAAACAGCATATGCTGGTTAGGTAAGTTTTGATGCTGGGATGCTGGTTTAAGCTGGTCCTTTGCTGGTTTTAGCTGGTTTATGCTGGTCCTTTGCTGGTTTATGCTGGTCCTTTTTCTGGTTTATGCTGGTCATGTGCTGGCAAAGGACCAGCACAAACCAGCAAAAGGACCAGCTTAAACCAGCAAAGGACCAGCTTACACCAGCATCCCAGCGTCAAAACATACCTAACAACCCATGGCATGCTGGTTTTCCAACAGGGAAGAGCTGAATTATGTAGGATACTTTTACATTTCTCAGGACAAAACAAAAATTCATCTCACTCAGTGGATCTTTGTCAGACATACACACATTTCACCTCATCTTGCTCTAGCAGAGGTATATGGCTGGGCAGACAGGATATGTGTGTAGACAGACGCCATACTGTTCTTTAAACTGTTTTGTTTCACTTTTTCAGACTGATATGAACCAGGTTTCTTTGTCACATTTAGCATACTTCGGCAATACTAGTAGTGTAAGTAGTGTGAGCAGTATATTCACACTCAGATGATGTAGGCCACAATACTGGCCTGAGAAAATATTGTTTGGAACTTTTATGAAGAAAACAGCATCTTACAAATAAGTTTAATGCTTTATCATCACCTCATATTGTGTGATTTATTTGCATGTACAAAATGCACAAACATGAATGATGATCGCTTTCATCTAGTGCAACCCACAGTTTTACATATTCTCTGTCAAACGCACACACAAGCCCTTTGAAGTTTGCTGGTAAATGGAGAAAAAGCTTTTTGACCTTCTCCAGGTCACTGATGGAACAAACCCTGTTGAAAAAAACAGCATATGCTGGTTAGGTAAGTTTTGATGCTGGGATGCTGGTTTAAGCTGGTCCTTTGCTGGTTTTAGCTGGTTTATGCTGGTCCTTTGCTGGTTTATGCTGGTCCTTTTTCTGGTTTATGCTGGTCATGTGCTGGCAAAGGACCAGCACAAACCAGCAAAAGGACCAGCTTAAACCAGCAAAGGACCAGCTTACACCAGCATCCCAGCGTCAAAACATACCTAACAACCCATGGCATGCTGGTTTTCCAACAGGGAAGAGCTGAATTATGTAGGATACTTTTACATTTCTCAGGACAAAACAAAAATTCATCTCACTCAGTGGATCTTTGTCAGACATACACACATTTCACCTCATCTTGCTCTAGCAGAGGTATATGGCTGGGCAGACAGGATATGTGTGTGGACAGACGCCATACTGTTCTTTAAACTGTTTTGTTTCACTTTTTCAGACTGATATGAACCAGGTTTCTTTGTCACATTTAGCATACTTCGGCAATACTAGTAGTGTAAGTAGTGTGAGCAGTATATTCACACTCAGATGATGTAGGCCACAATACTGGCCTGAGAAAATATTGTTTGGAACTTTTATGAAGAAAACAGCATCTTACAAATAAGTTTAATGCTTTATCATCACCTCATATTGTGTGATTTATTTGCATGTACAAAATGCACAATAATCCCTCATGTGGATCTTGGTCTCAGCTTAAGCTAACATGCTAAAGCTAACACTTGATATGTAATTTCCCTTAACTAACAAACAGTAAAAGTTACTTTGTAATAAAAAAAGCTCCATTCTTAAAAAAATTCACAATGGCAGACACAGTGTACCCTTGCGAAAATTAACCATGGTTTTATTATAGTAAAAGTGTGGTAACCATGTTTCCCTTTCAGTCAGTCACGTTCGACCTTACGTCAGTCATGCCTGACGAATTGGGATCTCGCCCGAGAGCCCAATCACCTTCGAGTGTAAACTAAACAAGGCAATGACATTTTCGCTTCGGAGCCGAGCCTTCTGGCAAGACTGAATCTCCGCGAGTGTCTACGTTAAGCTAACATGCTAAAGCTAACAGCGACAACAAATAAGAGGATATGCACTTGATATGTAATTTCCCTTAACTAACAAACAGTAAAAGTTACTTTGTAATAAAAAAAGCTCCATTCTTAAAAAAATTCACAATGGCAGACACAGTGTACCCTTGCGAAAATTAACCATGGTTTTATTATAGTAAAAGTGTGGTAACCATGTTTCCCTTTCAGTCAGTCACGTTCGACCTTACGTCAGTCATGCCTGACGAATTGGGATCTCGCCCGAGAGCCCAATCACCTTCGAGTGTAAACTAAACAAGCCAATGACATTTTCGCTTCGGAGCCGAGCCTTCTGGCAAGACTGAATCTCCGCGAGTGTCTACGAGACAGCCTTTAGCGTTGGTGTCACGGCACGTCAGCGGGGGTTGCCATCCAGTGCTGCTTCTCTTCGGCCTGCTGCAGCTTCCCATTCTGCAGTCTCGCCGCGACCTCCCCTGGGCGCTTCAGCGCTCTCTCCAAAAGAGTGTTTCCTAAAATCCTAAGTCAATGGATGGGCATGCAGCTGCGGGGCTCTGGTCGGGGCCCCGACTGCAGTGGCATATCAACTGCCTCGAGTTGCAAGCAGTATGGCTTGCTCTGCGCCGCTTCAAATCGCTGCTACACGACAAGCATGTACTGGTCCGTACGGATAACACTGCGACCGTTGCGTACATCAACCACCAAGGCGGTCTACGCTCCCATCGCATGTCGCAACTCATCCGCCATCTCCTCATCTGGAGTATCTGAGGTCGCTTTGCGCCGTTCATGTCCCAGGCGAGCTCAATCGTGCAGCCGACGAGCTCTCACGCCAGCCCGCGCATCTGGGAGAATGGCGACTCCACCCCCGAGACAGTCCAGCTGATTTGGAGACGCTTTGGGGACGCTCAGGTAGACCTGTTTGCCTCCCCGGACACGTTCCATTGCCAGCTGTTTTACTCCTTGTCCGAGGGGGCCCTCGGCACTGGCATACAGCTGGCCTCGGGGCCTACGCAAATATGCGTTTCCCCCAGTGAGCCTCAGCTAGAGCCCCGTCTACAAGACACGCTTACAGGCTGAAGTGGAACCTGTTCGTCGATTGGTGCCCGATCAGAGTCGTGCTCTCTTTCCTGCAAGATGGGTTGGAGCAAAGGCTGTCTCCCTCCACCCTTAAGGTGCATGTTGCCGTCATTGCCGCACATCACGAGGCAGTAGATGGTAAGTCTGTGGGGAAGCACGACTTGGTCGTCAGGTTTCTCAGAGGGGCAAGGAGGCTAAATCCTCCGCGCCCTCACCTGTTCCCCTCTTGGGATCTCCCCTCGGTCCTGACGGCCTTGAAGGAGGAGCCCTTCGAGCCTCTGCAGTCAGTAGAACTTAAGTTTCTGTCGTTGAAAACAGTGCTCCTTACCGCATTGGCCACAGTCAAGAGGGTAGGGGACCTGCAGGCATTTAGTCTCGGCTCCTCAGCGAAAAACTGATGTGCGTTTGCATATTTAATTAATAAAATTATTTTAACTTTAACTAAAAATTTAAATACACAAAATTAAGATTAAATCATATTTTAAATCATATCTTCCCCCTTAATTTTTCTTCACATTATCTATTGTTTTTATTGAAGATATATAATTCTTGAAAATTAAATCTGGATTAAAAAAAATGTACCTGGGATAGTGATTTAATTTCAACACTCAGTAAAAATTTTTTTTATAACTTATAATATAATATAGCTTTGTCATAACTACAGCAGAAATACTATAGAGGAAATATCCTAACCAATATAATGGTAGATGTTCAAACAACGTGTTGGATGATAACGTTCAGAAACACTGGTATATAGTGTAAGTGCAGTTTATGTATGATGTACTATAAACAGTATTTCTGGCATATATTTATATGGCAGTAATAGTATGAGCAGTATGTTATTCTGAATTGAGCCAGTGCATAATGTATACTTAGGCCTACCAGGGTTCATGTGACCAAGTCATTTAAAACTAAAGAGAACTAAACTTTAAAAAAAATTAAAAATCAAAAAGATTTCCAGGGCTTTTATGTCATAAAAGAGCCAAAGTTGAGATGTTGAGATTTACTTTCAAGTGTCTGGCCTAGAAAGTGAGAGTTGCTGCCAGAACGAAAGGTCCAAAATGCAGGGCATTAGTAAGCTCTGTCAATCATGAGTAATGTTGACAGACTCTGTGTATGTTAAACATGTGGTTTTGATTTTATGTTCTGTACCTTCTCACAGACGCTGATTGTTCAAAGAGCAGAATGCAGGGAAAACCACATTTAGTCATAAGAAATTTGGGTCCGGCATGGGACATTGAGCACTCCAGCACTGTGGATTACCCATGAATACTCTTAGACTTACACATCCTTTTAACTGTTTAACTTGCTATTTACATTAACACCTCAGATTCTGATTTAAATTGTTCATAGTTTCTGCTTTTGCCAAGTGTTGTGGTAGATTCAGGTATTCAGTAAGCTTGAGCGGTTGTTCAGTCCATCTCACAACTTGAACATAAAAATGTCTGCCAGCTTTTCAGGAAATTAATAAGTTTCTTTATGTCATTATGTGTACTGTATTTAATCGGTCAGCACTGGCCTTCCGTATGGCCTTGGGTGAAATATTGCAGGTAACAGACAAAATTAGACACATTTATAAAATGAAATGATCTGAAACTACATTTGTTTTTGCAGTGAATTAACTGACTGCATGAGGACTAATAGAGTATAAAGTCTGCAAAATGGCCTACAGATGCATGAAGAATCTGACCACCGATGGATATGTTTGTGATGATGCAACAAAATTCACACTCTTCATAGCGATGAAGCACATTTTTTTCTATGCTAAGGCAGAAACAGATAGACTTTGTGCCTGTTTATTCTGTCTATGCCAACAGTTTAAACTACTCTTTAAGATTCACGAATCTGATCCTTTTTTACATGCACTGTATGAGTGTACAATATGTTTATGACTGAATAGCCTGAATAACTGCATACAAGAAGCACATTAATCAGGCTAATTTGCTGTGATTGGGCCTTCTGATGTAATTAAAGTCATGCACAACCCTTGTTTAGGCTGAGCAAACAGAGATGATTTGTTTGCAGAGGTTACTTGAGATGATTTAAAGTTTTGTTGTGAAAGTCTACATCAATTTAAAAAGGATTGGTATTAAATTTGGACCCCCAAATGTAAACCTCATGGGAAATATGAAATAAAATGATACTACAATACAGGTTGAGCTGTGCTAATTAGATTCACATTATCTTATTATATGGATTCACAAAGAAAATATTCAATGTGTTTATTGAAATGGAGACATAAAAGGTGGTAGAGGCAAAGTAGTTCAAGTATGCAATAACAAATCAAAACATTAAAACGTGAGATGTTGCAAAGGGAGTCGTGAAAAATGAGGAGGGGTGATGCATGTCAAAGCCAGCGAAGCTGTGAGGTGTGTGTGTATTTCAACCAGAAAACAAAGTGTTCCCAAAGATCCATCTGCAATCCATCTGAACGTGCCCTGCTGTTTCTTACTTTATAAACACACAGCGTATTTGTGAATGCATGAGTTCATGACCGCTGTGACACACCTCAACAATAAAACTAATGGCAGAGAAAGTAAAAGAGAGTGTTCTAATTCGGGTGTAGTTTTAGAAACATTTAAAAGTGGTATTCTAATCTTTTCATGCATGTGCCGGTTGGTTGACACAATGAACCTGTACAATATCAGTTATGAAACAACTGCATTTTGTATTACATGTCAGATCAGACATGCATTTTTGCCACTGAATATCCTGTTATACCCGGAAATGTCACATTGCAGTGGTGTTGCAAATGTCGTTTCATGTTGTTTTTAAGTGCTTGGGTGAATTATGTTCAATAAAAGAAAGATAAAATAGGATCAAGGATAGAGAGGAGTGTGTGATTCCCATGGAGTACCTGCAATGTGACATATCAAGATTCAGTCACCCTGAGAGTCAGAGTTGGCTGCCATAGCAACAATGTAACAAAGGGTTGAGTGTGTGCAGGGGCACAGGAGTTCACCCTGACCCTTTCACACTGAGAGTGTCACCGTGTGTGTGTGTGTGCAGGTGCTGATAGAGGAAGTGGCAAAGGCGGGATCTGAATTTATGCCAGTGCAGTTTAAGTGTTAAAATGAAAGCTGATGCACGCTTTCCAGTGCTTCACCTGAATGGATAAAAACCTATATAATTTTAGTTTTGTAAGCCTGCATTTTTACTTTTTGTTTCAGTGACCTAGAAACAAACAAATAGAGAGACAGTTCTCTACTGATTATGGTTATATAAAAAATTTGCATATGGGATGCATTGCACATTTTTGCTTGAACCCCTGTAAGGGAAAAAACATAATTCTGTATTGCATGTGACCAGCATATAATGTTTGGAACATTATCTTAAAGGGAAAGTTCACCCAAAAACGAAAATCTTGACATTACTTATTATCTCTCAAACCTGATTTTCTTCTGTGAAACATAAAAGATATGAGAAAAGTTGATTTGAAAAATGAGAAATGAGAAGACAAGAGAAATTTCAGTGGTTCACTGTCTTCTCAGCAGCGACCACCTTAGACAAGCTCTATGATAAACAATCTTATTGGCCACCATCAGTGCTTATTCATGCTGTTGTTTACATCTCACAATTTAAATTCAGTGATTCATAATTTTCTACCTCACAAATGCAGACTCGTGACCTACTTTCACCTGTCAAACACTTGAACAATGAAAGAACTGTGTCTGCATTACAGTATTTCCACTGAAATACATTAATGTCATATTTATTTTTTAGCTTGAAAGCCATCTTTGATTGCATTTTGGACATGGTAGCTGCTTATAAAAACTTAAGGTCCTGTGCTTCACTTGACTTCCTCTCCTCCCTTATGTTGGTACTTTACTGCTCACTCTTGATTAGCTCCTAATACATGTGCTTTTCATAAGACACTATGACTTTGGCCTCATTTTTCTCTAAATCGGCTCTTGTTCTATTTCTCTCCTCATCTCTGGCTGCCCCACTTCCTGCAAGCACACTAGCTAATTGTACTATAATTTGTTGAATTTGAATCATTCAAGCGTTTTTGAATGCACACTTGTAAGGTCAATTGTTCTGTCAATCTGTCTGCTTTTCCCACTTTCTGTCGGTTTCTCATTCACTGCAAAGGATGCTGTATTTGTTAGGCTAATATCCTTATCACCTGTTCCCTCTTCCTCTCAGTGTTCTCCTCCTCTGATGTTTCAGAATGAGTAACCCTGTAACACACTCTAAAAAATAATTCAGTGGATCTGTTGCCACTACGTAATTTAATGCATTAGTGCAAGTTAAAAATTCAAATTTATTGATTTAATTAAACATTTTAAGTTTAAAAATTTTTTTTAATGAGTTGTCCTGACATCTTAATGTCGATAATTACATCAACGTAATACTGTGTGTAACTTCAACTTAAACATCTGTGCTAGTTTGTTTAAAACATTGTTTAAGTTGTACAAACTCAATGTAATTAGCTCCATAACTTATAATATAATGAGCGGTAATGTAGAAATAAACTTATTATAAACATATTTTATGCATTTCTATTCAAGATCAGAACAGGAGAAGATTTATTCATATTCAGTGCTCGGTTCTTTTAGTATTTAAAAGTGTTTCTATTATGTTGGTGGTTTTTATGAGATTACCATTGTGCTGAAGAGTAGAGCGTTTGCTTAGGTTGAGAACAGACTCACTGGGCATTGTCCTACATGCTGTTTCAATCTGAAGACATTTGGTTGAAAATGCTAAAAGATTGGTTTCCTGGCAGCATTAAGCGTTGTTTAATCAACACTTAAAATAATGTTTTAATAGTCTTTGTAATCAGTGTCCATGATTGAATCAAATTTAAAACAATGTGAAAAAACAACTTAGTCAGAACAACTGAATTTTTATGAGTATTAGGGATGGGCGATACCTCTTATTTTATGTTCGATCCGATACCGATATTTTCAAGTCCAGTATCGTCGATACCGATACCTATAAACTAAATTGATCTTTTAAATTATTAAAAGAATATAATCAGTAATTATACTCACTTAATATTAGATTTTAAAGCCACGTTTTTTTGTTGTTGTTTTTTTACATTTCATAGGCCTTTTTTGTTTGTTTAATTTGTTTAAAATATCCTATAATTGTATTTTAGCCCTTTACTGGGGCAGTAACCTCAAAGGTGCAACTATACCTCTAAAAGGGAGCATATTAGTACCATACAAGTATGTATGCTTTTAGGGTAGATAAGTTACAAAGGTGCACCTTTGAGGGTACCTCATGAAAAATAAACATGTTACATAAGTACTAAAATGTATTATTATTATTATTATTATTATTATTACCATGGTAAACTGGTTACTGCAGTTTTAGTACAATACTGTGGTAAACTGTGGTTACTGTAATAAAACCATGGTTATTTTTTTGCAAAAGGCTGCCAGGCTGCAAGTTTGGGGTCAGTAAGATTTTGTAATATTTTTTTAAGTCTCATGCTCATGAAGGCTGCACTTATTTGAATAAAAACAAACAAACAAACAAACAGTAAAAGCAGAAATATTGTGAAATATAACAATTAAAAATAACAATTTTCTATTTTAATATAATTTAAAATGCATCTGTGATGCACAGCTGTATTTTCAGCATCATTACTCCAGTCTTCAGTGTCACATGATCTTCAGAAATCATTCTATTTGTTGCTCAAGAAGCATTTATTATTATTGCTGCTTTATATTTGTGTGGAAACCGCCATGCATTTTTCGGAATTAATTTTATATATAGTAACAACGTTATGTAATGTAATAATGTGGCAATGGCTTCTTAAGATCTACTTATGCTTCTGATGCTTTTGGGAAACGCAGCCCTATTTGAACAAGCACTGTGAGCCATGCTGTCTGTGATTGATTGGTTCTGTCTTTCAGTATTTGCATGTGTTCCGATCATAGAGGTTCCGATAAGAAGGAGAAATGGTTCTATCCAACACAATTATTTGCTAATATAGACTATTTTTCCACTTAGAAGCTTATTTTATGCACTGAATTTCTTGATAAATAAATCAAATTAATGGTTTAAAAAATGCACTTTAGAATCGATATTTTTATGTGAGGATCGATCCTTTCGATACAACATCAGTATCGAAAGTATCGATACTTAAGGATCGATCCGCCCATCCCTAATGAGTATTCAACTTAATAATACTTAGTTTTAACACAATTTTCTAAGTATATGTAGCACAATATAGTTTATTAGTTGAACTTAATTTCAGAAGAAGTTGCCTTAACTAAAAAAAATGATGCAAACTGTTGAGTTAACTTTTTTGTTGCGTCCAAACAATATTTTTTAGAGTGCAGGAAGGTACGGTCTATATGGCTTTAGTGTCTGGCCCATGCACAGCTGAATTGATAAAAGAGACCAATTTTGATGGCTCACACAGCTAGTTTAGAAAATGACAAGCAGCTGCTTTAGCAGCAGTCTTGAGCGTCTCGGTGATGTACATCGGCTCATTTCCTGTCCTCTCACAGCACTGATGTGGTTTAAGCAGTACACCATGTTTTAACAGAGACACCTGATTCAGTTACTCAATTAGACAACACAGTCGCCAAGGCTCTGGTCAGCTTTTGTCTTGCCCCTTTATTTCCTTCATTTACCCTACTGCTCACTCCACTTCTTTCTCTTAATCATTGTTTGACTTTATATAGGGAAGTGTTGGGAAAGTTTTTCTAAAACTGTAATTTGTCAAGCTAATTTAATACAACTCAACTACTGTACCATCAATCTATAACATTTTGAAGTAGTAGTTCATTGCTACTTGACCAGTTAATTGTATCTGTACTTAAAAGGTATTAATGTCTACTTCAATATACAATTATAATACAGAAAAATACAAAATGTGACCCTTTCTACTCAGATATTCCTATGCTACACATGAGTTTTATATGAAATAGTTTACTAGAATCAGAAAGTTATGTAATAAAAGAGTTCTATATGATCCAATTCAGAATGAATTGGAATTTCCTATTTCCTAAGTTAATATGAACCAATTCACTAGAATGAATCAAAATGTTATGTTATAAATAACAATAAAACAATAAAAGTAATATAAAACAATAAAATCTCATGTTAATCTTAAGTATAGAGTAGTACTGCATCCTTCATATTTCCAAAGAGTCTTTAGTTTGATCAGAACTAAAGAGTCACGAGCTATCGTCTGCAAGCTGTGACATTGACATAAATAAAACAGGGACAATTGACTTTAATTATGGTTTTGCTTTTGGAAAACGCACCCCTGGTAACGTGTCCGCGTGCTCTTCTGGGAGAAGTGTGCATACAAGGAATTCCATCCTTTATGATGTCACACAGGGCCATAATGTAAAAAAAAACAAAAAACGTTCCGAAACTTATACGAACCCTGAAGGAGTTTCTTTGGCACAGAAATACTCCATCATACGTCCAATTCAGGGTGTTTTTTTGAGACTTTGGTGATGTTTAGCATGAGAATCCAACTCCTTAGCAGTGTAAATAAGTCAGAATGCATGAAATAGCATTAGGCATCCCCTTTAATGTGAACCGATTCACTGGAATGAATCGCAACATTCAAATGAGAGAGTTTAACAAGAGTCAGTTCACTAGAGTGAATCGAATGTCCTTACACTATGAGAGCATTTAATATAAATCATTTCACTAGCATCAGGCATTCCAATGCTACATATGAAAGAGTATAGGATGAACCAATTCACATTTTCCTGCAACGTATGAGGAATTCTAGGATGAATGGATTCGAATGAACCGATTCATTAGATGAAATCAGACTTTCCAGTGCTAAATATAAAAATGTTTAGAAAGAACAAATTCAATAGAATTATTCATCCAAAGCTTGACCCCTTGGTCAGAGGAAAAACTGTTTGGTTAGTTTTTTTGAAGAGATGCCAGTTAAATTTTTCTATTGCAGGAAGACCCCAGAGGGACACCAAAAATACCACACGTGTACCCATAACCCCTCAGTCTTTAAGAACCGGAGACCACCAGTCATTGGCTATGCAAGCTGCCTATTATTTTAGTGAAGATGACATATACTTATATACATATTTGGCAAATCAAAATCCTAGTGGCCAGTAATGATAAAATTATTAATACATAAACACTCACAATTGTATTTTCAGTTCAACACTGAACTCATAAAAACCCTTTGACATTACTCCGTTGAAACACTGTGCAGCTGTAGTTATGATGATAAAGATGATGCTGTGACCATGCATCAGATTAAGTCAAGTGACGTCACTGCAGGGTGCACGGAGGTGTGTTTGTAAGGGTTTTACGCACGGCACAGTCTAACACGACTCTGTTATTCAGCTATGCACAGCATACTTCCGATGACACACACGTGCAGCAAACACCCATTCAGAGTGACCTTGGCAAACAAGCCAGACATACACACATTTCAGGCATCTCATCGACGTCAGTGCCACCCTCATGCTGAAAAGAAGAAGAGGGTTTGTGAACGCGAGTTGGTTATATCTGAATGATACAAAATGCCTAATGCGTGTTTTCCAACTGGTTTTGCTTTATTTGACAAATGGCGACTTAAAGTAGTATCACAACTGCTTATTGTACAAAACGGAATGACTTTGAATCATCTGCCAGTTTTTACATGTTAATTTGATTCTGCACAACAAATATGTATATATCATTCAAACACTGAGCTGTATGAACAGATTGTGCTGTGATTGTTTTCATGCATGAGTCTGTTTGTATGAGTCTCTGTATGAACACTGTGTGCGAGAAAGAGAGTTTACATTTCACTAACATTTTTTTGTCTGTCTATTCCACGTGTAGAAGCCGTGAAGTGTGAATGCAGCGGTCTTAGATGTACTGTAAATGATATTGTCTGGTCTGAATGCTTACATAATCTTGAGTCATCCATGACGTCTACTGAGTCACACCTCCATTAGTCTACATCTACAATAAAGAGTACAATAGAGGACATAGGGTTCAAGTAGTGGATTTTATCCATTCAGTATCCATCAGTATTGTGTACAAATCAGTTTAATTGGCAAGCAACGAGTAGTTTTATCCAAACAACAGCTCAGCATGAACCTAACTACCAGTGTTATTTCTGAAGAACTGCATTGAAGAGAATTAGACCAGGCTGGTAGATTTTTTGACTTCAGTCTATTATAAAATCCAGCAAACAATGACAAGAATTAGGTGCTTGAGGAAACAATCTAACAGCAACACTGACTAAATGTTTCTTGGAAAAGTAAATTTGCACAAAAATAACTTGATTGCAGAATTCTTCTGAGCACTACAATCAGTTACCAGCCAAAACAGTGTTTATATACCCCACTGTTCAAGAAGCAAGTCTCTTATGTGCACCAAGGCTTCATTTATTTGATCAAAAATACAGTAAAACAGTAATATTGTAAAGAAATTTAATAATTAATATTATGATTTGGTGCTCAGGAAACTTTTTTTTTTATCAATGTGGAATACTTGTGCTGCTCAATACTTTTTGATTAATAGAATGTTATTATTATTCAACTTGAAATATAAATCTTTTGTAACATAACATAGTTTAATTTATTGCATCCGGGCTGAACAAATGTAAGCTATTAATGTCTTTAAAAAATTTACATTTGAATGGTTGTGTAGTATATATGTATGTAATTATATACATACTACATATATGTCCTCCCATGTTCAGGCTCCTCACCACTGCTGTAAATTCACATGGTGTTTCCCAGCATGACTTGCTCAGACCACCTGCATCTCTGAACCTTTACCACCCACTGCACGGCCCCTCCTTTTCTTTTCCTGGCATAACGAAGGAACATTTTTTTGTTCCCCATTCTACCCAATGGCACTTTTCTTACCTTATGTTTCCTTATTTAAAAAAAAACTTCTCTGAGGTGTGTCACCACATCCCACTGTGTCTGCCTGCAGTCCTTGCCACCCACATAGAAACTGCACCGTTAACAAGAAAGAATTGGACACAATTCATCTTAGAAGGCTCGACAAGTGCAAATGACCTGAGTGGAGAGAGATGTGGACAAACTTTTTTTAATTTAAGTTTAATTTGCCTCAGTAGCTGAGGAGAAAACAAAAAGACCCACGGGGAGCAGATGGGATGTGCCCTGAAATTAAGCAAAATGAAGAAGACAGACTGACTAATGGAAACCCTCCGACACTCAATGTGCCTTAGGTGCTGTAGGCTTATGTATAGCTGTAGGCCCCTTTCTGTTATCACAGCCAATTCTGTGTGAATGAGGACATTTGAAGCATGGCTGTGATTTCACAAATACCAGTAACCACTGCAATCACTATTACAGCAAAGAGAAACTATTTTGCTTGTGATTTACCTTAAATGTGATCCTAATTTGATATGATTTGATAAGAAGGTTAAGAAACATATATATCCATTCATAGATTTCATAGGTTCATTTAGATTATTCTTTACTTGATGGGAAGACAACAAATTATTTACTTGCTTCAATATATAATTTAGTAAATGTAATTAATTAAATCAATATGTAATCATTTACAATGATTTATAATACTAAAATGTACTAAGTATAATTATGAAAATGTAAAAAAATATATGAAAGATGTACTTTTTAAATCACCTTTTATATTTTCCATTTTATTAGCTTTTTATTATTATTTTATTTTTCAGTTTTAGTACATAATTTTATATTATTTTTATTTACATTTTATCTAAAGTTTGTCATACTGTATGTGACCCTGGACCACAAAACCAGTCATAAGGGTCAATTTAAAAAAAATGTATATTTATACACCATATCAAAGCTGAATAAATAAGCTTCCTATTGATGTATGGTCTGTTAGGGATAGGACAATATTTGGCTGAGATACAACTATTTGAAAATCTGGAATCTGAGGGTGCAAAAAAATCTAAATATTGAGAAAATCACCTTTAAAGTTGTCCAAATGAAGTTCTTAGCAATGCATATTACTAATCAAAAATTAAGTTTTGATATATTTACAGTAGGAAATTTACAAAATATCTTCATGGAACATGATCTTTACTTAATATCCTAATGATTTTTGGCATTAAAAAAAATCTATAATTTTGACCCATACAATGTAATTTTGGCTATTGCTACAAATATACCCCAGCGACTTAAGACTGGTTTTGTGGTCCAGGGTCTCTCGCTCTCTCTCTCTCTCTCTCACACACACACACACACACACACACACAAAGTCTATATAGTTTATTTCAGTTTTAGTTTTAGTTATTAAGTTAAAGTAAATGTAGCTGAAATAATATATTATAATTTTAATTATTTTATTTTAGTTCATGTTTATTCAAAGCAATAAAATGTTTTTAATGGTTTTAAGTTTATATACGAGCTATTTTTCATTCGATCTCAGTCTATGAAACTGAGTATTCTTTCACAATAAAAACACACAATACATACAGTTCTTCCTGTATTTTTCATCTTGAAAAGTTCATTTTGTTCCCAACAAGAAAAACTAAATAAAACAAGAGAACAACCAATGTTCCAGAGGCGACACAGTTCACTGCACTTTTTGACCGTTCACATCTGTTTAACAAAAAGGACACACCGAAGGATTTCAATCCTCAGAAAGACAGCCCATTTGCGACAAATGAATCCTACATGATCACAGCAGACATTTTAGTGAACATTTCTTTTTTTGTGTGCTTTTAACATACTGTGCCGAGGTTGATTTGTGTCTGGCAGTGAGAGGAGGACTCCTGAGTCTCTGCTCTGTCTTTCATGTCTCTGACAAATGGGTTTCTCTAGACACTCTCTCATGCACGCAGCAGACAGTAATGAGTATTATGCTCATGTACCCCAACACACAACCACACATACCTCACAAACACACAAGTCAAAGCCAGTCATGAGGAAGCATGGAAAAACACTTAATGCACAGGCATAACACACAAGAAAAACATACGATTAGTTACACCTAGTCTGATGTGTTGGGACTAAGTCTTTCATATCATATTCGTAAGTATATTATGTTTTACTGTTTTGATGGTGAATTTGCATGAATTCGTAATAACTAAAAGATTTGGGTATGAATTAAATTATGCTAAATCATTCCAAAATCTTGTTTTTCTCATGGGATACATGACGCTCATAATAATTGTTTACCTGACCCAGAGGCACATATCACACAAACAGAAATGCATATAGTTGACAGAAAGCATTTTTTCGTGCTGCCTCTATATGAACTCTCAGTTTTATTCCTCCTTCAGCATCACTCCATCCTTCCCTCGTCTCGCTCATTCCCTCTTGTTTATGACTCCTCCTCATGTCCGTCTCACTCTATCTCATCTGTAACCCACAAACCTCCACAATTAAAGCCTCCTGCTCCGTCCCATCTCTCTCTTACTCTCTGTCTCTCGGCAGCCGGAGCAGTAAAAGCTGGCTAGACGATCAACTCCTGAGGGCTGAAGCAAATGACAAGGGAGTCTGACACAGACCATCACTCAGAAACCGAGCAGGCTGTTTTATGTGCGTCAAGATGTGTTGCATATTATCCATTATTTTCGTTTACAGGAAGAAACAACTGAAGAAGGATTAAAACGTAAAGTGTGTAAAGAGTGTGTGATCATAAGATCATGTGTGAATGTTAAGCCCATTGGCACAACCTGCTGTCTCTGATCATATCTTAATGTGTGTCATACAGATAACCTTTGACCGATCCCCACAACACTTTCATGAATTATCAAAACAGAGCTCTTAGAGTGAAAGTACTTGATGCATATCATGATTTTTGAGCATGTATAATGCCTTAAAGGGAAAAATCTGTAATTGTTTATTAACTAACCCCCGTGCCATTCCAGGTTTCTGTGACAAACAGAAATGTCTTATATTTTCAATTTTTTGGTTGATCTGATTCCCAAAACAAGTCTGAACTGGTAAATCAGCATTATATTGAATCGGTTAGGGTTCGAATTGATGACAGCTCACAGGGTAGGGTAAGATTATCACTGAAAAAACTTACATTTCATTCAGTTTCTCATACAGAAGACATGGAATATAATGCATGAGTTGTACGGACCACTTTTATGATGCTTTTCTTTCTTTTTTTTTTAAAGCTTTAAAGCTTTAAGTCCCCATTCATTATAAATGGTGCAGCATAGCAAGACATCAGGGGAAATAAATGATGACAGGATTGTCATTTTTGGGTGAACTATGTGATTACATAAACAGAAAATTTCTCTATGCGTTATGTTTTTGTGACAGAAGTGTAATGCTAATAGCACATATCATTCAAAGTTAGCCTAAATGGTAATAAATTCATACTTTTAGTTATTAAGTTAATTTAAATGGATCAAAAGTGTCAGTGAAGACATTTATAATGTTACACAAGACATCTTATTTCAATTAAATTCTGTTCTTTTAAAATGTTCTATTCTATTCATCAAAAAATCCTAGTAAAAATGTATCACGGTTTCTATACAAATATAGCAACATTGTTTTAAGCAGTTTTTGAGCACCAAATCAGCATGTTAGAATGATTTCTGAAGGATAACATGACTTTGAAAACTGGCTGCTAAAAATTCAGCTTTGCCATTTAAAAATCTTATACCAACACCAAACTTTTGAACACAAGAAGCTGTATAGCTTCTTAACACCTATAAGAGAAAGATGAAGATCCTGCTCATGCCTGCATGAATGTATATACTGTTCAAGAGGTAATCAAGAACGAGCAAACAAGTTTGTAAACAAAAATAGTGGAGATTACTAGGAAGTGTGTTTGATTAATGGTTGTTTATTCTGACTTAATGCAGAATTTCCACTGAGCAATTATAACTCTTTCCGGAATATATGAGTCTCTAAAGGGATGAGTGTGTAATTCTCATGTAGTGTAGAAGCACATTTTTTCATCATTTTCTTGGGAAATCTGTTTTATCCACTAGCCTTTCACATGTCAGGGCAAAAGCTTGTAGTGGAAGCAGGCAGGATAATCCTAGTGTTTAACATGTCAGTCTTTCCCTCCCACAATACATGCAATTATGCATGCAAGTGATGACAAATGCACCACAGATTAAGGATATTGCTCCTTTTAATATGTTGATATCAATCAGGCACACTTTTAAAGGATTAATTCTGTCGTCATTTACTCAACCCTTATGTCGTTACAAATATGTATGACTTTTTTCTTCTGTGAAATATACAAGAAGATATTTGGAAGACTGTGCTCATTGCTCTTATACAATGAATAGGGACTGGAAAATTCAAGCCTCAAAAAGGAAATAAAAATAAAAATACACCACTAATATTATGATGTACTTAAGTACCACCTACTTAAGCATTTATATATTTTCTTGTATATACAAAAAGATCCATACACTACAAGAAAAAAAAAGAGTAAAATGTACTGGTAATTTTCTGCCAGTTTACAGACCTTTCTTTTAATCCAAAAACATAACATAATGCAATGCAAGATTCCATATAAAACACCTGTGAAAAATCAATACGGAAATGTATGTAACGCAGTACATTGAGACCAATTTTTATGGACTTTTTTTTAACAGTGTACAACGGAAAATAAAATATTACAAATAAAATATTATCGGAATTTAAAAATAATCATTCTAACACTCTTTGTATAATATTTAATTGGTAAAATAAGTACTGTTAAATGCAACCTGAGGAGAAACATGAAACTATGGTAACTATACATAAAGTAATTCTGATTATTCCTATGCTTTTTGACCAGCTTTTAGAGAGCAGAATGAAACAACAATAATGTCAAATTCTGTAAATCTAAACATCTTATTTTATTATTTTCTTTAAAAATTATTTACACAATTTTTCTCAGAATTTTTTCATAGACTCCCTTGCAGCCTCTGCACCCCAGTTTGAAAAGCTCTGCTCTATATGACTAGAGTCTATATGCCTCAAAGCAATATGACAGATTTATTTAAGGAAAAGTCTTTGAGGGTACTTTTATGGCACTTTTATATCTTTTTTGCAGCTTGAAAACTCCCCATTCATTATAAACGCATGAAAAAGAGCCACCAGCACATTTGTCAAAATTTCTCATAGCATTTTATGAAAGAAAGTTTAAAACAACATCAGGGAAAGTAAGTCAGTTATGAGACACTGTTTAAATGGCCTCTCACAAACACAAAGGTGTACAAAAAAATATGTAAACATCCTAACACTGAGCACACACTATCTCACGAAGTGTGCCACACTTTCTGCTATGGTGCGACAGATGCTATATGACGGTTAGCGATATTAGCCCAATCCATCTTACGCTTGAGCTCTGTCATAATCCATCTAAATCAGTCCATTTACTTTCTGAAGAGGACACTGAATACTTTCAACACTTCAAACACTTAACCTACATACAGTACTGCTAAAGCTCTCTATCGTTGGACCATTCACTTCACATTCTGAGTGGTATCTCTAATACCTGTCTGCCCAATCCTCCCCTGCCTCACTGATTGCCCCCCTATGGGGAGGCTGTATTACCACACTACTGACCCGGCCTCTCACCAGTTCTGTTGTTACCCCTGTGTGAGTGACACCTCCCTGCTCATCTCCTGTCAGCCCGGGCTCTCCTGATGTGGATTCTTCATGTCAAGTGTCTGCTACCTTTTCTTTATATCCGTCTGTTCCATCAGAATGACAGAAAGAAAACGTCTGCAGAATTCTTCCAGGAAGAGCAGCTACTGGGAAATAAAAGTACAAAACAGTGAATCAGCCTTGACAGTTTTATGTCTGACTTCAGCAGCACAAAAAAGGACATCTGGTATTAAATAACTAGCGACACAGCTGCGTTTTCATATTAAATAATTCCTAATAATATATACAAAAAGATAATTAATCTCACCTCTAGGTTCTAGAGACCATTTAGTCTGTTTACTTTCTTTCTAACGTTCTATTTATTAATGAATCCAGAAAAAAAAATCACGTTTTACACAGACATGTGACCCTGAACCATAAAACCAGTCATAAGTAGCACAGGTATATTTGTGGCAATAGGCAAAAATACACTGTATGGGTCAAAACTGTCGATTTTTCTTTTATGCCAAAAATCATCAGGATATTGAGTAAAGATCATGTTCCATGAAGATATTTTGTAAATTTCCTACCGTAAATATATCAAAACTTAATTTTTGATTAGTAATATACATTTCTAAGAACTACATTTGGACAACTTTAAAGGTGATTTTCTCAATATTTTGATTTTTTTGCACCCTCAGATTCCAGATTTTCAAATAGTTGTATCATAACAAACCATACATCAATGGAAAGCTTATTTATTCAGATTTAAGATGATGTATAAATCTCAATTTCGGAAAATTTACCCTAGCGCAGGGTCAAATTGAAGTAGCGCAGCAGTTTTCAACATTGAGAATAATAAAAATGTTCTTGAGCAGCAAATCAGCATATTAGAATGATTTCTGAAGGATCATGTGACACTGAAGACTAGAGTAATGATGCTGAAAATTCAGCTTTGTCATCACAGGAATAAATTACATTTTAAAACATATTCAAATAGAAAACAGCTATTTTAAATTTTTATAATTTGTCTTACAAATACACACAGATACTGAAAAATGCATATTAAAGATCATAATCCCTCAGAGCAAATACACATGGCCACACACATTCATGACCAACTCGCACTACACTAACTAGGTGACAATTAGATGAAAGACCAGATTGGACGTGTTCAACAACATGTTAAATAACTTAACATCGCACTCTCTCCTCACCTCTGACGAGTGTATTGACGCTTCCTGTTGTGCAGCACCTGGGCCTTTTGTTATCAGACAACATACTAACAGTTAACACAGACTTATTAGCGTTGACAGTAAGTGGAGAGCTGGTGCTAGCATTAACATTATAGGCAAGACACTGCAAGTACACAGTACTACGAGAGTGGGAACTTTTCCACAGACGTGAGAGGAAGCTACTGTAAATCTGTTAAAATGAACATGCCTGGGAGAAAAAAACCCACTAAAATTTAAACACTAAATGCAGGTTTAAAAAAGCTTGATCTAAAAGTGTTAAAATGGATTTAATTCAGTGACAAGGAAAAGTTTGTTTTTGTTTCCACAAAAATATCAAGCAGCACAACTGTTTTCAGCATTGATAATAATAAGAAATGTTTACTGTGCAGCAAATCAGCATATTAGAATGATTTCTGAAGGATCATGTGACACTGAAGACTGGAGTAATGATGCTGAAAATTCTGTTTTGCCATCATAGGAATAAATTACATTGTAAAATATTTTCAAATAGAAAAGAGTTATTTTAAATTGTAATAATATTTCACAAACTGTTTTTACTGCATTTTTGATCGAACAAATACAGCCTTGGTGAGCATAAGAGGCATGTTTCCTCAATATCCTATAATAATATATATTTTCTTTGTGCATACCTTCAATAAAAAAACATTTGCTCCTTATTCATCCAGCTCCAAATACCACCCGTCTTCTTCTTTCCTCTATACTGCATCTTCTCTTTTCTCAGGACCTGGCTATCATGCTGACACATAGGCCAAAATATCATTATATCAAAATATGACACAGAAATATTCAATTCGTTTTTGGCAAAGAACAATACTAATGTTATTATATGACCAAAATGAATACATTCACATGAGTGTATAACAGTTTCCTTTCATGTCCATTAAACAGATACCAGACGGCTTACACTCATTTAGGTCGCTCTGATGTGATGAAGAGAGCTGTGAAATGTGTATATTTGTGCATGTGAGTGTTAACGGCCCATAGCTTGCAAGGACCTGTCGAACGTAGACGAATCAGCACCATCAGTTTCATATTTCAGCAAAGGCCTCCTGTCATCATTCCTCTTATCATATATTCATACCAGCTCATAATCACGCAGGGCCCACCGCCAGCATACCTGCACAGACTAACGCATGAGCGTGGACGAAAGACGGATGGGGGGTTTCGAGAACGTTATCAGATACAAAACAAGCCTTAGAAGATGTTAATTTTGTCATCATTTCCTCGCCCTCATGTCCTTCAGAACCCTTATGACTTACTTTCTTTCGTGCAACACAAATTGAGTTATTTATAGCAGATGTTCATGTTGTTCTTTTCACACAGTGAAAGTGAATGGTGACCACAACTGTCAAGCATGATTTTGAAAGTAAGCTTGGTGAAAAACAACTAAAATTACTCACTCAAAGCTCTTCTATGACTTCAGATGACTTGGGAAAATAGTAAATGTAGTACTAGTTTTATGATGCTTTTATGATGGTTTTACCAATTTTGGAAGTTGACACAATCTAGTTTATATTATAAGTAAGCAAGAGCAGCATGAGCATTCTTCAAAGAGTTTCTTTATACATTCTTCAGAAGAAAGTGGCTTGAGACAGTGCTATTTTAGCATTATGTTTATACTATTATAGTGTTTACTAATATTTTGAAGTCACTTTTTTAATATTTTCAGTTTTTAGTAGAAGTTTTAGTAATTTTAGCGACTCAACTTTAAGTTAGTGTTTTATTAAATCTATTTCAGTTTTACTTCAATTACTGAAAATGAGTTTTAATAGTTTAGTTTTAATTAACAGTAACAACACAGGAAACACATGAGGGTTGAGTAAATGACAGAATTGTCTTTTTTTTTAGACAAATTATTCCTTTAAATTAGCTTTTCTCTTTTAACAATTTACACACAAAAACAGTCAAGGAGCTTTAGTAGGTGAGAGACAAAAATATTCATTATAGAACGCAGATGAATGCATGTTCAAAAACAAGGTTAGACTTTGATCTTCTAAACCTGATTAGACGAAACCCTCCAAACACTACAGCACAATGACATTAAACATGAACATTGTAAGATCAAACATGAGGAAGACTTCAGAGAGAAAAACACTTACGCAATGTGTTAATTACACTCATGGAGTCTGACATGAACATTTAATGCGCACAGCACACAAATACACACAAACACATGCTATAGTAATAACTGTCTCTGAGTACAGTATACTTAGATTGGCTTCAGCATTCTGTAAGGTGTAGGGGGCAGGGTCAGTGGGTTCTAAGTTAGTGTTTTATTAAATCTATTTCAGTTTTACTTCAATTACTGAAAATGAGTTTTAATAGTTTAGTTTTAATTAACAGTAACAACACAGGAAACACATGAGGGTTGAGTAAATGACAGAATTGTCTTTTTTTTTTAGACAAATTATTCCTTTAAATTAGCTTTTCTCTTTTAACAATTTACACACAAAAACAGTCAAGGAGCTTTAGCAGGTGAGAGACAAAAATATTCATTATAGGACGCAGATGAATGCATGTTCAAAAACAAGGTTAGACTTTGATCTTCTAAACCTGATTAGACGAAACCCTCCAAACACTACAGCACAATGACATTAAACATGAACATTGTAAGATCAAACATGAGGAAGACTTCAGAGAGAAAAACACTTACGCAATGTGTTAATTACACTCATGGAGTCTGACATGAACATTTAATGCGCACAGCACACAAATACACACAAACACATGCTATAGTAATAACTGTCTCTGAGTACAGTATACTTAGATTGGCTTCAGCATTCTGTAAGGTGTAGGGGGCAGGGTCAGTGGGTTCTTTGAGATGTCAGTAAGCATCCCCCCAATGACACACACTCCCCCCGATTAATATTGAGGGACCAAGACAAGTCAGAACATGCTGAAGACACCAAAGCACAACCACACACACTCCAACATCTTACTGTGATGCTCAAGCACTTTAAAACATACTATATAACAAGCAATGTATAAAGTTTCCAAATCTAAACTAAAGGAACTGTTCTGTGGAACTCACACAGGGGAGGAAAAATAAAAATAAATAAATTATATATGTATGTATATATATATATATATATATCTGAAGACACCAAAGCACAACCACACACACTCCAACATCTTACTGTGATGCTCAAGCACTTTAAAACATACTATATAACAAGCAATGTATAAAGTTTCCAAATCTAAACTAAAGGAACTGTTCTGTGGAACTCACACAGGGGAGGGAAAAAAAAAATAAATAAATTATATATGTATGTATATATATATATATATATATATATATATATATATATATATATATATATATATATATATCTGTGTGTATGCATGTTTATGTACAACACACGCATGTTTATAGCCTATACATTGAAGCACATCGTTTGATCGCAGGTTTATCCGATAGTGGGCTTTCATGACCAGGAAATCTGCAATGCCTCAAAAGGAGCGATTCAGAATCACCTGCTAAAATATTCTGCTGTGAGCCGCATCCTGCAGCAGGTGAGCAGAAACTGAGCCAGAAACCGGAGTCTGTGCTGTCAAATGCACAGCAGAATTATGGGTAAAATAAAAAAATTAATGGCTTTCCAAATGTGAATAGAGAGGATTGTGACAATACAGTTCCACATTTGACCACCAGCTGGAAGCACCGCCTTGATCAACTTAAAATGTTGAAAACAAGTGTGCATATAGGCCTGTTAGATTGAGAATGTTTAAAACTATCCCCCCCCCCCACTTTTATAGGTTAAAATGTTAGCAATTTATGCTTGCAAATTAATCAGATTATACAAATGACATATTCTGTAGCTAGTATTCTCTATTACATTGACATTTTCTTATTCTCTTACAGCGTCAAACAATCGAGCTGGTTCCTCTCACTCATGTATATTACCTTTACAGTGGGAAAGACTATGATTACTTTGTTTTTGGGCAAGAAAACAAAGTTCACACCACCAAATACCCTTCTTCTTGCAGCATTTTGTAATAACTGAATTTGTTTTGTGTCTTAACCAATCTTGCAATAATTCATAATTTCCATAAGATGTAAATACAATACAGTGTATATTTATCATGTAATATATTGATTAACTGTAAATGTCTATGAAAACAAAGCTCCTTTCTCCTCATTCTCTCATGTAAGCATATAACAGCATGTTTTGAACAACTGTTTTATTATCATTACTTCATTCTGTTTATTAAATATACATATATTAGTATTAAGTATGAAAATTAATTTGAAAACAGTTTATTTTTGGTTAATTTTTGCCATAAAAGTACAGTTCATTTGCAACACATTTACAGATTTTCTTGATCAGTTTCTATATATTTTGATGATTGTATTTTGATAATTTGAAAGGACTTATGTGAATGTCTTTATATGTCTTAGTTTATACCTTAATGTTTTGGCAACTGAAAACATATTTTCCAGGAAAAATATACAGTTCCTTTTTACACGTTAATCAATTAACTCACTCTGTATGGGGTAAGTTGTCACAGCGGGAACCTGCTGTTTACCGACCCTGATTTGAGAAGGACCCTGAAATCTAAAGTTAATAAAGCTGCAACACTCCTAAAATTGCAACAATAAAAAAAATAACCAAAAAAAAAATTTTTTTTTTTAAGTCCAATGAATAAATTGAGAAAAAGGTGACAAAATGTGACAGCTTGCCAAATCATGGCATGAAAAAAAAAATATTATTATGAAAAATGCACGCTAGTTTGATTTTATTGTGCTCACTTAAAATATGATTTTGTCTTAATTCTCCCCTTCCACAAAAAAGGTCTTAAATAAGAGCAGGAAGTCTTAAATTCATAAAGTCATTAAATGTTGCATGCACTGCAAATAATTAATATCTTCTGTAGTGTTATTTTCTTGTTTTCCAATATAAATATCTAAACATCCTTAAAACAAGATTTGAGATACAAAATAAAGATGTGTAGTCTTGTTTTCTGAGAAACTGATCGAAATGAAGTGAGTTTATACTTAAAACAAGAAAGAAAGAAAACATTCTCACTGTGGAATGAAAACTATTTTTTCCTTTAAATTAAGTTGAGTTTTCTGAGCCTAGCAGATATTTTTTTTCGTGTTTTAACCATAAACTTACTTCATATTGATCTAT
The DNA here is from genome assembly GCF_001515645.1 of Sinocyclocheilus grahami. NCBI lineage: Eukaryota > Metazoa > Chordata > Actinopteri > Cypriniformes > Cyprinidae > Sinocyclocheilus > Sinocyclocheilus grahami. Next base: position 1,015,540 of record NW_015505494.1, read on the forward strand.
TTATCCAAAAAATACTGAGGCTGAACATCACTTTATATATCTGTGTGTATTTCAAAAAATGTATTGGTGCTTTTCGTCCATGCAAAGAAAGTCGGTCCAGGGCTGTTTTGATTTGTATTGTGTCTATAAAAATAGTTGAAACATCCTTTAAAATATATTTTTGTGTTCCATCAATGTTTGCCATCAGCTGAACACTAAATAGAGTTGTTCAGTCCTGACGTCAATTTGTAGGCAAATCTGGAAGGGAAAACTCTACCTGGGTTCCCTCAGGAATTTTGAATGTGGATTTAAAATACTGATTTGTGGTATTTGTAGTTCTTCTGTAACTAAATGAACTTTTGAGGTATGACTGTGTGTGATTTATTTTGTAGAACAAAACGTAAAATTCTCTAGTGTTAAATACAGACCTTATTGCACTCATAAATTGAAAAATAAACACTACTCCTACGAGGGAACCCCAGGCTCAGAAGTGCTAATTCTCTTACATGTTGTAAGAGGACAGGACCATTAAACATGTGTGAGAGGTAGATGTCTGCTGTCTGGCTGAGGTACTGGATGAAGACAGAAAACACTCCCCTGACTAAGCAATCACAGATCCTTTGGCTGTACACCGAGTCTCACAACTGTGTAAACACTGGTTGAATATGTCAAACATTTTGAATTGTACTGCTTAATGGCCAGCCTATATACAGCGAGCAAGGACAATAAGCTCTGCCTCTGATTAATCATAGCAATATGCTGTTTTGCAGATTTAGGAAAATACAGATGAGAAAATAAAACTGAAAGCATAACAGAACCAGCAAAATACAATAAATACTACATTACCATGCATGTAAATTCTTATGCGATTTTGGAAATAAAATATGCAAATGACAACTGGTTAATTTCATGAGTGCATGCAGATAGAATAATGTTCAGACAATATTACATGCTCACTGTCTGTAGGAAAAACATTTATACATTATGCATAAATCATATCTGAGTTGCACACTGAAACCAGCCACTGCATATTCAATACTGACTAATGTCCTGATGAATGTTTTTTATTAATTAATTTCACTTTATTTTTGTTTTCCTGTCACTGCTTAGCTACTGTGCTTTGACAATATTGTATATAAAACTAATCACTGCAATAAACCACTTGAAATTTAAAATTGAAATTAAAATTGACTTTTTTAATTGAGTGTGCATTTAACATTACATATATGCATTAACCAAATATACTTCATCCTGAAAAACATACTTCATCCTGAAAAACAGAATCAGAGAGAGAGAGAGAGAGAGAGAGAGAGAGAGAGAGAGAGAGAGAGAGAGTTTTTTTTTTTATAT
>NW_015505494.1:1017981-1065824 GCF_001515645.1 Sinocyclocheilus grahami
ATACTTCATCCTGAAAAACAGAAACAGAGAGAGAGAGAGAGAGAGAGAGAGAGAGAGAGAGAGAGGGAGCAGTCTTTTATTTATTTATAGGTCCTGAGGCGACTCTGGGGATTCTGATCAATTACTTTTTCTCATTGCCCAGGCTAAAGAAAAAAAACGCTTTGCAAGTGACACATAGATAACATTCTCATCACACGCGTTTAAAGTCACTCATTTACAACTGACAGATATCAGCAATCACAGCACTAAGACCCATTCAAAACCTCCACTTTAAATCATTTCTACCCTGAGGCGACTCTGGGGATTCTGATCAATTACTTTTTCTCATTGCCCAGGCTAAAGAAAAAAAACGCTTTGCAAGTGACACATAAAGCGCTTAGAGATCATTTAGACTAGATAACATTCTCATCACACGCGTTTAAAGTCACTCATTTACAACTGACAGATATCAGCAATCACAGCACTAAGACCCATTCAAAACCTCCACTTTAAATCATTTCTACAGCCTAGTCGACTAAAACGTCTTATTTTCCTTCTCAGCGAGCGACTGTAAGGGAAGGTGTTCCCTAAGCCAGTCATTTTACTCGGGTGAACCTGTTTTTATACAGTCTATGGGTGAACCCACCTGTCTTTCTCTCTCTTTTTATTCGGTTATAAACAGCTCATGCATACACGTGAAGCGGTGGGCGGGGCGAGGCAATGCGACCGTTGTTTGCAGTAGCCAATCAGAGCCGAGCGCTTCTGCGGCTGTATATAAACCCAAGCTCCCGTCTCTGCTGCTCAGTAAACCAAGTACCGTCTAGGTGTTTATAACTAGGAGAGGGAGTTAGGATATTCTCCGACTTTATCATTGAAAGACAACATCTGCGTGCAATCCGTTGGCTGACTTCGATTCTGACATTACTTTTACGGCGTCTGTGTATATTTTGTCCTAATTTTCCATTGTAGGCTTTGGATAGTATATTTCTCTTGCCAAAATGCGTCTGATCCAGAACATGTCTACCATTGCGGAGTACCCCAGCGCCGAATGCCCGTCCAAACGGGTCATTAAGATCGCAGTCATCGGCGGCAGTGGAGTGGGCAAAACCGGTACGTTTGTGGACCAGTTTTACATCGTTTTAAAGCTTATCATATTACACCTAATAATATAATATCACAGAAACGATTTTCTTGTAGATTAGAGTGTTGTGATACAATTATATTTATATATTCATGCCCATTTCTTGTTTATTCCTGTGTAGCGTTGGTGGTTCGTTTCCTCACTAAGCGGTTTATTGGTGACTACGAGAGAAACGTCGGTAAGTTCCCCCCCCCCATCTTTCCAAGACGACTGATTTTAGTAGGATATGCATCGTTTAAACTCATTAGTGATGTTGTCAATTTTTTTAAAAAGTCTGCATTGCTGCATTACAGGCAACCTGTACAACAGAGAAGTGCAGATAGACGGAGAACAAGTGGCCATTCAAGTTCAAGACACACCTGGAGTAGAAGTAAGTATGCGCGACACAGGAACACACTTGTTCTTTATGCGATTGTATGTCACATTTCTTACTGTTACATACAGAGCATCTTTCCCACGCTACTTCTTCACGGGTGAGAAGTGTAGAAAGAGCGCATACCTTCGCCTTTGTCTTTTAGCTCTTCTTTTGTGTTTCTCCGGGTTTGTGTTTAACACTTGGGGTTAATTGGCCAGCGGGAAGCCTGCTGTTGCACTCTTTTATGGGGGCAGCGCGTTCATGTACTGCAGCTTGAGGAAAGCCCGAATTATTTATGCGAATCGGTTCTTTTGAACAGTTCGGTTCACAGAACAGGTTAAAATGATTCAGCGGTTATTTACGGCTTCGCGGCGTGGTATCTTACAAGCTCCAAGGCGTTTACAAAAAGTGACCATTAGTGTTATGTTTCCCCCTAAAATTGCTATTGATAAAGACATTTATTGTAATTTCACAGGCCCCAATTTGACTCAGCTCATAAAAACAGGTCATTTAGAAGATAAATGAACAATGCTAAAATTCAACGGATAAAAAGATGTTGCATATTTTAATAAAAAGATACATATACAAAACCAACTGGTTCATATGGTATGATTAAAACTCATTCACAATGAGTTTTGAACGAATCGTTAAGATCGGTTTTGTGAACCGGTTCATTAAAAATATCCGACTCCAAAGAATGATTCGCTGCAGCGCTGTGGGATATTTGTAGCAGCGGTTGGGAGGTTTTGCTGCTTCAGCAGTGCACAGCGGGTTTAGGATATGAATAAGCAGTTCGGAACAGTTACAGTAGACCAGCCCATCTAAATTATCCCTCTGCTTTCAAAATTAGAGAATGGCTTTTAATTCAATTACAGGCCACTTCTTTCAAGATGTCTTTAGTCAGATATTTTAGTGCCAAGTTTGGCATGCAAGGCTCATTTCCCAAAGCAGGCAGTTGTCCAAAACCACAGAATGCCTTTTCTTTTTGGACTAGAGTGAAAGACTCTAAGTCTAGCCGGCTAAATCTCTCGTTTTTGTGAAACGACAATCGCTGCCAATAGCAAAGTATACTCTTCCAGCTTCTTAGTCAGCTTTGCTGTACACTTTATCACCCACAGAGCTCACACTATTCAGTAATATAAGAAAATGTGTAGACTAACGAAACGTGTTGCATAACTGACAAATGTCTATTTTTTCTTCAGGTGAACGCTAATGGATTGAGCTGCACTGACCAGGTATCTCGCTCCATTCAGTGGGCAGACGCCGTAGTTATGGTCTTTTCCGTTACTGACTGCCGAAGCTTTGATCTCATTGGCCAGCTCCACCAGCTTGTTACCCGCACCCTTACGGATAGGTCCTTGCCAATCATCCTGGTGGCCAATAAAGCCGATCTTCTCCATGTAAGGCATGTAGATGCTCAAGAAGGTCCCCTGTTGGCTTCAGCGCTGGGCTGCTCCTTCTACGAGGTGTCCGCCAGCGAGGACTACAGCCAGGTCCACGGTGCCTTCCACAGACTGTGCGTAGATCTGGCCAAGCAGCAGCCTCAGACCCCCGTCAATGCAGCTTCATCTGGAACAGAGAAGAAAAGATCTCCCCTCATCCCCCGGCCCAAATCCCCCAACATGCAGGATCTGAAGAGGCGCTTCAAACAGGTGCTGTCCGCCAAGGTCCGGACTGTCACTTCAGTGTGAAGAGGGTTCGAATACCAGCAGGAGAAGCAGAACAGAAGTGCAGGATTAAGAGAGAGGAGAAGATCTCTCTGAATGTATAGGTCTCGCTCCTTGGAAGTTCCTGAGATCCGTTGATGATCAGCAGACCGCTTCCAAACAGAGGCCCCTGAAACTAGACCTCTGATTGTGTCATGGTCGCTGAAAAACAAACAAACAAGCAGAGTCCGGTGAAGTCTTACATTTTCACCAGTGCTGGTGGACACTTGTATTGCCGTCACTTATATCCTTGTGGACACAGCAGGATTCTGGGAGACGTGGTCTTAGTTCCTTACAGAGGGACAGTGCAAAGACAGAATGACTGAATTGAACACACAAAAACACTATTATTAACACTCTGCCTTACCTGTGAAATTTTAAGACACGTTCTACTGGCAACAGAGATGGTGAAGGCTGCAAAAACAGACTATTTTAAGAATTGCTTTTCTGAAAGGCATGGGAGAGAGTTTTTTGTTCCTTCTTGTGGTCAAGGCTTTTACGGTCTGAATGAAGGCATTGTTAAACGACAAGGCACTCAAGCTAAGCGTATAAAAAGAGAGTGTGTGCGTGTATCTTTTACAGTCCTACTCTTGTGTACAAGGCCAGGATGTTTCTCCTGGTTTTGTGTAACTGTGCTTTGTGCCACTTTTCTATAGTGGAGTAGAAGAGACTTTTCTTGTGTAAATGCACTTTAAAAAAGCCAAAGGGCTGAAGCTCAGAGTTATTTATTTATGTTATTTGATTGTGATTGGAAATAAAGAGTTGTTTTTACAAAAACATACTTTGTCTGAATGTATAAGCACACTCATTCATTCTGTTTAAACCGACCTGTAAATGTAAAAGTTAATTTAGTTGAATTTTGTTTAATGAAGCCTTGAGAGATCAGGTGTATGATATTGTTTAAAATGTAACCACCATTTTTACAGTATATACATTACCATATTAAAGTACTACAAAAATACATTTTCTCAGCAAAATACATTAAAATGATCAAAAGTGACAGTAAAGACATCTATAATGTCTAAATAGATTTCTATTTTTAAAATGCTGTGCTTTTGAACGTTCTATTCATTAAAGAAAAACAAATGTATCATGGTTTCCACAAAAATATAGTTTCCATAAAAAATAGTTTTCAACATTGATAATAAGAATGTTTCCTAAGCAGCAAATCAGCATATAACATTTCTGAAGGATCACGTGACACCGAAGACTGAGTAATGATGCTGAAAATTCAGCTTTGCATCACAGGAATAAATTACTTTTTAAAATATATTAACACAAAAAAAAAGTTTAAATGTAATATTTTGAAAAAATATTACCCATTTTTGTAACAAATAAATCTATACTTGATGAGCATAAGAGACTTTGACATGGAAGACATTGAAAAAAATCTTAGTAGTGTGTATAAAACAAGCATTCTTAGTTTATGCTTTACTATATTTTTAATGCTGACGTTTCCCCACATGGTAAACAGTCAATAAAACTACCAACACCCTAAATAGACATTTAACAAAACAAATACACATATGTAGGGATTAAAGTGTAAAAAAACCCCCCTGAATTTAGAGGAACATAACTGATTTCAGGTGTTTTAGCACCTTTGTCAGACACCTGCTGGGGTAATAGTTTGTGGCAAATGCGAAACACAAACTCAAATCTCATACGAGTAAGAGATACACATATAAAAGCATGGAGCTTACAGCGTGTTTACTTCGCAATACTTTGAGGAATAGGAATGTTTTTACTGACAAAATGTCTCTTTTGAAACATCATTCTAAACTTTCAAAAAGTTAAGGTTAGATTTATTTATGATAAATAGATTTTTACTTAGCTTTGTTTTATAAAAAACATTAGCGGCCTATAATATGTCTTTATAGATGGCTGAGTAAATGTGTGTGTGAGAGAAAGTGAAGGCAGGACAGAAAGGATGTCACCACCCTTTTTGACCTCTGCCCTCTTCCCATCTGTCACTCCTCCAGCAGCACTGAAGTGAGTGAAGGATGAAGAGGGAAGCTCCTGTGAGAATCAACACATGGCTGATTGTAAGAACTGAACTGCAGAATGTGCTGTATTTGCAAACCCCTTTAACAAACATCAGTTTTACACATGAGCAAAAGGCCAACCATAAAGATTTTATTTAAAGGGAAAAAATTGAGGGACTTTAAGGGAAAATGGTAAGACAGAATCTTTGGTCATATACAACAAAATGTGAAATAATTGGAACGGGATGTTGTGGTATTTATAAGGAACAGAAGCATGTTCTGTATATTCCTTAAACCTTTTTAAATGCATGATTTGTTTTTTATCGAATGCCTCTGAAATTGAGACAAAAGGAAAAATATGCTGGAAAGAATTGATTCAACAGCCAGAAGTGTGTGTGTTCAGTCTCTTCACACTCCAATGTCAGGTTTGAGTCTGTCAGTGCGGAAGAGTAAGTGAGGGACATCGGAAGGTCTCAGCAGCCTAGTGGACATTACGAGTACCTGAGAAAAGACAAGAGAAATAGATTAGACAGTTCACACACACACACACACACACACACACACACAGGATTTCCGTATTTTATGGGAACATTCCATAGACGCTATGGCTTTTATAATGTACAAACTGTATTTTCTATCCCCCTAACCCTAAACCTACCCCTCATACTAATCTTTCTTTAAATTTATATTTTCAAAAAGCTTCATTCTCTATGATGAAAAGACAAAGATTTTGGATATTGCCATCTTTGTGAGGACATTTTGAACCACACATCCACACACACACACACACTGCAATCTCATCATCAGACATAGAATTACACTCATACTCAAATGGTCTGTTGATGTTTTAGCAGCCCTGCAGTAACTATGAAGGGTAAAAACAACACAGGGATCAGGGAAACAGGCAGGAACTGTTAATAATGCCAAAATGTCTGAGGCAGAAACAGCTATAAACTAAACAGATTGTTTATGACCTGAATTGTAGTAAATACAGAAATAAATGAAAAAAAAATGTTTTAATAAATAAAAGGCTGAAGACACTAGCTTTCAGAAGTTTGGGTTCAGTAAGATTTTTTTAATGATTTTAAAATATTCAAAAACATTGCGTTTATTTGATCAGTGAAAACAGTAATACTGTGAAATATTATTACAAGTTAAAAATAACTTTTTATTTTAATATATTTTAAAATGTAATTTATACCTGTGATAGCAAAACTGAATTTTCTGTAGCCAGTCCTCAGTGTCACATGATACTTCAGCAATCATTCTAATATGTTAATATGGTACTCAAGAAAAATTATATATTATTATCAATAGTGAAATCAGTTGCGCTGCTTAATATTTTTGTGGAAACTATTTTTTTCCAGATGTCTTTGAGGAATAGAAAGTTCAAAAGAACAGCATTTATTTGAATAAGAAATAACATATCTTCACTGTCACTTTTGATCAATTTAATGCATTCTTGCTGAATAAAAGCAACTAAACAAACATAAAGCTACATAAAACTGTGCAGGGCAACTAAAAGAAAAGACTAAAGAGAAAACTGACTAAGCAAACAAACAAACAAAAAACTTTACAAGGCAATCGGTAGAAAGGTCTAAGTTGGTTGTATTTGTTAGCTAGTCTCTTCCTATCTATCTGGGTGAGTTTGAGCCATAATAAGATGCAACAGCCAAAAGTCTGGCTCGGCAAGATTATTAGCTTGTATGTTATTAGCCAGGTCTTGAAGATGAATAGGGTAGAATATTACCGCACGTGCTGACGCATGTGCTGAGGTAAGTACATGCTTTGTATTCTCTGATGGAAAGATGAAGATCATTTAGCTCGTCTGAGAACTTCATTTAGATAATCACATCAAAAGGGCTTTACAGAACCCTCGCTACATGCCTCTCCCCTGGCCGTCTTGTTAGTCAAGTGTGGTGCACCTTAATTTAGTATAAGACACCCTAAATTCCCACCAGTGTGTCTCTGTCACACACACTAGCTCAGCTGTGGGTTTAGGTCAGGCTATGTGTGGGCTTTCTATTTTATAAGGGTCCACTCTGTGCTTTCATTATGTTTGATTTATTCATGATATGAAACTTTGATCAACAAAACTCCTTTTATTCTGACTCAACCCAGTTACATCTCTATTCATTCACAAACACAAGTGCAGATACGCACACACACACTCCTAATCATGCCTGAGTAAACGATACAGAAAAAAAAGCAGCGAGCCATAGAGAAAAACAAAAGGAGAAAAAGAGAGGTGGGGTATTTTAATTTAGTTGAAATAGAAATTATTTGTAACGTCAGAAATTCCGTTACTCTCACTTTTACTGCATTTTATGCATCCTATTTTTTTTTAAACAATAGTGTAAAAGATAAAGAATTAGTCAAGAAAGGGGTGTGACATCCCACCTGAGTGCATGACTTATGGGTGGAGACAACTTCACGAATGAGGCGGAGCTCTGATGGTGTGACTCCGCCCACCAGGAAGAGAAACAAGAGTGGATGATCACTTGGGTGTGGTCGAGTGACCTGCAGGAAAAAGAAACATCAAAAGGGGATAAACAGGGAACATAATTAGAAACTAACCAATAATCCCAGTTTCACTTGGCTTTTTGTTTTCAGCTGCAGATTTAATTAAGCTGCGGATTTGCAAATTAGTCAATTTGCAAACCCTCAAGTAATACAAACACCGACTGCTTGGTACAAAAAGATTTCAGGATCTCAAAGTCTTTGGGTCAAGCTTTAATTGTCGAGCATAAAGAGGTAAAAAATCTTTGAGATTCAGGACATTAATTAGCATGCAAAGAATCAGATCGGACGCCTCTATCATTTATCATACCCTCTATAATTTAAAGTCCATTTGAGGCTGACTGTATCTGTATCTATTCTTTCAAATTTATGCTTTCCCTTTCATATTTTTGGTTTTGCTGCTTTAAATGTGATGAATTTAGAGACACAATGTCTCAGAAAGGATTTGGGTGTACTGGCTGTGTGCTGTGCTTTAGCGTGTGAGACTGTCAGCACAAAACCCTTCTGTGAAGCTGTTTCTCTAAATTCATCTCATTGAAAGCACTGCAGCTACAGCCATCAAAACCCTGGTTTTGTAACAAATTCAATGCCTTCAATAATTCAATTCAAGACAATTACTGTCAGGAAACCTGACATCCTGCTGTGAGCAATGTCCCAGTTACTTTACATAAGCAGTATGTTGAAACAAAATAAAATAAGCTTTTTTATTTGATGAATATCTGTCAGTGATACAATAAAAAAAAAAACATTTTTTGTCTATGTACATGTGCAGATGGAGGTCTATGGCTGTTGCCTGGTCTCTCATAGTTTTTTGTAGCACATTCAATACAAATTAAGACAATTACAGCCAGGAAACTGCAAGCAATGTCCTGCAAACAAAAGGCGTGCAAACAAGCGGACCCTGCACCAACGCAGTATCATTTATCATACCCTCTGTAATTTAAAGTCCATTTGAGGCTGACTGTATCTGTATCTATTCTTTCAAATTTATGCTTTCCCTTTCATATTTTTGGTTTTGCTGCTTTAAATGTGATGAATTTAGAGACACAATGTCTCAGAAAGGATTTGGGTGTACTGGCTGTGTGCTGTGCTTTAGCATGTGAGACTGTCAGCACAAAACCCTTCTGTGAAGCTGTTTCTCTAAATTCATCTCGTTGAAAGCACTGCAGCTACAGCCATCAAAACCCTGGTTTTGTAACAAATTCAATGCCTTCAATAATTCAATTCAAGACAATTACTGTCAGGAAACCTGACAGCCTGCTGTGAGCAATGTCCCAGTTACTTTACATAAGCAGTATGTTGAAACAAAATAAAATAAGCTTTTTTATTTGATGAATATCTGTCAGTGATACAATAAAAAAAAAAAACATTTTTTGTCTATGTACATGTGCAGATGGAGGTCTATGGCTGTTGCCTGGTCTCTCATAGTTTTTTGTAGCACATTCAATACAAATTAAGACAATTACAGCCAGGAAACTGCAAGCAATGTCCTGCAAACAAAAGGCGTGCAAACAAGCGGACCCTGCACCAACGCAGGATACACACTATAGGATGAAGAAGATGATGAATAAAATAAAATAATAAAAAGTAGCCTATTTTTTATTTTTTTTACTGGTCTATGTACATGTGCAGATACAGGTTTATGGCTGTTGTCTAGTTTCCCAAAGCTATTTTTCAGCATTTAACACTATGACCGCTGCATTTTTATGGCATGTCAATTTAAAAATAGATAAGACATTGGGTTCTGGCCCATTCTATTGCTTGCTGTTCGGGGTTTTTTTTCACAATAACGTGTCTCATGTGAATATCCCCTAAGAAACACGTGATGACAGTAATCCATCGTAATTACACTGGGCTTCCCTAAGTCAGACAAGTCAATTATACAATTCTGCACATCCCTGGTAAATGTGTGTATGTCTTATGTAATTCACAGTTCAGCTGGAGGTCTGGGTCAGAACTGAACACTTTGACGAGCACAGCAGGAGCACAACATTCAGAAGACACACACACACACACACACACACACACAGAGAACCATTACACACTTTTATATGGACACAAGCACGCTGTTGCACACATGCGGATACTCTGTTTGAGTCGCTCAGGCACATGGGGTACTGCTGTACATGCCTGGTCGGGTGGACAGAGTGCTGGCCTTTGATTGGCTGAAAGAAAAAGCCAGTCGTGAATAATAATCAGGATATTAGGGATGCACATCCAGCAGGGTGGATCTCAGGAGTGGGGCTGTGCTGCCACGTGCAACTCTGAACACTAAACCCGCACGGACAAACGTGTAAAACAGACAGTGACAGAAGGATGAGTAGATAAAAAAAGCCTTCTTTAGGATGTTCCTTGGTAAAGTAAATAAGCGTGATTGGCACACAAGTGAATGAAAGAGAGGTTTCATTATAAATGTGTGCACAGAAAAGGTAAAAAGAGAGACCTTGTTAATTCTTGGAGGATTCTTCAACCTTTCATTTCATTTAACTATTCATCTATCCACACACTTCAGACGCACGTGTGTTTTAAATGGACGACACCAGCTTGTGAGTCGAGTGAAGAGTATGTCCAGCCACGTGTACCACACACAATTTGGCAATATCGCATTATTAGGCAATATCATACATACTCATGTTACCAGGTAATGCATACTATATATACTTGAAAAGTGAATAACAGCATGAAAACACAAGGACAGCCTCACACACATATCCCAAAGGGGGCAAGCACACAGCGGGCCATGTGTATCAGTATAAACGTGTCTGCTCACATTTTAGAGAGAGCAAAGAGAGCAAGAGGATGATATTCAGGGCGAAAAACATCTTCTGATTAACATATTATTAATCATCCAAATGAAGTCATATACCTCATAAACACATTCAGAAAAATGAAATAATGCATAAAGTGACACAAAATATCACATACTTCCAAAGAGGTGACTGGACAGCAAGAAGCTTCCTAAAAATTAAGTCAATTTTATTTGCATTGTGCTTTTCACAATACTCCATGTTTCAAGGTAGATTTTCAGAAAATCATGATGTTAATGTTTATAAAATCTTACTGTCTTCATGCCTTATAGTCACATTTAGCAGATTAGAGTTGGGCAATAATATAGTTTATATTTTCAATATAACAATCAAGCAGTTGAGATTTGCTATATTGTATATTCCACTTTATTTGGGTCTATATATATATATATCAGTCATATATATCAGATTTAATATATGTTGGACGCATGAGGCTCTTTTCAGAAAAGTAACCATCACATTCCAAAGTAAAAAAAAAGAAAAAAAAAGAAAGAAAAAAAAAAGATGTCTCATGAGGAATAAGGAATTTTTTAAATGGTCACTTTTCTGAAATGAGACATCCTCAATGATGTAGTCTTCTAACAAATGCGACCTCCTTTACATTTTGCAATGATGTAAGTGTTAGTGTTCTTTTTTTTAAACCTGGTGTTCAATGTCCTTTGCGTTGTATTTATAGCACTTTTCTATATTTGAAGAGTTTATATTCTAAATTCTATATGATATATTTGTGCCAAAGCAGATTGGCAAAGAATACCACCTTAAAAACCACTAGTGAACAAGCTATAGTCAAGAGTGGTAGGGAAGAAGCCCTCCTAATCAAATGTTAATGTGAACTTAACCATACATAAAATATAACTGAACCATATACTGTATATAGACACTGTGATCCAGACGGAGCTTTAAATATAAGCATATTCAGTGCACACACTCACACAAGTACACATAATTAGGTGTGTAATGTCAGCAGCCAGTCAGCAGTTTAGAATGGTTTGGTGCTTTAAGAGTACTGACATTATAACTGATTAAATATAGAGGATCTTACACATGAGCCTCCTGGTTGACTGGGCTCAGCGTAACTCACAGCATAAGCATATGATCACACCAATGAGTTAAGATATCCTGTTAACTTGCGCCACACTTTTGAACACCAACCCAAGAAATGGTAACCTACACTTAAATAGATACAGTTCATGAAGCCTTTGGACTACAAACATAATTGTGGTATTTTGTTGTCATCAGATCAGAATGAATTACAATCATAAAGAGAAATACTTATGAAGGCTTACGTGTGTTTTTAAGTGTTTTAAAATAAATGTCATGAAATATTTTCATGACAAAAATAAAGGATAAAAAAATAATGAAACTTTTTTTTTTTTGCAGTCTAGAAACCAAATGCAACTAACGTTGGGATGTCTCTGATTCTTTTGTATTATATTTACTGATACCTTCTCTTCACCACGTTTTAATCCCACATTTATTTAATCAAACTTCTCACATTACTCTCTTTACTATATATCAAACACCCTTCCTAAAAAATTAAACATTCCAATGTAAATAAAGAGCAGTTAGCTTAACATAGCATCAAAACATGACAATTTATGAGATTAATACAGTTTTTGCTCCAAACTAACTATTACAAATATATAATGCATTTAAAATAACTTGATTCTGTGATCTAATGTAGAATGAGGAAAATATTTATTATTTTACAGTATTTGATAAAGACTATGGCAATTAGCATTGCATTATATTCTAATGAAAATGCATGAGATGGCTTTAAGAACACATAACATATATTGTTGCTATCGTGTGTTTATTGTCTTCATGTGCCATCAGTTAAAATGTATAAAGTTGTGTAGCATCTGTGTGTAATAATACACACTATATATTCTCTTTTTATATGACAAATACTCTGTAACCTCAGTTAACAAGCCATATGAGGACCCATGGACCCTTCCCCCCGGAATGCGTAACACCCCAGGAAGTCGAACAGGCCACTTTGTTGCATGGCAACCAACGCTGATATCACTGGGTTTATTGGCCAAAAGTATGTAAAGCAGGGAAAATCCCTGCTTGTCCCAAGGAAAAGCAGAGTAGAAATGGACTGTGTTCTAGTTAATTCATAGAAAAACCGTTATTTGAATGAACACACATATTTCTTCAGGCCATTGAGTATATTATTGAATGTATAAAGTTGGATGCTTTTGTCCATATAAAGAATTTCTTGGAACTCAAATGAACCCATTCTTTAGCAGCACACACCCAGCAACACTGAACTGGTAATAAAACTTACTAGATGAGATGAAAAATTAAAAACTGGAGGTGAGTGAGAATTACCTTCATGAACATGCTGAAGCCAGTCTTGAGAAGGTCAGTGAGTCCCCCGGACATGTGCTCTACATCAGGGCATTCACGTCTGTCTGGGTGGAAGATCTCTTCTAGCACCTGCTTAAGCAATGGCCGGTATGTTGCCTGTACACAACAACAACAACAAAAAACAGATTATTGTATTTGTGTCAGATAAAATTCCTGGATAAACATAAAATCTCAGTAACAATATAAAAGAAAATACTGAGAAGACAAGCTTGTTCTCCCACTCACAAACACTTTTCAGGTACCCTGCATCATATGTTGATTTCAAATTGGCCTATTAGTATGCAAAAAGCACAAATATTTATTTTACAAGAAAAAAAAAAAACTAATTCAAGAGAACCCCAAGAGGAACATACAGTGGGGCAAAAAAGTATTTAGTCAGCCACCAATTGTGCAAGTTCTCCCACTTAAAAAGATGAGAGAGGCCTGTAATTTTCATCATAGGTATACCTCAACTATGAAAGACAAAATGAGAAAAAAAATCCAGAAAATCACATTGTAGGATTTTTAAAGAATTAATTGGTAAATTCCTCGGTAAAATAAGTATTTGGTCACCTACAAACAAGCAAGATTTCTGGCTCTCACTGCAAAAAGCACAAATATTTATTTTACAAGAAAGAAAAAAAAACTAATTCAAGAGAACCCCAAGAGGAAGATACAGTGGGGCAAAAAAGTATTTAGTCAGCCACCAATTGAGTGCTGTAAAATATGAGAGAAGAATGAGACAGAAGTGCAGCTGAGCATATAAGCATCATTCAAAGTGACAGACAAGAAGACTAAATAAAATAGCCTTGCTAAACACTGTTCTCTTCACAGAGCAATGTGTCCAATATATAAAACAAGAAAACAAGAGATGACCCAGTACTGAACCTTGAGGTACACCAAATTTACTACTATGACAGAAGGGTTTGTGGGAAATAATAAAACAATAGCTTACAATAAAACTGAGCATGTTTGTGCTTAATGTATATAATTAACTTATTTTGGACAAAAAAGCAACAGCAGTCAAAAAACAAAATCCATGCTGTCTTGTTATTTTTCTTTATTTGATAAAACCCATTATCATTCACAAGCAATTTACATTGCTAGAAAAAGAACATAGCAAGATGATACAAAGTAACAGGTACAATAATGTGGGTAGGCGTTCTGGAAAAATGAAAAATTATATTTTCCATTTTCAATTACGTTTTTCCCATCATGGTGTTCCTGTAATGTTCTATTTGCTGTGTGGCAATTTGAGTGCAGGAGCTGGTTTAAAAGTAAGGGTTGTTTAGGACAGTTATTATCTGTGGCAGATACAGCATCAGCGGGGGCCAGTAAAGCTGAAGACTCAGTAATGTGATTCACGGTTTCCCTGAATATGAACGTACAGCCCTGGGCCACTTTAATCCACCCCTACTGTTTAACTTACATTGCCGCTGAACTGAAATAGCACCATTGTTAGGTTCAACGTGGATCCTGATCTAACAGCCTAAGCTACTTAAACTGCTTAGGTGTTTGTTTGTGAAAATGTGCATTACAAAAAGCTGGTGAATAGAAGTTGAGCAGATGCGCGTTTGTATGTGAATATATGTGGGTGTGTATAAGTGAAAAAAGGGAGCAAAAGTAGCAGCTCTCCTGAGCCTACAATGTGTTTTCCTAGGGCTGTCAATGGATTTAGTGTTTTAATAGAAATCACTACATGATATGCTGTTTACCTAACTGAATAATTCACAATATATTACATATATTAATATTTGCTGGAAAAAGACCACAACTGAAAATGTGGCAGAGGAGTAAAGCACTGAATAAACATAAAAAGTGACTTCAGTAGTCAAAATATTGTTTATTTCCATATTAGTGAATAAAAGTGTGGCCATTTTGTTTCAAACTATTGATTCTTATACTCTTGTCAGCATTATATTTATATGGACTAAATATGAGCATGCTTCAGACATATTTGCCTTTTGTGTTTTTGTGTGTCAAGCAGGGTTATTATAGTTAACTAAAAATAAAACTATAAAAACATTTTGGTTACCTAAAATTACTTAAATGAATCAACTGAAATAAAATAAAAAATATAAAACGTGAAAATATTTTATTTCTACTAGTTGTCAAGGAAACATTTCTCATCTTAATTTATTTTACCTTGACGTACTAAAATAACCAAACTGAAATAAAAAATACAAACAATGTTGATATATTAAAATAATTAATGTAAAAAATTTTTTTTAATTAAAATAACTAAATATATAAATTAAAATGTAAAAAAAAAAAAAATATAACAAACTATTAATAAAAACTATAATGGCATCTCAAAAATACTTAAATAACACTGGTGTCAAGTTCAACTTTAAAAAACACATTATTATATGTGTTAACTATTTTAACACAATTATGTTTTGCCCAGAATGAATGTGTAAAATACAGTACAGTCATTGGAGAGTTTATGAATTCAAATGAAATACATCAGCATTCCAGATGGTTGACATGACCTGACCTGCTCGACCTCACACATCCAGATGCAGATTTCCAGTAATCCCCCCCCCCACCCCCCCACCTCTCAAGTGTGTGTTGATTTCATGAATCTTTCCCTGAAATCTGCACCTGGGGCTAGAGATTTCATACCTGGCCATGATGCCAGGTGCCACACATGCAAACTCCTCCACACAGAGACACACCTCTATTAATGGGCTTTCAAGAATCACCTGTGCTGCCTTAAAGGGTTAGTTCACCCAAAAATGAAAATTAGCCAATGAATTACTCACCCTCAAGGCATCCTAGGTGTATATGACATTCTTCTTTCAGATGAATCCAGTCGGAGTTTTATAAAAAATGGTCTTTGCTCTTTCAAGCTGTTTAATGGCAGTCAGCGGGTGTTGCAGTTCATCAGTTCAAAAGAAGTGAAATAAAGCGCATCCATCCATAATAAAAAGTGCCTCACACGGCTCCGGGGGGTGAACAAAGGCCTCCTGTAGTGAATCGATGCGTTTTTGTAAGAAAAATAACCATATTTAAAACTTAACAATCAATTTAATCTAGCTTGCGCTCACTGTTGTACACGGAAAGAAGCTCCGGGTGGATGACGTAGGACATCTGCGTTGCGCATGCGCCGCTTAGAAGTGACGAACGCAGAAGCGCAGGGGAGAAATCAAAACAACGGTCACAAATTAGAAGTACAAAATGAGGATTTGTAAAGAAGAATGTCGGAGGATTTCGATATAAGCCAAGAGGAGAGTGGTTTTCCTTTGCTAAAGTAAGGAAACTTTGCTTCCTTTGCTCCTGTAAACAAACGTTGGTTTTCACGGGACTCACCGGCGCATGAGCAACGCCGACATCTTACGCCATCCTCCCGGAGCTGCTTCGGTGTACAACTGTTGACGCAAGCTCGATTAAAGTGATTATAATGTTTTGAATATGCTTAGTTTTCTTACAAAAACTTATCGATTCGCTACAGGAGACCTTTGTTCACCCCCCGGAGTAGTGTGAGGCACTTTTTTATTATGGATGCGCTTTATTTAACTTCTTTTGGACTGATGAACTGTAACACCCGCTGACTGCCATTAAACAGCCTGGAAGATCAAAGTCAATTTTTTATATTATTCCGATTGGATTGGTCTGAAAGAAGGAAGTCATATACACCTAGGATGGCTTGAGGGTGAGTAAACAATGGGCTAATTTTCATTTTTGGGTGAACTATCCCTTTAAGTCTGTCTTGCAGGTTTTAGCATCTTCGTAACTCAGATGTGACTTTGCAACCTACCTCTCCCACATGTGTGTACCTGTAGAAAAAGCACTTCCTGGCATCTCTAAAGGGAGGTGATTGACAATATCTGTCACAATTCTGCTTTCACCATAAATGAGTGATGAAACTCCATTATTATAAATTACCAGCCCCTCCTTCTCTGGATATGCCCATATAAGGACAGAAATGAAAGGAGTCACTTTGCATTTAGTAGGAGCAAACAAATGATAAATTAAATAATATTTGGCCAATACACGAAGAAGAGAAAACAACACAGAATAAGCACACACATGTAACATCAGTTACAATATGCAATCTGAATGGAAAACACCCACATTTTCAATAAGTGAATATGCACTTTTTCACGTTTATTCATTTAATGAGTCATTCTGGAACCACCATTATTACACACTCAAAACCATTTAATCAATTACATTTATGCCCACACAAAACAACAATTTGCCTTTCTAGGTCGCAGTGACATACCTGTAAAGTGTTCATCAACAGATGAACATAAATGAGGTGCTGAGGGGGAGATGAGCTACACTGAGTCAATCTCTCAAGCTCAATATACATAATTAAACTATAAACAAACAAAGAAAAATGCCATTAATTGAGGATGATTAATTATAAAAAATATATAGAAAATAATTAATTAATTGTGCCTCATTCACAGATTCCATAATAAGAAATGTTACTATTAAAAGTATCGGAGTATAATGTTATTTATGAGATTAAAATGTGTGATTCATATGAAATATGATTGAAATACGCAAAAAGTTTAAATATACAAAACTCTTTACTACATCATTACAATATGTCTGCTCAAGGTCAGATAGTTTTTACACTTAAAATATGATTTAATGAATTAGAAAGAGACTTTGACATGTAGAAAATGTCTAAACCATTTCTGCCTTTCCATTTCTGCTTTTCATGTATTAAGATCATCACTACATGTAACTGGGAGCTGCACAGTGCCTCAAAAAATGAACAATACTATCTACTTGCTGCAATGTGTACACTACTGTTCAAAAATCCGGGGTTCAAAAGTTTCAAAAGTCAGTGAGTCAGTCTGACAGTAGTTTGTTTTTGAAAGAAGTCCCTTATGCTCACTAAGGCTGCACTGATTTAATCAAACAGTAAAACAGTACCATTATGAAATATTATTACAACTAAAAATAATTGTTTTAATATATTTGAAAATGTAATTTATTCCTGTGATGGCAAAGTTGAATTTTCTGCAGCCATTACTCTAGTCTTCAGTGTCACATGATCCAGAAATCATTCTAATATGCTGATTTGCCTTTACAGCTCGTATCTTAGATACTCTGTTAAAAACATCTGTTTTGTTTTGATGATCATGTCTATCGCGCTGAAATCATGCATTTTAAACCATATTAGTTTAAAGGGGTTATGACACTGATTTTTTTTTAATTTTAAACGTTCCTTGAGGTTTACTTATAATGTTAATAAAGTTTTATGCACATAAAAAACAAGTAAATATGTGAAAAATTATTATTTTCAACCCTCATTCTGACCCTCTGTCAAACCACCTGTTTTTAAGGGGCGTGTCCTTTAAGGCTGGCAAGTAATTGGCCACTGTTATGATTGGCCAATGTCATTGCATAGGAAAAAGTATCAATGCCCCCTCACTACTGCATGTCAGTGTTTTGACAACATGATCAAAATAAAATGGCAATTTCCAAAGCATTATGAAATCATTTACTTACAGTTTGTGATGCAGCTGCTGTCAGATCTACTACTGTTTCATATTTCAACAAAGGTTTCTTTGTGAACTCTCCATGACACCTCTTTTACAAAACAAAATACTCTGAACAATCTTCTGACACAATCCGGGATGCCATTAAAAAATAAACTATCCACTTGTTCCTTTATGCTGGGATTCTTCTGATATCTGTACAAAGATGTGAACGAACGAGCTGTTTAAACCAAACGCATCAAATCGAACGTTCTTTCACTCCATTTATCCAATTGACAACAGACTGTGGGCTGTGTCAGAAAGCAAATGCGCATCTGTATACTGTATCCATTGTAAACAAGATAGCGGCTGTGATTGTAATTTCTATTTGCTTTTGACGCGATGTGACACTCGATTTAGTGTAATCAAGAGTCAGCCATTAAGCAAGTGAAGACCAGTGGGTGAGGCCTATGGCGAGAAGAAGATTTGTCGATGTCTTGCTCTTGAGGCTGGGTTTATGCAAATATTTGTGCCCGAGTGACGTCACCTTGCACCTAAGATCCAAAATGGAACGTTTTTGGAGCTTGATTAAATAAATGCTTTGTTTACAATGAGGACGTTTTAAGCTATGAAACTTGCGCAGTGGCAGCAGATATGCGACCGTATTTCTAATTTGAGGCTGTATTATGTCAATTCTGGCACCCAACATCACAACAAGATGATATTTTAAGCTCCTCCAGTTTTCCCTTTGTTGTGCTGCCTCCAGCTAGTGCTGGACGTAATTTTGACATCGGCTGAGCCTAGTTACTTGTGATTGGCCTGGCCGTGCGTCACTCAGAAAACAACAAGCCAATCAGAAGAGAGACTCATGAATATTAATTAGGCAGGCCAAAATCAACCTGTTCTCAGCAGCTCCTGAGAGAGGAGCTGTAAAAATATATTGAGATGGTTTTTGGTACTTATACCGCAAATATATATTCTTAAGGACATCAAAACCTAAAATAAAACTCCAGAAAGGTGTAAAATATGTGACCTTTAAATAAATCAATAAATCCACTGCTCTCTTGTCTCCTCTGAGGCTGGGACTCTAAATAGTGTTCAGTGCTCGTCTGTGCAGCCAAAGACAGAACGGTTAGCATGCTTTGCTCGAACTTTTGCCATGGCGTTAGAATTGGTACACCTTTGTCGCTTGCAAAAACACAATGGTGGCGCCGTGGGTGGAAACTTGCAGATTAAGGGGCGGTAATATTATAATAAAATCCCCTTTCTATGTCACATGGGGAGCGAAATCTGATGCGCTCGTTTTTTCACAAGCTTGCAGAGAAAGGCTTACAAAAAAAAATAAAAATTACTGGGTTAATCTTTTTCACGTTTCCTGGGTTGGTAGATGCACCAGGAACCCAATTATAGCACTTAAACATGGAAAAAGTCAGATTGTTATGATATGTCACCTTTGAAAATATTCCACATTTTGTAAAATTGGGGAAAAATACTATTAATTTAATTAAACAAAATATTTTACATTTTAGTTTATTTAGTGTATTATTATTATTAGTGCATAATATTATTATTACTGAACTACTGAAAGTTTATTTGATACTGTGTTATTGGTGTATATGGTGAAATAGTGTCAGAAAATGACAGCAAACCAAATAAAGATCTTTCAGTAAAGAATTGACTTTCTTGCAAACAAATAAAAGTTGACCATATTAAACCATATTTCAGAATTAAATCACCAATCCTGTATATAAAACTCAATATAAATGCTGCATTGCAAGTCAAAAGAACTTGAGTCCAGTCAAGAGGTTTCATTCACTGGTTTGTGTAATAAAACTTCCACTGAACTTCCAAAAATAACAGGCACCCACTGCTTAGATAAAAATAGCCTATTAATGACATACAGCCACAGTTAGATCATACCTCCAAAATAAAACTCTAAAAGTGTTAGATGGAGATTAGTCACTATGCTAAACTAGTATGCTAAAAAAGGAAAACACAAAAAAGGATATCAAAACGGCTTATTATTCTTGAATCGAGTGACTCCTGGTTGATTTCAGTGATTTCCTGGATTGTACTGGTGTCTGCAGGCTGATTATAAAACAAAATCTGCAGGATTCAGTCGAACAGATTTAAACATACCAAGCATTTTAAACAGAGCTGAATACAGCTAAACTGGCCAAAAAAATCTACTAAATAAATATAAAAGTGGTGAGGAACATGAAGAACCTGAAAAATCTCTGTGGTGGGTTTGTAATAGGATGCTAATGAAAGGCTTACTGCATACTGCACAGTATGAACTACACACTAGTAGTATTTTACATAATTGTCACTAACCATGACTGTCACACTGCATCCAGTTATTGATTATTGTGCTCTGCATTGTTGGACACAAATCTAGCACAGTGTGCCAACTAGTATGTAAATACAATAAATACTATACATACTACATACTGAATAAATAGCAAAGATAATTGATTGTATGCTATTCCAAACATGTATGCGCACAATTCCGTGGAATATTATTTATTTTGGGGACATTTAAAGGTGTATCTCCATGTTGTTGACCTACATTCTACCTAAAATGACTACATTAGTGATAGCTGTTATATGTAGATGAGTATGAGATGAAACTGGATACGAGTACCTGAGCCCAAGTTTGTGATTTTAGGTAGAATGTAGATTTATGAAAATTAAAAACCAAACACACACACGTTCCGAAGATGAACAAACGTCTTACGGGTTTGGAACGACATGAGGGTGAGTAATTAATGACAGAATTTTTATTTTTGGGTGAACTAACCCTTTAAGAGTTAAGCCTGTCGAATTTTTAACAGCAGGTCAGTTAGTGCAGAAATGCCCTCCTAAACAAAAGGTATCAGTTGAAGGGACTGGTCATTACTGGCTAGTTGAAGGGACTGGTCATTACGAGTAGACCTGCACAGGCGGCTTCAGTTTCCTGCTTCTATCGCGCAAACCACATTGAGTGTGGACCTTGTGGCATGGTCCGAGATGAGCAAACGGGTGGTGCTAGTGGAACTGACAGAGCCCTGAGAGGATGCAGTTCAGGAAGCGTACGAGCGGAACAAGTCACGGTACACCGGCCTGGTAGTGGAATGCCAGGGAAAAGGGTGGAGAGCAACGACTTATCCATTGGAGATAGGCTGCCGTGGCTTTGTTGCCCAGTTGATCAGCTGCTTCCCGAGAGACATTGGCTTCAGCTCTGGTGAGGTCAGGAAAGCCACGAGAGACCTTGCCGAAGAGGCAGAGAAAGGAAGCTTTTGGCTTTAGCTGAAGAGGTATGATAAGAGTTGGGGTGAGGAGAAGCCTCAAGGCATAAGGACCTGAAATATAAGTCCAGCCGCAGAGAGCGGCAGGGAGACGTCTATGTCCACTGGAAAGGGCCGTCTCCCTGCCGTGAGGTGAAGGGTGGCTCCCAGCTGATGACACTGCGGCTGGTAATTTGCCACTGGCAGAGGTGCGTCAGGCAGTAATGCCCAGCAGGTCTTACCATCAACCTGTTACTAACCATAACACAGCACAAACAGTTGTGCTGCTTAATATTTTTGTGGAAACGGTGACATTTTTCAAGTTTCTTTGATGAAAACAGCAAAAACAAAAGAAAAAAGAAGAATAAGAAGAACAAAAAAAAAAAAATTGAAATAGAATGCTGTAAGATTGTTTTGTAACAAGGCTTTATTTTCAAGTTTTATCAATTTAATGCATATTTGTTGAATTAAACTATTAGTTTCTTTAAGAAACATATAAAAAATTCTAACTGACCCATACCTCTTGAACATAAATTATTTGACCTCAACTTCTTGATATAAATTATTTGAATCACCATAATTTATAAGACAGCATTAAACTTGACCAGATGAATAACAAACCAGGTAAGCTAATTTGAAAAACTGAAACTAAACTAAAATGTGACTTCAATATGAAACATGAAATATTTCACTAAAACTGGCTAAAGGTCAATTCAGGGGAGTGCGGCTGATAATCTACTTGTGCTACAATATAGCACTAAAAACAGCAATGCACAGTAATATACTGCAACTGGATAAAAAAAGCATATTACAGAAAAAGCAGCACTATTTTTAAGACAGATGAGCTGTTGTCAGGTTGTGTAGTGGACACTGAGGGTCACTTTACAAAGTAATGAGTTACAAATATCACTATTTCCAGCTAATTACTCCCCAAAACTGATGAATAAAAGCACTAAAAACTACTGAACCAGCAGAGAACATCTCTGAATGACTGGATTGCAAGTGCTCTCTGGTTAGGAAATGAAGACATTATGTGTTACATAATCAGCTCTTTTCTCCTCTGTCCCTCAGTTTGGCTCTTTCTCTTTCAATGTCTGTCACACAAACGCACGAGTGTATGAAATGCTCTCAGAGGTACAAGAGTGGATGTTCAGTTCGGTCATACAGTGTGGTTAAAAGGCTGTGACGCACTCCAGCTTCCAGTAGTCAAAGACAGTCACACACAGTCTGTCACAGGTCTTGCAAGAATACTGTGAGCTAAAAGCATGATAGACACTATTTATCAAGAAACAGGACAGAGAATTATTACAATATCTGTATACTCTTTATTCATTAGATAAGCACAGGGTTCAAAACGAACTGTTAACTATTAACTTAAAAAAGAAAAACATCTGTGACACTGTACATTCATTACTTATTAAAATGTAATTTTGTACATGGAATTATTTAGCCATTTTACCATGTGTATTTGTGATGCGTCACTGAGTTTTTCATAGCAGCATACATAAGGCTAACCAGTCTCTGTCTCTCAATAAAACACGATGATTTCTGATTTTGTTCTTCATAGGTTTGTTAAGGTGAGAAGTATTCCACATATGTGTTGCCAAATGGAGTTCTGAGAAAAATGTGTCTGCATTCTGGTAACTTTTTCTTTGAAGATAGTAGTTAGCAGACATACAAATTGTGACAGATGTTTTCTTTAGTAGATGTTCTTTATTTGAATCATTCACTTCACTTAAATGAGCAAGATCAGATTCTCATTTGCACAATTCAACTTAAATCATGTATTATGTTGTGGTTTCTGATAACTTTGTAGCCAATGGAAGTTGTAAGAATTTGCAATCAGCTCCTGTTTTATGTACATGCCAAAGCCACCTTGATTTGTTTTTTATATCAAAACATAAGTAGTAGTATAGAAGTAGTATAGAACACACTCAGAACATCTAGAACTTCACCCAACCTAGTATCTTTGATAAGAAAATACATACATAACCAAAGCTGTATAAATGAATTCCAATACAAAGACATGCAAATACATGTGTAAATAATGAATCATAACTCACTATCCAGAAAATAAGTATAAATAATAAATAAAAATACAAAAGAGATGTAAAATATGTAGAAGTCATATTTTTCACAGTATTGACATATGATTTATGCATATTTTGATCTTTCATAGTTTTATTTATTATTCTATTTTTGAGAGACAGGTGTGCCTTAGGCTGGCCACAATAAAAGGCCACTCTAAAATGTGCAGTTTTATCACATAGCACAATGCCACAGATGTGTGGGAGTTTTGAGGGAGCGTGCAATTGGCATGCTTACTGCAGTAATGTCCACCAGAGCTGTTGCCTGTGAATTGAATGTTCATTTCTCTACCATAAGCCGTCTCCAAAGGCGTTTCAGAGAATTTGGCAGTACATCTAACCGGCCTCACAACCGCAGACCACGTGTAACCACACCAGCCCAGGACCTCCACATCCAGCATCTTCACCTCCAAGATCGTCTGAGACCAGCCACCCGGACAGCTGCTGCAACAATCGGTTTGCATAACCAAAGAATTTCTGCACAAACTGTCAGAAACCGTCTCATCGGGGTCTCGACCTGACTGCAGTTTGTCGTCGTAACCGACTTGAGTGGGCAAATGCTCACATTCGATGGCGTCTGGCACTTTGGAGAGGTGATCTCTTCACGGATGAATCCCGGTTTTCACTGTACAGGGCAGATGGCAGACAGCGTGTATGGCGTTGTGTGGGTGAGCGGTTTGCTGATGTCAACGTTGTGGATCAAGTGGCCCAAGGTGGCGGTGGGGTTATGGTATGGCCAGGCATATGTTATGGACAATGAACACAGGTGCATTTTATTGATGGCATTTTGAATGCACAGAGATACCGTGACGTCTATTTATATATATTTCTTTTACACACTAAACTAAACATAAGCTGAACAAAAATAAGAACAAGGAGGATATTAGAGAATTGGTTTGGATGAAGTTATTGACCTTTACGTTTTAGGGAGGTCAGCTAAATATTAATATATGGCATTGCGTGTTTGAGAAACGTAAATTGCATGTTATCTCACTGACCTGATGTGCTCCATCACTGGGAGTGTACACAGAGCTGAAGTTCTTCAGGTGGTCTCTGGCATGACTGACTCCCCTCAGTGTCTCAAACACGTTCTCCAGGGCAGAGTGAGCACGCTCCACAGTCAGCTCCTCAGGGCCTGAGATTCCTACAGATACACACATACAGATACAGATGAGTGTCTAAACATTACATCAGTGTTCATGGAATAATCACTCTTTCTGTCTTTCTTCACATGTAGAAATGTATGTTGTTTGCACAATGTTACAAATGGTACAACCCTTGTTTTGGAATTCCAAGGCAGAATCAAACTCAGTAAATATATATTTGGGTCAGTGAAGAAGAAATAAATACTTTTAAATAAATACTTCAACAAAAACACATTCAATTAATTAAAATCGACAGTAAGGACATTTCTAAAGATTTCGGTTTCAAATATATTCTGTTCTTTTGAATGTTCTATTCATCAGTCTGGAAGTAAAATGTATCACAGTTTCCACACAAACATTAAGCAGCACAACTGTTTTCAACATTGATAATAAGAAGAAATGTTTATTGAGTAGCAAATCAGCATATCAGAATGATTTCTGAAGGATCATGTGACACTGATGACTGGAATAATGGCTTCACAGAAATAAATTCGATTTAAAATTATATTAAAATAGAAAATAGTTATTTTAAATTGTAATAATATTTCACAATATTAGAGTTTTTAATTTTTAATTCAATAAATGCAGTATTATGAGAAGTATTACCAAACTCAAACTTTTGCATGGTAGTGTACATATTTATGTTTATATATAATACTGAAAATTGTGATTAATTATATTTTAAATAAATACACTAATAGAATATATTGTATACAATCTTGTAAGTATGGACTGTGGGTTCCATATTAGATTGAGTTGTATTGCTGAAAGGGAATCAGAGGACAAAAGCTCTTTTCATTGGAAGGCAACAGCTCCTGCATGAGTTAATCAAAATGTAATATGCACTGACTAAACACAGACACTGGGGAATGAGAGAGTGAGAGACTGCGAAAGAGAGAGAGAATGTCTCAGTTTCATTTAGGTCAGAAAGCGTGAACAAGGGTCTTCAACAAAAACAAACTTTGTTGTCATTCCAGCAGCACTGATGGTGCTGAAAGCAAAGAGAGACTCAGAGAAGACAAATGGAGGATGGAACAGCAACATGGGTGGATGAGGCTGGCACAAAGTCCTGTGCCAGCAGTGGAATGCAAGGGCTGGGTAATGAGAGAGCCGCCCATCCTTCAACCAGATCTAAACAATCTCACACCTGAGAAATAAGACATTCAGCTCTGCCAGTTAAACCCCTTTGGACCTGCCAAACCCACAGACGCATGGCTAGCGGAGCAGTACACTTACATAAGACTACAGGATGAAAAAGGCTTTATGTTCAGATGCACCAGCTCAGGCACATTTTGACGAGATGGATATCTACCAATGCTAATACCGTAGCTAATGTTCATAAAATCCCCCCCAAAAATCACAGCTGAAATGCAACATATGATATTGACTATTGGATCATAGTATGATTTAAATTATTCAAAATGGCTTCGGTTTTATGGTGCTATATTCAGCTTCAGTTTATATAACTAATGTGCCACAGACACGTGTTTCATTAAATGTATAATCTTACTTTACTTTTGAGGGGGGGGGGGAAGAAAGAAAAGTCCTGTGCACTATACCATAGACTGCAAAAACAAACAGTATTTTGCATGTTTCAGTCATGCAACCTACCTTAAAAAAAACGGCTGAAATTGCTGAATTTTCAACAGCCATTACTCCAGTTTTCAGTGTCACATGATCCTTCAGAAATCATTGTAATATGCTGATTTGCTGCTCAAGAAACATTTCTTATTATTGTCAATGTTGAAAACAGTTTAATATTTTGAAACTGTGATCATTTACACTGAGGATTATTTGATTAATAGAAAGTTCAAAAGAACAGCATTTATTTGAAATTGAAAACTTTTGTGTCTTCAACTTTTATGTCTTTAATGTGACCTTTTATCAATTTAATGCATCCTTGCTGAATAAAAGTATTAATTTCTATTAAAAAATCTAATGATCTCAAACTTGTAAATACATATGAAAATTACAAACAAAAAAAAAAGACAAAGATTACATATATAAACATATTCAACATGATTTGCAAACATTAAGTCATCTATAAAAGGAAAAGACTCCCAGGGTTGTGCTATCCCAACTGACAGAAGAGTCTCACTAGGACAATCTACATTGATACAAAACTACATGTGCAAAACATCAGTTACTTTAGATGTCAGGACCAGAGAATGAAAAATCAAGACAACCCATTGCAAATATGTCCCAAAGTCCTTTTGACATTCACTCATTCTTTTACAAATAGCTCACTTATAATCATGACTTGAGCTCTGCATGGTCCCATCATTAACATTTCTGTTTTTATAAATGCATGCACAGCGGTTATGCAATGCTTTCTGAGACTAGCACTAACTATTAATTTAGGCTTCTGGCTGTAGGCATCAGTCTGGTCTGCAAACACTCACTTGAGATGTTTACTGTAAACGTGTCACTGTGTTCAGTGCAGCAAGACATATAGGACATAAAGACTTTCTTAGAGTGGATGGATGCTCTTCCTAAATAAAATATTGCTCTGTGAACCCTTTGTGCCTGCAATGTGTGTGTGTTTGCAGTTATATAATTCATTCCACAAAAACGTATTGGTGGAAACCCAACACAAACAGTTGTGTGTGTGTGTGTTTGTGTAAAGCTATAATCTGCATTCGGTATACATATTTATAAGGATAAGCATGTTAATTCTGCTTGAGAAGTCACTGTTTAAACTGCCCAAAGATGTCATTCTTGGGTCCTGAAAGCCTCTGACAGCAACAAGTGTTTTTTTCCCATTCTAGATGGTTCTAGAAATTCTATTTAAAGCTTGATATCAAAACATACCACAAATAACAGGGAGTAAGTGCATGAGTCAGCCTCTCTTCTATCTATTTGTTACGACCGTATTTAATGTCAGCCCAAATATAACGGGTAGGTGCTACACACCGCCAGCAAATACAGTGAAAACTGTTTGGGAGGAAAATATGTATTGAAAAGATCATTTGTAACTCAAATTATCCCGTGGAAACCCATTTTAGTTTCAGAGCAAAAAAAAGGTCAAAAATAAGAAATAAAGTCATATCAGGAGATATAAAGACACACTGCTATATAAAGACACACTGAGATATACAATCGCAATTACTAATAGATCAGAAGACGCAATGTGAAGTCAAAAGTATGAGAAATGAAGTCATTATTATTACTTTTTTACTCCGATGTGGAAATAGCCTTTTATCTGCATACCTGACTCGCTACAATGAAGCTTTAAAAAATTCAATATCTAATAATCACAAATATAGGGTATAATTCAAATAAATATATCTCCACACAAGCATATCCTTC
This sequence comes from Sinocyclocheilus grahami, assembly GCF_001515645.1. Classification (NCBI taxonomy): domain Eukaryota; kingdom Metazoa; phylum Chordata; class Actinopteri; order Cypriniformes; family Cyprinidae; genus Sinocyclocheilus; species Sinocyclocheilus grahami. The sequence continues at coordinate 1,046,075 of NW_015505494.1, forward strand.
CATCAACAGTTGTCCCTGACTAAGAAACTGCAAGAGATCTGCAGCAGACAGTTCATGTGTAATGTGTGTGTGTTTTTATGTAGCCACAGACGGTCGTTTGACAGTGTGCCAAGAGAAACAGTGCAGTTGTGCGATGGGGTGTTGGCTGCGGTTTAGATGGTAATGGTGATCATAACACCAACTCCTGAGAGCCAGCCAGGTGCTCGTGTGAGAACAGACAGGAGTCACACACATACACGTGTGCGTATCCCCCACATTCTCCTCTCACGCAAGCCCTTTCCTTTGAAATACAGACAGTGTGTGTGTAACAGCCTCCACTGTTTTTATACTGATCTATATAGCAAAGAGGAGAACAGAAGATTGACCTCATAAACACCCAAACAAACACCCTAGATCTTCTTTTGTGTGTCCGCCTACTTTGACCAAACAACAGGGTACATGACCCCCAGAAAGAGGACAGTTGATTAGAAAGATACCAGACACAACAGAGAAGAAAAAGGTGCATGTGTGACTGAACTAAGCACATGATGCCAAATTAATCTGTGTGTAAAATGTGGCCTTGTACACTCTTAATGAGATCTAATGAGACAGAGGTGAACAAGGTTAGTCACCTACACAGAACTCACTCCACTGAAAAATTGATAATTGAACAAGATGTGCTTAATGGAGTTTGCTGTTAAAGGGGTAACATCACTGAATAAAAGTATTTGTAGCACCCATGCTGCTTTATTAAAATGGCTTCAAAATTGTATGTACATCACAATATGTAATTATCAGTTGCTTCTTCCATTACATTGCGACTCAATTTTGCCGCAATGTGTAGTTGCTGCATTTTGCTTTTGAACGACAGCACTCACAAACAAACATGCAGCAAAGCATCAGCCCTTACTAATGTGGAATCTGGAAAGTGTCTGTTATTTGTGACCAAATGCAACCTTGCGACAGTAGTCCAGCCATGGAAAACAGCAGATACAAATTCCTGAAAACCAAACAATGAGGGATTCTGAGAACAATCTCCTAAAACAAAAAATAACAACACATGACAATTTCCAAAAAATGGCTTACAGACTTTCCACACTAACAAAATCATTCTGGGGGATGGAAAGACGGCCTCCTTATCAGCTAATTTTGTATCAGCATGCGAGTATGTATCAGCTGAGGGACAACACAAATATGGCACCAACAGTAATGAACCATCCCCATGAATCATGAATTTTACTTCAATTAAAGCTACACATAGCAAAGTTTTACAAAGCAAAAACTATTAAAAGGACAAAGGCAAATAGCAAAATTACTAAAACTAAAACGAAAGCTGAAAATATAAAGCTCCATTAGTGTTACTTGCTTTAGTAAGATTGATATTTATTCCACTGATTACATGTACCTGCTTGTCTATTGCTGTCTATTCAAATAGCACAATGGTGAATCATAAACCCTGTAATCAATGCAGGTTGAAAGAGTCTGACAGAACAAAAGAACATTCCTTTACTTCATTCCCCCCACAGACAATAACATAATCTCCTGAATGCAATAAAGTCTACTAAACTGGACTAAACAGAGCCATCCCCTTAACAACTGAAAATGGTTCTATACTCAACGGAATGTAGACACCTTAATAAACTTCCTTTTTCTCCATCCCTGTCCTCTTTGCTCCCCTCAGATACACCAGCTTCAGTCTCAGGCCTCTTTTCGAGGAATTCAGTCTGTGGTGCTATTATTAGCAATGCTTGATTTAGTAATAGGACTAAAAAGGTGATGAAGAGCAGGATATGCATGTGTGTATTCATGCGTTGTGTATATGAGTCTGTGAATCAAAGCACTGTCTTCTTGGCCTGGGAACAAAAGAAGAACATCTCTGTATGTTAATCCGCAACAGAATTCTGGCTCAGACTTAAAAATGCTGTTGCATATTGGTTGGTATTCAAACAGCACTGTAAGAAAGTGAAAGAGGGAGTAAGAATGCAGTGGTCAGCGCAGAAACTGAATGACAAGTATGCTGAGGTGAAGCATGCTTTGAGAAGTACTTTATACAATTTCTGTAATTATTCCATTAACTCCATTGAAAATACTTAAACAATATAAAAAAAGTTTGACAATCTGCCAATCAGTCAGTAATGATACTGATACAAATCAATTTGACATCACTGAAAATAACGATAACTTGCAGGCATAGGCGTAGCTTGACGTTTGAGTTTGGGGGGGCCAAACCGAACCGGTGGATTTGGTCAGACGTACTTTTAAACACTTTTTAAGTTTTGCTATAGTAAATCTACATATTCACATAGAGCAGTGGCAAGTGCTTGAGGTTGTCATGGTAACCACATACATTGCCCACGAATTACAGCTGCGCTTCTATTTTGTCACACTAAACTTAGCAATAAACACGTTTAAAATGCACAATAAACATGTCTGTCAAAACGATCTCAAAGGAGGCTTTTATTAAGCAAATCAAGGAGTGAATTGCTCATCCACTGTTTTTAAAACAGACATTTGTTGTACTTGCATTTGTTGGGCTTGATTCAAGTTATGCACAAGGAGGCGCACACTTTATATTTAGTCTCACTGAATAGACGATAAACAGTTTATATTCTAAAATCTATTTAAAGGTTGTGTTCTGTGAAAATTAAATAACATTTGGATGTAAATGGTCGGCATAAAAGTAGTGTGCGGCTAAACCGGCTGCGTCCTGTGGATCACCTTTATCTGATATCTGGTCCGGAATCATCAAGGACGGCATTAATATCTTCATCTGAGTTTTTTGTTGTCTCCAGATTTCGTGTATGTTGTTAAAAACGCGGAACATCATTTTATTCACACAACAGGCAAGCATTACCGTTAAGTCTATTATCCACCAAAATGCAGATTCGTCACGTGACAGTTCTTACGCAAATGAGATTGAGGGAGACGTTAAGTTTGTTTTGATTTATTAATTTACTTACAATAACAATTTAAAATGTATGAACTTTTACGTATTCACTTTTACATGTATTATTAACTACATTATATGCAATTTTACTTCATAGAAAAAACTTTATAAATAAATATTTAGTAAAATTCTTAAATCGCTATGGGGAGCCAGGCCCCCCTGGCCGCCCCACAAGCTACGCCCATGCTTGCAGGTCAGTAAAAGTAACAACTTCAGTTCGGTGAAGTATTCGTCAGACTAATTCGGACCAGTAGCTCGTCTTTTTGAACAATTCATTAAAAGAATAAAAATATTGTGTGTGTTTTTGATTTACTAAATGAACGAGTTAATAAGAATCATGTGTTTGGGAATCAGGCTACACTAGTCATGTATGTTTGTGATCTACTAAATGAACCAGTTCATGCGAGTCATTTGGTCAGGAATCAGACTACACTGCTAATTCACTAAAACATACAAAGAGTTCATTTGCAAAAACAGATAACTCCGTTTTTAACAATTTTCAAAAATCATGTTTTTTCATTCCAATTAATCTCAATCAATCTGCAGTTGGGTTATTGTGATTAGGTAAAAAAATAAAAAAATACAGCTAACTAACACAAAACAATAAAAACATGATAACAATAAAAAAAACATGATTTTTGAAAATAAAAAAAACGGACTTATCTGTTTTTGCAAATAAACTCTTCATACATTGTTTGCGACTACACAGTTTAATGCAATGACAACTCAGTAAAATTATATTTCTTGTCATTATTCCATAGAACACAGTTTTTAATTGCATAAAACTCAGATAAAAAGATTTAATTTGATGCTGTGCCAAAGATTCTGCTGAAACATGATACAATGGTAATGCCATGGTGCTTTGATATCTACCTTATGGTATGGTCACCATATTAATTTACCATGGGTATTTGCATGGTGTGTAAAAGTACTTTAAAAAATACCATGGTACATATATCACAAATAACATGGTTCTTTTTGTTGGTGACAGAGTCCCCAAGCTGTTGAAAGCCAGCCATGAGAATTAAAGATATGAGAGATAATGTTTGAAATCTGAAACAAAAATTCCACATTTGTCCACTGATCCCCTTATTAAGATCCAGTGGAAAACACAAGACTAATCTAAGCCTGGCTCACTGTTTAAATGACAGAAAAATGCCACACATTCTCATTGTAACAGACTGATGCGAAGTCTTACTTCCACTCTCTCAGCACAGCATTCTTGCAGCTAATCTCTAACAGAACATTATATAACTCAGTAATGCTATTCAGCTACACACTCGTGCCTTTAAGAAAGAAGAAACTGTTGTAGAAACTGTGAGGGAGAAAGAGAGAAAAAGTTTTGTAAAGGTGAAAATGAGGCATCTAGTCAATGAAAAGTGACACTTGACTTTTTAAAAACGGCATCATACGAATCACTAAGTGCTCTTCAGAGATTTGGAGAGATCCTCCTGCATTTCATGTCCTTAGAAAACAATCCAAAAATCATTAGAGTTTGAGAGATGCCAAAAATTATGCCATCGGCATTCCATGGCAGCAACCTTACATTATTCAACCAGCTCTGTCAGCAGTTTGAGGAGTCTTCAACACCTTCAAATAATCAACAGCAGAGCTGGCTCACATTCGGCATTCCAGAAGCAGGAAACAATATTCCGACTTTCCATACTTTAGACTTCACCAGCACCAAGGGTCCTGTTTTAGGGGGGTATTCCAGAGTTTCTCCCTGGAGGAGTTCTATAAGTGGGTAGCAGGACCAAATCTCAATCTCGCCTTGGAGACTGAGGGGAGACGGAAAATTACAATAAAAAAAAGTTTATTCACCAAGTAACTGAGTTATATGACCAGGCAAATCCCAAAGTCACAACAAACATAAAATATATAATTCAACTCATTAACATAGAGGATATGAGGTAATATGAAGGTAATTTAAATGTAAAATAGAATAAATATTGTTGAAATGTTGTAACGTATGGAATGCTTTGGCATTTTACACATTGGCTGGAGTGAATCTAACAAGTAGGCCGAGTGCCATGATATTCACAACAGCAATAAACATGTTAATAAGATTTTAATGAACAGCCAAGTGTTTCATTCTTAGACAAATCAGTGTATATACAGAGTAAATAAACATTTTGTACCTGGATATTTTTCCACGACGGCCCTGAATTGCTTATTGGAAAGCAGTGCTGGAGAAGTGTGATTACCCGAAGGTGTGGTTTCACAATTTCACCTAACTGCTTCCTGAACCTCCACTGGATCTGTTTGGGCAACTTGCAGCTACACTCTTAAAAATAAAGGTGCTTCAAAAGGTACTTAAAGCAATGCCATAGAAGAACCATTTTTGGGTCCACAAATAACCATTCAGTCAAAGGTTCTTTAAAGAACCATCTCTTTCTTACCTTTATGTAATCTGAAGAACCTTCTTTTGCCACAAAGAACCTTTTGTGAAACAGAAAGGTTCTTCAGATGTTAAAGGTTCTTTATGGAACCATTTAGACAAAAAGGTTATTCTATGGCATCGTGATGCACCTTTATTTTTAAGAGTGTACTTATTGCTTTTCACTTAAAAGACTGAAACTATATTTAGGGATCTACCTGTATACACATATGACTGAGGTAAAGATGAACTCCATAATAAAACTGGGATATTAAGCCTGGAAACGATTAACATTCTTGACATCCTCTCTTGGTCCACAATTATCTGTACTGTCGTCAATGGGTTCAGCTCTAGGAGGCTGTGGCCGCACCACCATCTGTTCAATCACCCGAATGGCTAAACGGAAAATGAATCACAGCCTGCTTGGCACCCATGGTTCCAACTCGACTGACCTTATTTGTGCAAGCCATACAGACCATACAGCTAAATATTGTAAGTGAGATCAAAACTCTAGCAAAGAACAAAACACAAGTCATGTCTTTCAAGGTTTGTATATGCATTGAAATGCACAATATGGATGTACTGACAGTATCTAAAACAAAAATATTAAGGTTTGCACAGCTTATGCAACGTATAAGTCTTTACGAAGCAGCCATTAATCCAGTCTTCAAGTTCACATGGTACTATGCTGATTTGGAACTCAAGAAACATTTCTTATAATGTTCAAATTAGTTGTACTGCTTAATATATTTGTGGAATCGACAATATATATTTTTTCAGGATTCTTTGATGATCCCAAAGTTCAGGACAAGGTCAAGACCTAAGTTCACCTTTGCATACATCAGAAAGGTCTCGAGATCCAGAACAAAGGATAAAGGCAGGAAATTGATGTTGATCTCTGAAGCTAAACTGTTATCCAGGAAAGAGGAGAATTCCGGCAGGAACACTTCAACCCTCTTTACTTCTGCTACTCTAATCCTTTAAACCATAACCGCTTGGCCCTGATGCGAGACTCAAAATAATCCTTTTAAATCATGGCTGGATGAGAGAGAAAGAGAGAGAATAACTGAGGGAGAGAGAACAAAAACAAAGTGGAAGAAGAGCAAAAGTTACAGTATGTGACCTACCACTGTAGTTTATGTGTGTGCAACATAAGTCATGTAGAAAGGAAGTTTCATTTAGAGATCAAAGAGTCTGAGCATGTATGAGTTTAAATGAGTTTAAAAAAAGCATTGCTTATATTAGGCCCAGGTCTACTGTATGTGACCTAGTACGCGGAGAGGTCATCCATTTAAGAGTGAGAACTAAACACACCAAGACAATCACATAGTTCAAGTATCCACACACACATGATCACAAAGACCTGCCTGTATGCTTATTTACCATATACATGGACACTGTATAGAAAATAGAGCCTAAATGCACACTTACGCACGTACAGGTGCATCTCAATAAATTAGAATGTCGTGGAAAAGTTCATTTATTTCAGTAATTCAACTCAAATAGTAAAACTCGTGTATTAAATAAATTCAATGCACACAGACTGAAGTAGTTTAAGTCTTTGGTTCTTTTAATTGTGATGATTTTGGCTCACATTTAACAAAAACCTACCAATTCACTATCTCGACAAATTAGAATACTTCATAAGTCCAATAAACATTTTTTTAGTGAATTGTTGGCCTTCTGGAAAGTATGTTAATTTACTGTACATGTACTCAATACTTGGTAGGGGCTCCTTTTGCTTTAATTACTGCCTCAATTCGGCGTGGCATGGAGGTGATCAGTTTGTGGCACTGCTGAGGTGGTATGGAAGCCCAGGTTTCTTTGACAGTGGCCTTCAGCTCATCTGCATTTTTTGGTCACTTGTTTCTCATTTTCCTCTTGACAATACCCCATAGATTCTCTATGGGGTTCAGGTCTGGTGAGTTTGCTGGCCAGTCAAGCACACCAACACCATGGTCATTTAACCAACTTATGGTGCTTTTGGCAGAGTGGGCAGGTGCCAAATCCTGCTGGAACATGAAATCGGCATCTTCAAAAAGCTGGTCAGCAGAAGGAAGAATGAAGTGCTCCAGTAACATACTGTTCTGAATTTGGGTCAAGATGTAGGGCAAGTGTTCCATTCTACTTACATAAGAAAAATACACACAGATGGCCTGAATAGGTCTGAACTTATTATTGTTTTTTTTAATGAAGACTGAACTCAGAAACATCCTAGTGCCTGTGAATATCAGATTGATCTTGAAGCACAAACCCATCATAATCATAAAGCGGCAAACAATTATTCAGGCCAATCACTAAAAGGACTATAGGCCCTAAGCTTTACCTACATTGTAGTCTGCATGAGGCAATGTCCAGAGGTGCAAAAGCAGAGGCATGAATTTAGCTTTGGTGTGTGGCCAAACAGACATACATACCTCTTGTCAAGCAGAACAAGGTATGCACTTGAGAGTCATAGTGGTTTGTCAGGCATGTCTTAAAAATGTCTGAGCCAAATTTGGTGAGAACCAAAGTGTTGACAAAATAAAACTTTCCTTGATTGGCATGACTGGCATTTTCAGAGTCAGTTTTCTTGGCATGTCGCAGGAAAATTGTTTTGAACAGGAAAAACATATTTTTGCTTACTGGATTTCATGACTAAAATTTGGGAATGATCAGATTAAAACTGTAGAATGAGTTAAAAAATTCCAATTAAATTCAAAATGGCAGAGTAGCATACTGCAGATTTTATATTTTGTAGTGTTTTGGCCACTAAATGTCAATGGTGTCAGTGCTGGTTACCTACTTTTGTTTCAACACACCAAAATGTCGGTGAGATACAGTAATTTATGTCCAAATTTAACTGCAGACAGACTAAAATGGTATCATTGGACTTCATCAAAAGAAACTCTTTCAGGCTCCTGACTTTGGACCAGATAATTTAAGTCTAAATAGCAATTGTTTAGCATTTTTTAAATTTCTTTATATTAACCTGCTGAAGTACTTTCAGAAATAGCAGCAAATAATAAAAAAAATAAATAGAGTTTCTTTCCGACATGCCAATTACTAGTGTTGGGGAAAGTTACTTTTAAGGGGTTAGTTCACCCAAAAATTTCATTAATTACTCACCCACAAAAATAATGATTTTATTTAACAAATTCTTCTCTTCAGTGTCAGTCTCTGCCGTGCGAACCAGTGATGTCACATTGACTATTTTAATGATGCCCTTAATACCTTTCTGGGTCTTGAACGTGTCAGTTCTTTTTTGGGTGTGCCATCGCTTTAAAAGTAATGCATTACAATATTGTGTTTCTCCCTTAAAAAGTAACTAATTGTGTTACTTCATTACTTTTTATACAAAGTATTGCATTACGTTACTTTTGCATTAACACAGCCAAACTGTGTTGAAATAGGCTTTGTTGAGTTTGGCATGAGCCAAGGAATTAGGAGACTTAACTATGTTTCTAGGCCAGATGTTACATGATGACAAAAAGCCAAATTTGAGCATATGATGGCAATAGAGGGTCCCAGTGGGAAACACTAAAGATGGACAGATTGATGTTCAGAGTTACTTTTTATACAAAGTATTGCATTACGTTACTTTTGCATTAACACAGCCAAACTGTGTTGAAATAGGCTTTGTCGAGTTTGGCATGAGCCAAGGAATTAGGAGACTTAACTATGTTTCTAGGCCAGATGTTACATGATGACAAAAAGCCAAATTTGAGCATATGATGGCAATAGAGGGTCCCAGTGGGAAACACTAAAGATGGACAGATTGATGTTCAGACTTTCTGCACACTCGTTAAGCCTGACCTTATGGTTCCACGGACTGCCTAGACTCATAAGAACAAGAAAACGAACACAACTGATGCCTACGTGTAACCCCTCTCTCCCGGGTCCTCACCGCCACACCTTGTTCTTGTTCCGAGTGGGTCTCGAACACGGGTCTCCGGCAAGGGAGGCGGACGCACTAACAAGGAGGCTAAAGACTGCAGCCTCTAGCGTCAGTCACTAGTTTACCTGCACAGCACCTACTCACTGGCATCCGTTACATACACACATTCAGTTCTTGGCCCCCAATAATACACAATCTCCCTGTCTTGAAAACATAAACACACACCAAACAACCAGTCTAATTGGTTCCAACGTGCTGCTAGATTGCCTTGGCTGCCAGTTCTCCAAAGGCTTCAGATGGTTTGTTTCCTCCTTGCAGAGTTGCGTGCGATGTGAATATGTGATTTCAGCAGTTGTATTATTTCAAGGTGATCACGTTTGATAGGAAGTATAGATTGAAGGCAGTACAAAGTATTTTTAGCAATGAGCCTCAATTATGGCAGCTCACGCTATGGAGCTACTACACAAACTACACATACACACAATCACAAACCAGCTTTTCATCTCTGCCCCTTTACCCTGCGTATGACTAAAGCAGAAGGCATGAGTGCAAACACAATCCATTTCACTGTTCTCATCAAATAAAGACGCTCAGCATGTGCCATCAGTCCTCTACAAGCAGGAGGCTGTGTGTGTGTTCAATATCTCATAGAGCATTACACAGTGGCAATGACATTAGCAAAGGATTTAAAAGCACAAATCATATTTATGCTGCCGTGTTCAAAACACTAGCTTGGACAACACAGAGGTCATGGATTTGATTCCAAGAAACGCATGAATTGATAAAATGTCTACCTTGAAAGCAATGTCAGAAGCTTGGGATAAAAAGCCTGACAAATGCATGAATACTGTAAAATGTACCAGATTTTCGTACGCTGCATGTAAGAATGTGGAAATAGATCAGTGGTTTATGGTTTATGGTTATAGATTATGGTTATCCTGAAATAAAATGTTTTAAAGTGAAATAAAGCAGAGATAAAATAATATAAAATATACATATGAATATAAAAATAAAAACGTGTTGCCTTGGAAACTAACGTAAATGAAATAAGGTTAAGTTAAAACATTAAAACTAAAACTGAAATAAAAACATTAAATCTATATAGAAATATAAAAAACAACAAAAATGATTTAAAAATGACAAATAAACTGAAATTAAAATGAAAACTGAAAATAAAAATAAAATAATAATAATAGCTTAATCAAAATAATAAAAACTATATAAATAACACTAAAACACATGCATAAACAACACCGTTACACTGAAGATCTGAATTACAAAAGGGTTGTCTGGATTAATTGTCATCAATATGTTGCATTCTTTAAAATACACATGTATATATAAATGTAGTGTACTTGAGGTGAATGCTGCAGAGGGTTTGGTGTTGATTTCACTGCGCACGTGTAGACATTTCGTGTAATTGAGGTACAAGCCATTTGTTGTTGGGTAACTGGATTGGTAGATGGAAAGTTTACTTTATGCAAAAGCTGCAAATTGCTTGGATATGACACCATAAGACTGGATTAGTGTACATGAAGTAAGTTCTGCAGATCCACATTCCACTCCACTGTGCTCCACTGCACATGTGTACTGTGTAGCTAGATATTCAGTGTACTTGAGTTAAAACTCACACACATGTATACTTGAGGTAAAAATGTGCTGTTTGTTGATAACGCCACAAGGCCTAAAAGCACCGTAAAAGTGTTTAATACCTGTGTGCTAAATTCTACCAAATTCTTCCAAATTTTTATGAATTCATGTTTGTGTTGAAAAACACAAGTTCATCAGAGTTCTTTAGAGAAGTAGAGATGTCTGACTTTTTTTTTTTTTTTTTGTGAATCAGACTTTTCAATTTGAGTCACATTCACAAAACTTGTCTGAATAATTTGTTTACAAATTGGCCTGATGCAGTTCTGCAGATCAAAGATCTGATAGAAAAATAATTTTAATTTAGTTCTGTTCCGCATACAATGCTTTTGCAAGACTTCAGAACATTTGGAATATATTGTATACATAATATGAACCACTTATGTGATAATTTTATGGTCCTTTTCCCATCCTTTTTGAAGCTTTAAGTCCCTGTTCATTGCAACTCCCACAGAGTGGCCAATACAATTCTTACAAATGTTTCCTTTTGTATTCCCTAGAAGAGGGGTATTCAATTAAAGCCTCTCACTGCCTTTCCTTCACATCGGACATACAGACAATATTTTTTTTGGAATAGTTATACATTTCCATCTGGGCAGCAGTAGTATTTTGTAAATAAAATAAAATCCTGAACAGTCACAATAGTCATCAACGATGAACATATTAGGACCCAAGAGCCAGTGGTGTCTGGCATCAGTTGAGCCCAATTAGATATAAATATTAAAAGGTAAGACCAGATGTTTTATCAGGCTATTATTATTTTTACTCTTAGATACTTGTGTAGAGTGCCGGGGTTTTTTTTTTTTTGTTGCATATTTGTCCCACTTAAAAGATTCAGATCATCAAACAAATTGTAAAATTAAACAAAGATATTGCAAGTAAATACAAAATGCAGTTTTTAAATTATGATTTCATTTATTAAGGAAAAAAAGCTGTCCAAACCTACCTGGCCCTACGAGAAAAATTAATTGCCCCCTCCCGTTAAATCATGAAAGAGCTGTGATTAACCACACTATTTTAGAAAGCTAAGTTAAACTTCACTAGCCACATCAAGGCCTGATTACTGCCAGACCTGTTGAATCAAGAAATCACTTAAATAAAACCTGTCTGACAAAGTGAAGCATGCTTAAAGAGCAACACATCATGCTGCGAACTAAAGAAATTCAAGAACAGATGAGAAACAAAATAGTTGACATGTATCAGCCTGGAAAGAGTTATAAAGCCATTTCTAAGGCTTTGGGACATCAGCAAACCACGGTCAGAGCCATTATCCACAAATGGAGAAAACTTGGAACCTTCCCAGGAGTGGCCAGCCCACCAAAATTACTCCAAGAGCGCAATGACGACTCATCCAGGAGGTCATAAAAGAACCCAGAACAACATCTAAAGAACTGCAGGCCTCACTTGTCTCAATTAAGGCCAGTGTTCATGATTCAGCAATAAGAAAGAGACTGGTTAAAAATGGCATCCATGGGAGAGTTTCAAGGCAAAAGCCACTGCTGACCAAAAAGAACACAAAGGCTCGTCTCACATTTGCCAAAAAAATATCTTGATTATCCTCAAGATTTTTGGGCAAATATTCTGTGGACTGATGCAACAAAACTTTTTTGGAAGGTGTGTGTCCTGTTACATCTGGCGTAAAACCAACACAGCATTTCATAAAAAGAACATCATACCAACAGTCAAACATGGTGCTGGTAGTGTGATGGTCTGGGGCTGCTTTGCAGCTGACCTGGACGACTTGCCATAATTGACGGAACCATGAAATCTGCACTCTATCAGAAAATCCTGAAGGAGAATGTCCGGCCGTCAGTTTGTGACCTCAAGCAGTCCACCTCTGAATGGCTCAAGAAAAACAAAATTAAGGTTTTGGAGTGGCCAAACCAAAGTTCGGATCCGATTGAGATGCTGTGGAATGAACTTAAACAGTCCATTCAAGCTCGAAAACCCTCCAATGTGGCTGAATTAAAACAATTCTGCAAAGAAGAGTGGGCCAAAATTCCACCACAGCGATGTGAAAGACTCATTGCCAGTTATCGCAAACGCTTGATTGCAGTTGTTGTGGGAAAGGATGGCACAACCAGTTACTTTTTCACATAGTGCCAGGCAGGTTTGGACAGCTTTTTTCCCTTAATAAATGAAATCATTATTTCAGAACTGCATTTTGTATTTATCCGGGTTATCTTTGTGTAATATTACAATTTGTTTGATGATCTGAATCATTCAAGTGTGACAAATATGCAAAAAAAAAAACACAAAAAAAACCCAGGAAGGTGGCAAAAACTTTTTCACACAACTGTATGGCAGAAGGCCATGTGACAGAAAATATAATGTAGGGGGATTCAAGGTTCCCTTTCAGTCAGTCACGTTCGACGTTACGTCGACTGATGTTAAGGGTCTCACTCGGGAGCCCCAATCACCTCTGAGCTTGAGAAGAAAAGACCAATGAGAATTGGCGAGAGGAATTTGCATGCCAAGCAACTCTATACATTTGGGTATATAAGATGGCGGCGTGCATCCACTCATTCAGATTTTTTGCTTCAGAGCCAATCGCTTCGTGAGCGCTGCTTTCTAAAAGAAGAAAGAAGAAAAGGAATCTTCACCATCTTGGCTAAACTTGACTAAAACTAAATAGGATAAGGTTGACTAAATATGATAAAAACTAACAAGGACATTTAACACGGGACTAAGACAAAGACTAAAATTGAAAATAGCTGACAAAATTAACACTAGTTATGGCCAATCCTGGATCTGCGAGTCTTGAACCGGTCCCTACACAGGCTTCCGTTCAAGATGTTCACGCAGAAGTGCATTCTTTCTTACGTTCGACACCAGGATTGGTTTGCAGCTATCGACCTGAAGGATGTGTACTTTTATGTCTCGATTCTGCCTCGACACAGACCGTTTCTTCGGTTTGCCTTCGAGGGTCGAGCGTATCAGTACAAAGTCCTCCCCTTTGGGCTGTCCCTATCTCCCCGTGATTTTACGAAACTGGCGGAGGGTGCCCTGTCCCCACTTTGAGAGAAGGGCATCTGGATCTCGATGATTGGCTTATATTAGCTCACTCGTGAGATCTGTTGTATGAGCACAGGGATCTGGTGCTTCGGGTCAACTGTTAGAAGAGCAAGCTCTCCCCTGTGCAGAGCATCTCTTTTCTCGGTATGGAGCTGGATTGTGCACAGTGTGCACAGTCAGTGCTGAACTGCCTGAATTTGTTCAGGGGCAAGACAGTGGTCCCTCTAAAACTATTTCAGAGGCTCCTGGGGCATATGGCAGCCGCAGTTATGCTGCTCTGCCTGTTACATATGAGACCGCTTCAGCATTGATTGTACAGCCGGATCCTGAGATGGCCATGGTGCCATGGCACTATTTGGGTCGACGTTACCCCGGGTTGTCGCCGCCTCTTCAGTCCTTGGTCAGACCCTGCGTTTCTACGGGTAGGAGTGCCCTTAGAGCAGGTGTTGAGGCATGTTGTTGTCACCACAGATGTCTCCAAGACGGGCTGAGGCGCCGTATGCAACGGGCATGCAGCCTCAGGCACCTGGACAAGACCTCGACTGCAGTGGCACATCAATTGCCTCGAGTTGCTAGCAGTGCTGCTTGCTCTTCGTCGGTTTTGACCATTGCTGCAGGGCAAGCATGTACTTGTCCAGATGGACAACACAGCAACAGTGGCGGATAACAACCACCAGGGCGGTGTACGCTCCCGTCGCATGTCGCAACTCGCCCGCCATCTCCTCCTCTGGAGTCAGGTCAAATCACTGCGCGCCGTTCATGTTCCGGGAGAGCTCAATCATGCAGCCGATGCGCTCTGTCAACAGCTTACCCTCCTTGGATAATGGAGACTCTAGGTGGTTCAGCTCATTTGGAGTCGATTCGGGGAAGCCCAGGTGGACCTGTTTGCTTCCCGAGAATCCTCCCACTGCTGGCTGTTTTATTCTCTGACTGAGGCCCCCCTCGGCACGGATTCGCTGGCACACAGCTGGCCACAGGGTTTACGCAAGTACACCTTCCCCCCCCAGTGAGCCTCCTTGCACAGACCCTGTGCAAGATCAGGGAGGACGAGGAGCAGGTCCTGTTGGTTGCACCGTTCTGACCCACCCTTACTTGGTTTGTCGACCTCATGCTTCTCGCGACAGCCCCTCCCTGGAGGATTCCCCTGAGGAAGGACCTTCTTTCTCAGAGGATGGCACGATCTGGCACCCGTTACCCGATCTATGGAACCTGCATGTCTGGCTTTTGGACGGGACGCAGTAGACCTCTCTGGCCTTTCTCAGGCTGTGATAGATGCTATCACTCAAGCTAGAGCCTCCTCTACTAGGCAGGCTTATGTTTGAAGTGGGGTCTATTCATTGAGTGGTGTTCTTCCCGCCGAGAGGACCCTCAGAGATGCTCGGTTAGTGTGGTGCTTTCCTTCCTGCAGGAAAAGCTGGAGCAGAGGCTGTCCCCCTCCACTACGAAGGTGTATGTCGCTGCCATTGCGGCTCACCACGATGCAGTGAATGGTTTGTCCCTGGGGAAGCATCACCTAATTGTCAGGCTCCTGAGAGGTACGAGGAGACTGAATGCTCCTAGGTCGCACCTCATCTCCTCTTGGGATCTCTCCGTGGTTCTCTTGGGATTATGGAGGGACCCCTTTGAGCCACTTGATTCAGTTGAGCTAAAACATCTGTCTCGTAAGACTTCGCTCCTGATCGCACTCACTTCCATTAAGAGGGTGGGGGACCTGCAGGAATTTTCAGTCAACGAATCATGCCTTGAGTTTAGTCGGGCTGATTCTCACGTTACCTTGAGACCCCGGCCTGGTTATGTGTCCAAGGTTCCCACCAATCCCTTTCGAGACCAGGAGGTGAGCCTGCAAGCGCTGCCCTCGGAGGAGGCATACCCGTCCCTTGCGTTGCTGTGTCCTGTCTGTGCCTTGCACATTTATGTGGAACGCAACCGGAGCTTCAGACACTCAGAGCAGCTCTTTGTCTGCTTTGGAAGCCAGCAGAAGGGGATGGCGGTCTCCAAACAGAGATTGGCTCATTGGTTGGTGGATGCCATCACCTTGGCGTACCAGTCCCAAGGTGAGCCGTGCCCCCTGGGAGTGAGGGCTCATTCCACTTGGAGTGTTGCCTCCTCCTGGGCGTTGGCGCACTGTGGCTCTCTTGCAGACATATGTAGAGCTGCGAGCTGGGCGACACCTAACACCTTTGCAAGGTTCTATAATCTTCAGGTGGAGCCTGTGTTCTCCCGTGTGTTGCATAATATCAGGTCAATTGCGGGAGGCGGGCTTGGTGTTCGGCTTGCAGCACCATTCCTAGTAAGGATACGTGCGCTTTTTGTTGTTCCCCACCAGTGAACTCTGGGTCCTCCTCTCCCCCGCAGTTGCAGATATGGCGGAGAAGTCTGTCACTGCGTCCGGTGGAGAGTTGCCTTCTTCTCTCCAGACCTGGCATTGATGTCTCAGTTCTGCCACGGTTGGATTCCACCGTGTCCCCTTGATTCCTTCATTTCAAGTTTTTCACATGACCTTACATTCTGTCACAAACCTGAATGAGTGGATGTACGCCACCATCTTATATACCCGTATGTATGGGGGAGTGGCTTGGCATGCAAATTCCACTTGCTAATTCTCATTGGCCTTTTCTTCTAAAGCTCAGAGGTAAATGGGGCTCCCGAGTGAGACCCCTAACGTTAGTCGACATAACGTCTCCGTTCCTTCCTTCAGGGAACGAGGGTTACATAGGTAACTGAGACGTTTCCCTCTTTAAGTCTGATGTAATTTTATATTTTGCTTAAAATAAGTAGGCTAAAAACAAACAAACAACAAATAACACTCTTATCATGATCAGAAAATAAAGTTAACTACAAACCCGATTCCAAAAAAGTTGGGACACTGTACAAATTGTGAATAAAAACAGAATGCAATGATGTGGAAGTTTCAAATGTCAATATTTTATTCAGAATACAACATAGATGACATATCGAATGTTTAAACTGAGAAAATGTATCATTTTAAAGGAAAAATAAGTTGATTTTAAATTTCATGGCATTAACACATCTCAAAAAAGTTGGGACAAGGCCATGTTTCCCACTGTGTGGTATCCCCTTTTCTTTTTATAACAGTCTGCAAACGTCTGGGGACTGAGGAGACTAGTTGCTTTACTGTAGCTGACTTTCCTTGCCATCTACAAATCATTTTCCCAATTATATCAGTGTTTGTTATGAAATGCTCTTAACATGCTGATTAATAATGCTAAATGTAGATCTTGTCACAAATCCTGGTTTGAACAGTTGGAGTCGTATACTGTATGTATGACAGATAAAAAAAACTGTATTTGCTGAAACCGGACCGTGGTGCATATTTTGGTTTCATTTTTAAGTACCTGAGTGCAGTAATATCAGGTAAGTTTCTTACATAACCTAGAGACACACAAACACATACTCACATCTCCCATAGACAGTTCACAGCAACACGTCATTGTGGTATGTTTAAAATTCTTATAACTGTCTTTAAACACAGAAAGACAAAGTGAATTCATCAGCTATGAGAGTTTCCACTATAGACTACAGCTAGCCAGAGGAGCTGCAGTTAAATAACGTCATTTTATCATCTTAATGGGCCTGCAGGTCAGTGAACCTTAGACAGAATCACAATGAACTGTTTGCGAGTTTGTGGAAGAGCAATAAATACACAAGCAAATTCATTGAAAATTATGAGTCAAGAGAGCTGTTGCAAAATTCAGGGCAAATCCACTCATCTAACAGTTATGTAAATAGAGTGAGTATGTCTGTTTAAATAAAGTGAGCGAGGGGCATATGTATGAGTTAATTATATTACATTAACAAAGACTGGACCCGCTGTAGCCCATTCCATGTACATTAATATTTATCTTTCCAACAGCTGCTTAGTTGCCAGTGCGACTTACCATGTAAGTAGAAATTATCTACATAGATATCTAGTCCCATAAGTATATGACACAATAAATATTAATCAGGGCCACACACAAACACTTTCTTGATTAGAGGCCTAGTGAAACCCCTTTTAGCTAAGGATTAAATACACAGAAATCCCAGAGTTTGAAATTGAGATCCTATTATGGCTATGAAACAGTGACAAACATGCTCAAGGTTTAGGACTTGAGGGAGGATTTTAGTGTATTTTAGTGTATATTGCAAACTTGAAAACATTATAATTTTGTCAGATGACAAAATAAAAAAGACCATGTGAAGTATTTGAACACAGTTTGAGCTGTTTTTTCCTGATGAATTACAAGAACTTGAGGATTTATAATGTCCTGTTGCGCTATCGCCACCTATTGGAGAAAATACTAAATAAGACACACATAGACTCTGAAGACTCTTAATAGAGTTAATTCAAAAAGTCTCCGAACAATAAAACAAAATACCACAGCATCCTTAGTGTTTATTCATGCTGCAGTGCATGCTGGGAAAACATACATTATTAATAAATCAGTAACATTGTATAATATGAAATTGCTTGTTAGCTAAATCAGGGTGACATTTTGTTCGCATATTCACATTTCTCAATTCCTGAGTGTCTGTGACTCATAAGTACTCATCTCTGCCTTTTCTCATTTTTCCACATAGTAAATGAATGGGTTACTATGGTAACGGGGAGTTGTCTCTGTTTTGACAATGTTAGGCCTATATGCACCTTTCCAAACACTTCAGAAAATACAACAGCAAAGAAAAAGAAAAAGAAAAAGAAAAAGGGGAAAACAGAGTGATTTGATGATGACTCAGAAGTTTGCAAAAATTTTTATGAATTAACTTGTGAGCGAACTTTCACGGTCTTAGAAGAAAACCTCTGACTAGGCTATAAAATATATGAATAGGACTCAAAATTCAGGAAGAAAGGCAAAAAAAGTAACAAAACAATAAATCAAGATGTTTCACTTCTGAACACAACAAACACACACTCAACTATCTCTCAAGACCCAGAAACATAAGGCAAAGGAATGCAAATAGACCAAACAATGACACTCTGAAACACAGAAGGAAATAAGTAATCAAACGAAAAAGTACAGGAACAAACGACCATACAAGGGAAGCAAGCTATTCAGAACGGTGCCAACTAGTGGCCATCAACTCAAACTACACTGATCGTTCTTTTTTTACACAAAGCTGTTTTTTATGACTCACAAAATTCAAAGACATTGGCCTGTGTCAGAGCAGACAGATTTGGAAATATTTAGATATCACTATGTGTAAAGAATAATCAGGAATAAAGAACCCATTGTGTGATGAAGAGAGAATGAAAGGTACTGTGATTGATCACCTGTTGAAGTCTGTTGGGCATCCACTATAATAAACCATGCAACACTGCCCTCTGGCTTCAGTCTTCAGAAATACAACTAGTGTCCTACTCAACTCCACAAAACAGCCAAGATAACACCAGAATATTTATTCACATTTTCCAATGAATTTATGAATTACTGTATATGTATTTATTTATATACAACTATTTTAAATATATTTAGTAATTAATAAATAAATTACAAAATGTAAATAAATGCTGTAGTGGTAGTCTGAATTAATATTTGCATAAATATAAAGGACATTAATTATTAACTAGCAATTTACATATTTTGCTACTTCTTGTCTCTTCAGAGTGAGTGTTGGTTTATATGTATTGATATTTTCAGCAGCATGAGAAGAACTTGAGTCTTAAGTGAAGTTTCCTGTGCAGCCTGCTGTGAAGCGATTAGGTATCAAGAATGAAGAGGTAACTGCTGTGCGCTTGTGTGCACTACATAAATCGGTGTGTGTGTGTTTTGGGGGAAATGCTCCTTCTCCCTCTGGGTTAAATGACACCTGGCATTCCCATTACAACTCTGAAAAACAAACACACGGTTCTGGCGCACAACTAGCATTATCTCCGCACGTGCACACACACACACACACACACACACAG
>NW_015505494.1:1067564-1071859 GCF_001515645.1 Sinocyclocheilus grahami
CTGTCCCACCTTTTTTGGAATGTGTAGCTCTCATGAAATCCAAAATGAGCCAATATTTGGCATGACATTTCAAAATGTCTCACTTTCAACATTTGATATGTTATCTATATTCTATTGTGAATAAAATATAAGTTTATGAGATTTGTAAATTATTCCATTCCTTTTTTACTCACAATTTGTACAGTGTCCCAACTTTTTTGGAATTGGGTTTGTAGTAATTGCAAAGAATTACTGTAGCTGACTTTCCTTGCCATCTACAAATCATTTTCCCAATTATATCAGTGTTTGTTATGAAATGCTCTTAACATGCTGATTAATAATGCTAAATGTAGATCTTGTCACAAATCCTGGTTTGAACAGTTGGAGTCGTATACTGTATGTATGACAGATAAAAAAAACTGTATTTGCTGAAACCGGACCGTGGTGCATATTTTGGTTTCATTTTTAAGTACCTGAGTGCAGTAATATCAGGTAAGTTTCTTACATAACCTAGAGACACACAAACACATACTCACATCTCCCATAGACAGTTCACAGCAACACGTCATTGTGGTATGTTTAAAATTCTTATAACTGTCTTTAAACACAGAAAGACAAAGTGAATTCATCAGCTATGAGAGTTTCCACTATAGACTACAGCTAGCCAGAGGAGCTGCAGTTAAATAACGTCATTTTATCATCTTAATGGGCCTGCAGGTCAGTGAACCTTAGACAGAATCACAATGAACTGTTTGCGAGTTTGTGGAAGAGCAATAAATACACAAGCAAATTCATTGAAAATTATGAGTCAAGAGAGCTGTTGCAAAATTCAGGGCAAATCCACTCATCTAACAGTTATGTAAATAGAGTGAGTATGTCTGTTTAAATAAAGTGAGCGAGGGGCATATGTATGAGTTAATTATATTACATTAACAAAGACTGGACCCGCTGTAGCCCATTCCATGTACATTAATATTTATCTTTCCAACAGCTGCTTAGTTGCCAGTGCGACTTACCATGTAAGTAGAAATTATCTACATAGATATCTAGTCCCATAAGTATATGACACAATAAATATTAATCAGGGCCACACACAAACACTTTCTTGATTAGAGGCCTAGTGAAACCCCTTTTAGCTAAGGATTAAATACACAGAAATCCCAGAGTTTGAAATTGAGATCCTATTATGGCTATGAAACAGTGACAAACATGCTCAAGGTTTAGGACTTGAGGGAGGATTTTAGTGTATTTTAGTGTATATTGCAAACTTGAAAACATTATAATTTTGTCAGATGACAAAATAAAAAAGACCATGTGAAGTATTTGAACACAGTTTGAGCTGTTTTTTCCTGATGAATTACAAGAACTTGAGGATTTATAATGTCCTGTTGCGCTATCGCCACCTATTGGAGAAAATACTAAATAAGACACACATAGACTCTGAAGACTCTTAATAGAGTTAATTCAAAAAGTCTCCGAACAATAAAACAAAATACCACAGCATCCTTAGTGTTTATTCATGCTGCAGTGCATGCTGGGAAAACATACATTATTAATAAATCAGTAACATTGTATAATATGAAATTGCTTGTTAGCTAAATCAGGGTGACATTTTGTTCGCATATTCACATTTCTCAATTCCTGAGTGTCTGTGACTCATAAGTACTCATCTCTGCCTTTTCTCATTTTTCCACATAGTAAATGAATGGGTTACTATGGTAACGGGGAGTTGTCTCTGTTTTGACAATGTTAGGCCTATATGCACCTTTCCAAACACTTCAGAAAATACAACAGCAAAGAAAAAGAAAAAGAAAAAGAAAAAGGGGAAAACAGAGTGATTTGATGATGACTCAGAAGTTTGCAAAAATTTTTATGAATTAACTTGTGAGCGAACTTTCACGGTCTTAGAAGAAAACCTCTGACTAGGCTATAAAATATATGAATAGGACTCAAAATTCAGGAAGAAAGGCAAAAAAAGTAACAAAACAATAAATCAAGATGTTTCACTTCTGAACACAACAAACACACACTCAACTATCTCTCAAGACCCAGAAACATAAGGCAAAGGAATGCAAATAGACCAAACAATGACACTCTGAAACACAGAAGGAAATAAGTAATCAAACGAAAAAGTACAGGAACAAACGACCATACAAGGGAAGCAAGCTATTCAGAACGGTGCCAACTAGTGGCCATCAACTCAAACTACACTGATCGTTCTTTTTTTACACAAAGCTGTTTTTTATGACTCACAAAATTCAAAGACATTGGCCTGTGTCAGAGCAGACAGATTTGGAAATATTTAGATATCACTATGTGTAAAGAATAATCAGGAATAAAGAACCCATTGTGTGATGAAGAGAGAATGAAAGGTACTGTGATTGATCACCTGTTGAAGTCTGTTGGGCATCCACTATAATAAACCATGCAACACTGCCCTCTGGCTTCAGTCTTCAGAAATACAACTAGTGTCCTACTCAACTCCACAAAACAGCCAAGATAACACCAGAATATTTATTCACATTTTCCAATGAATTTATGAATTACTGTATATGTATTTATTTATATACAACTATTTTAAATATATTTAGTAATTAATAAATAAATTACAAAATGTAAAACCATGCAACACTGCCCTCTGGCTTCAGTCTTCAGAAATACAACTAGTGTCCTACTCAACTCCACAAAACAGCCAAGATAACACCAGAATATTTATTCACATTTTCCAATGAATTTATGAATTACTGTATATGTATTTATTTATATACAACTATTTTAAATATATTTAGTAATTAATAAATAAATTACAAAATGTAAATAAATGCTGTAGTGGTAGTCTGAATTAATATTTGCATAAATATAAAGGACATTAATTATTAACTAGCAATTTACATATTTTGCTACTTCTTGTCTCTTCAGAGTGAGTGTTGGTTTATATGTATTGATATTTTCAGCAGCATGAGAAGAACTTGAGTCTTAAGTGAAGTTTCCTGTGCAGCCTGCTGTGAAGCGATTAGGTATCAAGAATGAAGAGGTAACTGCTGTGCGCTTGTGTGCACTACATAAATCGGTGTGTGTGTGTTTTGGGGGAAATGCTCCTTCTCCCTCTGGGTTAAATGACACCTGGCATTCCCATTACAACTCTGAAAAACAAACACACGGTTCTGGCGCACAACTAGCATTATCTCCGCACGTGCACACACACACACACACACACACACAGTAAGAGTGAGTGTCAGAGAAATGGGTGTTGAAGTCCACAATGAACACACTGTGTGTCCACTGAGACAAACCCTGAAAGACATGTTTATGACATCCTGTCTTGTTTCACCCCGTTTCATAACTAGAGAGCTCTCCTTTTCTGTGTCCATTCAGCCATCCATCTGCGGTGACTACATTTCTTATTCAATCCTATCTGTTCTCAACATGTGTGTAAAAACACACAAAAACATGCACAAAGTGAAAGTGAAGCATTTTTTCATCCTCCTTTTTTTTCTTATTGTAAATTGCTGAATGTACTTTTTTTCGCCCTCCACAAAAATAAATGTTTTCTTTGCAAAAATGCAAAGCGAATTTCCAATTACTAAAATAAAATTAGCAACAAACTAGAAGTTAACCAGCTGAAATGTAATTCCATAAATTAACTTTGCTATAACATTAAGCAATATGGGGCAAAAAGTGATTGTCGTTTTTCTTACTGATGTATTCAGCACTCTCTCTCACACACACACACACACACACACACACACACACACACACACACACACACACACACACACACACACAGCATATTATCTTCTGGCCCAATTCCACATCTGATTTAGATTTCTTTTTTTCCTACAGGCATTGCTGCAGAAAAAAAAGTTCCAACATTCACTTCCTCCTGCTGGTTAAAACTGGTACAGTCAACACTGAATTGAGACGTATGAATCATATATAGGGCTGCCAGTGAACATGCAATAGTAAAACTAACACTTGACTATTTATATGTTGAACTACTTGAAAACTCCAACTCTAAACATAAAGAGACAAGAAATGTAACTGACTAGGTAATGCACAAATAAATGCATGCACACGCAATAAAGTACACAAATAAAAGTATATGAGAACACCAACTTGGCATTCAAGGACAGTGTGGGACTTTTTTTGTGGTTTTATTAAACCACAAGGGGTCACTGTGGCTCCAAGAATCGGGTGGGTCCGATTGATGGTACGCTTCATTCTGTCCACCCCCACAGTAACATGCGGTATAAGCCAGCGGCACACACTCACACACACACACACACACACACACACACACACACACACACACACAC
>NW_015505494.1:1073911-1076341 GCF_001515645.1 Sinocyclocheilus grahami
ACACCCACACACACACACACACACACACACACACACACACACACACACACACACACACACACACACACACACCCTGTAGTAAAACTTGGCCGTTTTATTTAATTTTCCTCCGGGAGATTAGCGTCAGTCTCTCTTGGTCCAATTTCTCTCTTTTTATAACACACAAAAAAAAAGCAAGAAAAAAGCACCAGCACTATGCAGCCCAGATGTGCCTCTCTAGACGCATGCCCTCTCCTTCTCGATTTCCTCTGTTTCTCCCTCCATCCCTCCATTTCCTCCCCTCTCTTACCTTCCTTTCTTCCCATCATCTCTCATTTACAAACTGGCCCCTTCTTATCATGAGAGTGGTCCCATGAAACACTGGGAAAGCCTGAGAAAATGCTCTGTTGTGCTATTTCTCAATACTTTCTGTCTTGAATTCAACACAAACAAACTCAGTTACATTGTTCTCACACTTTGAGATACATGATGGTGTTTATTTAACCGAAGAAAGTGTGAGAAATGACACATCTGACGTCTGAGGAGGGAATTGACTCAGATTGAAAGCAAATGATAGTGCTGTTTTTGCTTTTATTTTAGCACCCAATTCAATAATGGAATTATGCAAATCAAGTAATGTGCACAAATGCCTAAAATAGCGCAATTTGTATGACACAGTCCTCATTTTGCAAGACAGTTTTGAGTGGCATTTTGCAGTGATGCAGCAGACTACTGCAATATGACGTGCTTTACTGAGACTGTGCTGTACAATATTGGTCGATATATAGAGTGCAACAGCATGTAAGTATTTTTCCCTTTAGTCTTCGTTAAATAGTTATAAGCTATGAACCTAAGCAACCAGCTACCAAATCAACATGGCAAACTCTGAAGCAAAAAAGTATTCGAAAAGCGGACAAAAAGACAAAGATACAAGAAAGTGCACTTGACAGATTTAATGAGAGAAAAACTACAATCCATGAAGCATTGTGAATGACAGAGAGTAAAACTTGGCCGTTTTATTTAATTTTCCTCCGGGAGATTAGCGTCAGTCTCTCTTGGTCCAATTTCTCTCTTTTTATAACACACAAAAAAAAAGCAAGAAAAAAGCACCAGCACTATGCAGCCCAGATGTGCCTCTCTAGACGCATGCCCTCTCCTTCTCGATTTCCTCTGTTTCTCCCTCCATCCCTCCATTTCCTCCCCTCTCTTACCTTCCTTTCTTCCCATCATCTCTCATTTACAAACTGGCCCCTTCTTATCATGAGAGTGGTCCCATGAAACACTGGGAAAGCCTGAGAAAATGCTCTGTTGTGCTATTTCTCAATACTTTCTGTCTTGAATTCAACACAAACAAACTCAGTTACATTGTTCTCACACTTTGAGATACATGATGGTGTTTATTTAACCGAAGAAAGTGTGAGAAATGACACATCTGACGTCTGAGGAGGGAATTGACTCAGATTGAAAGCAAATGATAGTGCTGTTTTTGCTTTTATTTTAGCACCCAATTCAATAATGGAATTATGCAAATCAAGTAATGTGCACAAATGCCTAAAATAGCGCAATTTGTATGACACAGTCCTCATTTTGCAAGACAGTTTTGAGTGGCATTTTGCAGTGATGCAGCAGACTACTGCAATATGACGTGCTTTACTGAGACTGTGCTGTACAATATTGGTCGATATAGAGTGCAACAGCATGTAAGTATTTTTCCCTTTAGTCTTCGTTAAATAGTTATAAGCTATGAACCTAAGCAACCAGCTACCAAATCAACATGGCAAACTCTGAAGCAAAAAAGTATTCGAAAAGCGGACAAAAAGACAAAGATACAAGAAAGTGCACTTGACAGATTTAATGAGAGAAAAACTACAATCCATGAAGCATTGTGAATGACAGAGAATTATAAATTAACTGATTTAAAGTTGTGCTTCATGCAATGGGAGTGGATGGGTGCTAAAAAGTTCTTTTGGCACAATTTGCTTTTCACAGTTCTCTGATTGGTGGAGATTTCTATGTAGGATCATGGGTAATGTAGTTTTCCACCAGCAATTTTACAGTTAATCACAATTATTTAAAAAATAAGCTGAAATAATGTGGACTGATGTCTTCAGCAAAAGCATATAATATTGAATAAAAACCTCATAGCTCTTTGAAGGTTTATGGAGTTCCTTATGGAGTAAATGTTTGGGATTCTTACATCCAAAACTAACTGTTGTACTCTATATTTAATTGTACATGTTCATTTCCCTTTGAAAACGGCCCTTTTCTTTAATGCTGACTTAAAAATGTTTTAATAACACTGTTAAATGTAGTCTTTAGCAAATCTAAGAATTAATGTTCATTTTTTTCATATAAGTGAATTGATTTTTGTTCATTTTAAATTTTAAGCGTTCTCTATTATTTTTCATTTAGACAAAGCTGTATAGAATTTTAATATTGGTAATTTTTCAG
>NW_015505494.1:1080903-1081806 GCF_001515645.1 Sinocyclocheilus grahami
TATATATATATATATATATATATATATATATATATTAAACATATATATATATATATTAAACAATTCCTCAATTAGGTAAACTGATTAAAATTCTCAAATAATTATTTAAGTAAATGTTCAGTAATAAAATAAAAATAGCAACAATTTATAACCAGTAGAACAAATGATTAGCAAAATAAATAAAAGGCAGAAAATTAATTGTACTGCATATTCAGAAAGAGCTATAAACTACAAAAGTAATCAAATTTAAACTACAAATATATATTGTATTATCGCCTTAGTCTTCATTGCATGATTATTAAATACATATTTTGTTGTTAATGTTGTTTTTTGACTAATGTCAAAAACATTCACACAAATCTGAATAACATGGATACAGAAGGAACACATCATTAGATATTATATCTGATAGCTCACCAAAACAAACCTACACATCCACTCTACTGTATGAGACCACACTCAGAGGAAGACACCCTCATATTCCTCATCTCCAGAGAGACCTCCCAACACGATCCCTGCTGCCTATGGTTCCCACAATGACTGGTGAATGATATAGAAAAAAATATATATTTTTTGTCATGTACTGTGAATGTGTTAGTGCAGATGCAATTGTACTAGTGTGTGTATTTGGTTTTAACATGTGTATTTGTGAAGGATGAAACACTCCTGGCTGAAAGGATGAAGTGGGATTTAAGTTTTTCCTGTATATTTGTGCAGTTAAATCACTGTGAAAGAGAAATTATGTGCATGTGTTTGTGTGCTGGGACACATTCAGGTCATGCATAACACTTCTACATGTACTGTACATGTGTGTAAACAGTTGAGCGTGCATACTGTATGTGTTTACTTCTGCAGGTTTTGACTGCTTTCCAAAATATCTCTGTGTGTATTTATGAATTACAC
>NW_015505495.1:0-556 GCF_001515645.1 Sinocyclocheilus grahami
TACACTTAAAATCAATTGTATCTGTTAATATTGTTTAATGGATTTGAGCTAGCATGAACTAACAATGAACTTTTATTAACTCATTTTAACAAAGATTTAGAAATACTATAACGTATTGCTCTTTGTTAATGTTAGTTAATGCATTACATTTACAACTAACAATAAGCAGCTGTATTTTTATTAAGTAAAGTTAAAGATCTGTGTTATTTTATTATATTTTCATTGTTTTTATTAACATCTTGAATTAGATTTTTTTTTAATTTCCTGTTTTCTTATTAATTTTAGGTTAGGTTTTAGGTACAATTTTAGTCATTTTATTATATATATGTTTAAATATGCCAATATAAGTTTTAGCCTTTTTAGTTTGAGTTATTTTAGTACTTAAACTAAACAAAATTAAGAAATGTTGGCTTGCCAACTAGCTGAAATAAAACAAGTTTACGCTTTTTATATTTTATTTTAAGTTAAAGTGTAATTTAAACTTTTAATGATTTTTTAATTAAATTTTATATGTGTGAGAGTGAGTGTGAGTGTGAGTGTGAGTGTGTGTGTGAGT
>NW_015505495.1:1875-26398 GCF_001515645.1 Sinocyclocheilus grahami
TGTGTGTGTGTGTGTGTGTGTGTGAGTCTCTCTGTGTGTGTGTGTATATATATATATACACATAGTTATTTATTTATAGATTTTAGTTAACGAAAATAACCCTAACAAAAATTAATACTTTAACAAATGTATTGTTTATTCTTAGTTAACAAACATTGCATTAACTAGCTTTAACTAAAGGCTCCTTCTCGTAAAGTGCTACCGAAATATTTCACAGAAAAACTACAATTCTATCATCATTTTCTCACCCTCATAATGTTTCATGTCCTTTTCACTCATGAGCTCCGCCTGAGCTCTCAAATCTCATTTATCTCAAATATAGCAGGTCAAGATGCATCAGATTCAACACGATTTTACATCACAGCATGATGTGATGGGTCTCGATGACCCTATATCTGAATCGAAATCAGCTGATAATGAGGTTTCAGACTATGATGGAGGCGATATAGGACTTCAGAAGACCTGAAATAATGAAGTGCGTGAACATTTTATAGTCTTTTTTTTTTACACAGAAGAAAAACAAAAGGTTTGGAGCGACATGAGGATGAGTAAATGATGACAGTAAATGAAACTGTCGCTTTAATGGATGTGAGTACCTGACAGGAGTCGACTCCTCCCTCCATAATGCCGGCGCAAAGCATTCTGGGAGTGAGCTGGGAGCCGTACACGTAGGGCTGAGAGCAGACGGCTTGATCGATCACCTGAACTAAAGCCTGTCTCAGGTGTGAGGACACAGAGCCTGTGAGAGAATCAGTTATTTGAATTATGCCTTTACTGTACGACCAAAAGAGTATTTTATGTTATATATAATCATTGCAAACAGCACATCCTGCTTGTTATCAAAATAAAATACAGTCACCCAAACATATAAAAGTTACACTAGTCAGTTTAAACAGTCTGTATTAGGGCTGTCAAAAAAAAAATTGAATTTCGAATATTCGTCGAATTTAAAATAAAAATCCACATTCGAATGCAAAAATGTTGTTCATTCAAAATATTGCGGGAAAAGAGAATAACAATGCGGAGGAGAGGTTGTTTACGTCAAAACTGAAACCAAGTCATTCACAGAGAACGCATATTAATTGCATTTTCTAGAGGGACATCTATCACCGCTGCACTCGTGTCTCGCACAAGAGAGGCCACACAGAACACACACAGAAAGCCATGTAAAATGAATGCAAGTTAACTTTTAAAAAACATATATCGAGACTTTATAGCGTTTTTTTCCCCTCCCACTGCATCTCATGTTTTTAAATAAAAAAGTGATTGGTTTTCGGTTCTTTGTATTAAACTATAGATACATTCACGATGCTGTTTTGTTTCTAATTGTTTAAGCAACTTTATTAATTATACGTGTCCCTGCAGCACAAAAGCAGTGTTAAGTCGCTGGGGGATATTTGTAGCAATAGCCAACAATACATTGTATGGGTCACAATTATCGTCATTAAAAATCATTAGGATATTAATAAAGATCATGTTCCATGAAGATATTTTGTAAGTTTCCTACTGTACATATATCAAAACTTAATTTTTGATTAGTAATATGCATTGCTAAAAACTTAATTTAAAGGTGATTTTCTCAATATTTAGATTTTTTTGCACCCTCAGATTCCAGATTTTCAAATAGTTGTATCTCAGCCAAATATTGTCCTATCCTAACAAACCATACATCAATGGAAAGCTTATTTATTCAGATTCAGATTCAGATTTCGAAAAATGTACCCTTATGGCTGGGTTTGTGGTCCAGGGTCACATATATGGTTTATAAACATTATAACACATTATGCACTCTTTTCAAAGATAGGCGTGTTATTTTATTGCTTTTTTGTTCGATGCGCTCTCTTGTGGCCTCAGGAGAGAAGCCAAAAGCTTTTTCCCCCTAACTGAAATTATGCCTTTTAAATTAGAATATAATTAGAATATTGATAATATTTAAGTACGAAATTCGAATTTAGTTTTTCAGGCATTTGACAGTCGTTCAGCGTGAGCACCAGTGCACTGTGGCACATTTTTGCTCCTTATGATTTTTTCCCGTCGATATTAGAACGTGCATGAAGTACAAAGCCTAGTTTACCTAATAAATAATAGTTTAGCTTCAAATACATCGCGAATATGGAAACATTTGCATGTGTGCAGAATGAGAGAGGTAGGCTATGAGCCCAACTTTATTTTCAGCTTCGCTTTAAATGAATTTATATATATATATCTATATTATTATATCATATAGCCTACTGCAATTATATTATATTTACTCATTAGAAATTAATAAATTATATTGCTCTGCTCTGAATACAGTTAAATTTAAAGGATTTGTTGTGGAGTGAGGAGAATTAAAATAGCCTGTAAGTTTATAATATTGCTACATTGTAACATTACGCTTTAGGCCTGCGGTATTATTTCTGAATGTAATCAAATGAATTAAATGTATACGCGACTTATCTGTTTATCTATAATTTTTCCTCTCAAAAACTTAAAATGTATGTTTAGTGTTTTATTTTTACATGCAGCAAACGAAAGTAGCCGATTAATCGGTTAAAAATTCTTACCATCGGTTAATACATTTACATTAGTATTCTTATGCTCGGCTTCCCGGATAGCAACAGAGTCTGGACCAAATCTGGCTTCATTCTGGAGTTGTTGTCTTGATTGCAAACGTTTGTGATTTATTTATTTGTTCGATTCTGACAATTAAAACTAAAATCAGGCTTGTGTATATATGACATCAATTGCTTTCTTTGTTAAAAAATGGAAGTAACTTAAAATGTCATTTGTGTGTTGGACTTTTCATGTTTTTAGTAGCTATATACCGCAAAACTTCAGCACTTCCAGTAGGCTATTTTACGTCAGCACTGGAAACTCTGACGGCATGCAATTAATCGACGAACACCATATTCATATATAAAACTAGGCTATATGTTATTAAATTGTATATATAAAATATATTCCCATTTTACTGATTGCATCTGTAAATTACTGTATCTACTTATCTGCACTAGTAGTAATTTAGATCAATCAATATTCAGAAACATGTGCCGTTAAATGAGATTTGTATGATAATCAAATACAGATTTTTATCGGAACACTTAACTATATAAACTGAACGATGAATTCAGCATGCATTTTTTTAAAAAA
This sequence comes from Sinocyclocheilus grahami, assembly GCF_001515645.1. NCBI lineage: Eukaryota > Metazoa > Chordata > Actinopteri > Cypriniformes > Cyprinidae > Sinocyclocheilus > Sinocyclocheilus grahami. Next base: position 5,008 of record NW_015505495.1, read on the forward strand.
AGTGAAAGTGAGGGCTTATTGGCACAGTGGTTAACCATAAAAACTAAAAATGGGACTTCATGCACAAAAGGTTGTAAACGAAGCACTTCCAGTAGGCTATTTTACGTCAGCACTGGAAACTCTGACGGCATGCAATTAATCGACGAACACCATATTCATATATAAAACTAGGCTATATGTTATTAAATTGTATATATAAAATATATTCCCATTTTACTGATTGCATCTGTAAATTACTGTATCTACTTATCTGCACTAGTAGTAATTTAGATCAATCAATATTCAGAAACATGTGCCGTTAAATGAGATTTGTATGATAATCAAATACAGATTTTTATCGGAACACTTAACTATATAAACTGAACGATGAATTCAGCATGCATTTTTTTAAAAAAAGGTGAAAGTGAGGGCTTATTGGCACAGTGGTTAACCATAAAAACTAAAAATGGGACTTCATGCACAAAAGGTTGTAAACGGTTCAGGAACTCAGTCTCACCTCCTTCCCGTGTGTAACCCCAGCCCGTCACCCAGCAGGACGAACCAGGAGGAAAAGAGTCTCTCAGACGGGGCAAACACACGGGTCTCACGCCAACTAAACACATCAACACATCTGCTCTCAGTGACAGAGGAGAACTCGGCATACCTGCCTGCCTAGTGTGACATTCCTGATGTTTAATGAGAAAGAATGTAGGATAGTGCTTGATTTTATCCATCAAGAATTGATTGGATGGCGTTGTATTTTGATTAACAAAAATATTGTTCAGAATAATGAGCACAACACATCTTTTGCACTCTGTTGCACCGCTTTTACTTTTATTTTCTATGCAAACATGAGCTAGACAGACATGTTTGACTACTGAACTCCCGTCTTGTGTCTTTTGAAGCGTGCAGAAGTAAACGGAGTCGGTTTACATGGAATATATTGCATATATTGCAACAATGCATTTTTTCCTCATGTAGCCTATGTATCTCGTATATGGCTTTTGCATTGTTCGCTGCTCAATATACAGCATTAAATTGAGATAAATAACTTTTGGTTCTTCATTAGAAACACAAACTATACATAATGCTTAATGCTGAAAATATAATTAGAGGTACAAATAGTGTTTACAATGGTTTTCGAAACAGCGCAACAGAGGAAGAGTTATTATGGATTATGGACTCGTGTTTTAGTTAAAAGCGTCATAATGCTGGATTAGTTTCAGCTTTTGTCTTCTCCAGATGTTAACTGATGGACTGGAGTGCTGTGGATTATTGTGATGTTTTTATCAGCTGTTTGGACTCTCATTCTGACGGCACCCATTCACTGCAGAGCAAGTGATGCAATGCTACATTTCTCCAAATCTGATGAAGAAACAAACTCTTCTGAGGGTGAGCACTTTTCCTTTCTGCCTAATTTGTGTAACTGTGTGAACTCACCTCCCATCTCCATCTGTATCTGTGTGCGCAGCAGACACAGGTCGTAGTCGTTGTTGTCCTGTGAGAATCGTGGGTGCTGGTTTATCTGCAGTGTGTGGTAGCGTTTGCCCTGAGACGCATCCGAGATGCTCACGGTATCAACCACCACGATCCAGTCTGACTCCAGCTTCATGTCATATCTGACAAACATGAACACAGACATGAGTGGCGTGAGAATGCCCCGCACTCACCGTCTGTCGTCTCTTACTCACTGCATAAAGCAGTGGGCAGCAGTGATGACCCAGCGAGGGCTGACGATGGCTCCTCCACACACGTGTTTGCCCCGCCAGTGTAAACTGGTCTGCCAACCCCACTGACCCTTCGCTGCCTCCGTACCGCCGACAATACGTGTCCCACGAGACCCAGCATTCATTGCCACGGAGCAATCTGGCGACAAAGACCAAGTAAATCGAGTTCACTCAGACAAGTTGAAAGCATATCATCTTAAAATCAAGTATACACAACGTACCTGAGGGAATGCTGACAGTATCATTGGCTGGATATTTGACTGAATAGAAGGGGTCCGGTGAAATAGTGCAGTTCTGCGAGCCACCAGCAGGGGGGTCAATGTCTCGCTCTTTGTTTGGGAAACTCACAAACTTCACTAAAGAGGAAAAGCAGTGTGTTATCCGTCTGTTTCCAGTCATTTATGAGTGTACCTGGTGTTACTGAGGGAATGTGAACCTATGACGGCGATGCAGACTGTGAGGATGATGAAGGTGGGGATGAGGGTCGTAATTAGCGCCAGACGTGACGAACAGAGTCTGATCCCAGAGACATCTGCGAGGAGAAAACACAAGAGTTTGGGAATTATAACATGAATAATCAATCAATCAATATGTCTAGCTACCTATCCATCCATCCATCTAGTTATCAATCACTCCGTGCACCAGTCCATTTGTTTATCCATCTGTCCACCCATCTATTTATCTATCTGTCCATCCATTCATCCATCTTTTTATCTATCCTTACATGCATCCGTCCATCTATCTATCCGTCTGTCCATCCATCCATCTATTTATCTATCCATCCGTCTGTGTCCATCTATTTATTTATCTCTCCAATCATCTGTCCATCTATTTATCTATCTGTCCAATCATCTGTCCATCTATTTATCTATCTGTCCATCTATTTATCTATCTGTCCGTGCATCTGTCCATCTATTTATCTATCTGTCCGTGCATCTGTCCATCTATTTATCTATCTGTCCGTGCATCTGTCCATCTATTTATCTATCTGTCCAATCATCTGTCTATTCATTTATCTATCCATCCGTCTGTCCATCCATCTATTTATCTATCTGTCCATGCATCTGTCCATCTATTTATCTATCCATCCATCTGTCCATCTATTTATCTATCTGTCCATGCATCTGTCCATCTATTTATCTATCCATCCATCTGTCCATCTATTTGTCCATCTATTTATCTATCTGTCCATCTATTTATCTATCCATCCATCTATTTATCTATCTGTCCAAGCATCTGTCCATCTATTTATCTATCCATCCATCTGTCCATCTATTTATCTATCTGTCCATGCATCTGTCCATCTATTTATCTATCTGTCCAATCATCTGTCCATCTATTTATCTATCTGTCCAATCATCTGTCTATTCATTTATCTATCCATCCGTCTTCCATCCATCTATTTATCTATCTGTCCAATCATCTGTCTATTCATTTATCTATCCATCCGTCTTCCATCCATCTATTTATCTATCTGTCCATGCATCTGTCCATCTGTTATCTATCCATCTATCTGTCCATCTATTTATCTATCTGTCCGTGCATCTGTCCATCTATTTATCTATCTGTCCAATCATCTGTCTATTCATTTATCTATCCATCCGTCTTCCATCCATCTATTTATCTATCTGTCCATGCATCTGTCCATCTGTTATCTATCCATCTATCTGTCCATCTATTTATCTATCTGTCCAATCATCTGTCTATTCATTTATCTATCCATCCGTCTTCCATCCATCTATTTATCTATCTGTCCAATCATCTGTCTATTCATTTATCTATCCATCCGTCTTCCATCCATCTATTTATCTATCTGTCCATGCATCTGTCCATCTGTTATCTATCCATCTATCTGTCCATCTATTTATCTATCTGTCCAATCATCTGTCTATTCATTTATCTATCCATCCGTCTTCCATCCATCTATTTATCTATCTGTCCAATCATCTGTCTATTCATTTATCTATCCATCCGTCTGTCCATCCATCTATTTATCTATCTGTCCATGCATCTGTCCATCTGTTATCTATCCATCTATCTGTCCATCTATTTATCTATCTGTCCGTGCATCTGTCCATCTATTTATCTATCTGTCCAATCATCTGTCTATTCATTTATCTATCCATCCGTCTGTCCATCCATCTATTTATCTATCTGTCCATGCATCTGTCCATCTATTTATCTATCTGTCCAATCATCTGTCTATTCATTTATCTATCCATCCGTCTGTCCATCCACCTATTTATCTATCTGTCCATGAATCTGTCCATCTATTTATCTATCTGTCCATGAATCTGTCCATCTATTTATCTATCTGTCCAATCATCTGTCTATTCATTTATCTATCCATCCGTCTGTCCATCTTTTTATCTATATGTCCGTGCATCCATCCATCTGTTTATCTATCCATCCATCAGTCCATCTATTTATCTATCCATCCGTCTGTCCATCCATCTATTTATCTATCTGTCCAATCATCTGTCCATCTATTTACCTATTCGTCTGTCTGTTCGTCTGTCCATCTTTTTTCTCTCTATCTGTCCGTGCATCTATCCATCTATACATCCGTCTGTCCATCTAGTTATCTATCCATCCGTCTGTCCATCCATCTATTTATCTATCCATCCATATATTTATCTATCTGTCCGTCCATCTGTCCATCTATTTATCTATCTGTCCAATCATCTGTCCATCTATTTACCTATTCGTCTGTCCATCTTTTTTCTCTCTATCTGTCCGTGCATCTATCCATCTATACATCCGTCTGTCCATCTAGTTATCTATCCATCCGTCTGTCCATCCATCTATTTATCTATCCATCCATATATTTATCTATCTGTACGTCCATCTGTCCATCTATTTATCTATCTGTCCAATCATCTGTCCATCTATTTACCTATTAGTCTGACTGTTCGTCTGTCCATCTTTTTTCTCTCTATCTGTCCGTGCATCCATCCATCTATACATCCGTCTGTCCATCTAGTTATCTATCCCTCCATGCATCAGTCCATTTATTTGTCTGTCCATTCATCCATCTTTTTATCTATCATCATCCATCTGCCCATCCTTTTATCAATTTATCTATCCTTCTTGTTCATCCATCTCTTTATCTATCCGTCCATCCGCCCATCTATTTATTTATCCGTCTATCCATCCATCCCCTCACCTGTCTCATCTGTAGCGGGGTTTTTAGAGGCACTAATGTCTGCGTCCTGTATGCTGATCTCTTCTTCTTTGGCGGTGGTTTTAGGGTCGGTGAGGGCACAGGAGTCTCTCTCAGGAGGGTTTAACAGATGTGGCATGAGTGCTGACAGCGTGTACGGGGCCAGTTCACAGACCCCCAGCAGCTGGACACAACCAGCAGAGACCTGTGGATGCACGGTCGCGTCCAGCGTCACAGGACGGACAGGAAACAGCATGGAGGCATTTCCTGTTCCGTACAGAGGCAGCGCTGCCGGCTGAGGAGCCACGTCTGTGAGACTCTGAGAAACGGGGCTTTTCAATGCAGATCCAGGAACCAGGGTGAGCGGCGTGTCCGTCATCACTGGAGCCGTGAGCAGAGGAAGAGCTGTGTTTAAGAGCGTCGGGCAGGTGGACAGATCTGGAGGAGAGCCAGTGGAGGCATGAGGGCATGATGGGAAGGTCTGCAGAGGCTCATGCTTCTCCTTTTCCAGGCTGATGTTATAGAAACCCTAAAGGTCAAAGGTCAGTTATCATCAGGCCTGTGCACTCTATAGAATGTCTTCATAGTTTTGAGCTGACACAATTATAGTAAGACTTAAATTAGTTAAAAGGACTAACTGTTGTTGGTAACTAAAATATAAAATGAACACTTGCATCAATCAAGGTCACTTGATTTAGTTGTCGTTTTGTTTTATTTATTAAATTGATTTTGATAAGCAGCCAGTTTTGTTACTAAGACAATAATACAAAATAAATAAAATAATAAAGCAAAAAGGAAGCAATTACTTCTGCAGTATTAAATTAACTATTTATTTAATTTTGTTCAGGAATCTACAAAATATGTTCCAGTTTCAAATTAGTTACTAGCACCAAAAAATTAATTAATAATAAATAAATAATTAAATATATAATATTTCAGCATTCCAAGTGTTACCAAACAGTACTGCAAAAATAGTGATGGTTTTCAAACAGTTTCCCTGAGCACTCCCCCACCTGCCATTGGTCAGTTAAACATAGTCCCGCCCCCAAACCCGCCCCATTGGTTGAGATGATGGACCCTTTTCACAGATGCATTACCACAGTTATCATCATCATAGATTTTGCGGCGTTATCTCTCAATACGTTTCCCTCTTTTGGAAAGTCACAGAAACACTAAGCTACTGGAGAAAATATTTTGAGGAATGTTGGTAACCAAACAGCTGACGGTAGCCATTGACTTGCATAGTATTTTTTTCCCTATGGAAGTCAATGGCTACCAGCAACTGTTCGAGTGCCAACATTCTTCATAATATCTTCTTTTGTGTTCAACAGAGGACAGAAACTCATACAGGTTTGGAACGACATGAGGGCGAGTAAATAATGACAGCATTTTCATTTTTGCGTGAACTAACTTTCCCTTTAAGCAAGATATGAAAAAGTATTTAATTCCACACTTCACCTCTACATAGTGAATGTGCTACAGCTGCTTCTCAGCGAATGCAAACTCACAGCGGCAGCTTCTTCAAGTCGTTTTGATGAATTGTTACAAACACCAAGAGTCTATTGTCCTTACCTGGGCACAAGCCATCGTTTGTGTCTGCGGCGTCAGCTCATGCATTCAAAGACACGAGGCCATTCTTCTCTTCCGCCTCCAACAAAGGAAGACTTGACTTGAATAACCAAAAAGTCGAAAAACCTGTGATGAGTGTCAACAGGAGAAAAGCCGAGGCACTACACGCTGCATCCGCCATCCGTTCAATCCGCCGAGATGCTCTGCCTGTTTCATTGTGTTTCACCTCACCTGCGCTCTTGTCCTTCGCTTCATCTATTTCAACAGCATTGCATGAGTTTGCATGGAGTATAAAGCTTCAGCTGGTGTCTCGGGAAGATTGTGAAGAGCAGTCCGGCTGTAACGGATAGGCTGATGAAAAATGCATGCTGATTGTTGTTAGACGGGGTCAGAGTTGAGCGACTGAGAGTCAGATATACTGCGACCGACGGGTCACAAAACAACATGGAGCCAGTGACTCAGCATGAGGGTTAATGACTGCTGCGGGTCAAAAATTATGCATTTAGCACTGTTGGCTGCTTTGCACAATTGTACAAAGACTTTCATGTATTTGATAAATGGTGACAGATATGAGGAGAGCTCACATGGAAAATGTGTGCATGCGTGCAGTCTATGTTTGTGTGGTTTAAGCTGTGAATCCTGTTTCACCCCAAGAGGGTTTTTACCTGCGATCACATTACAGGATCGGACCGTGAGGTGCTGGAAGTGCAATCTGTAATGGGAGCAGTTAGATCAAAAACAAGATTAAAGCAACTCAGTTAAGACGTCAGATTACACTAACGAACGAGGGACGGCAAACATAAGAAACCGGAGATTGAAAGTCCTCAGGCCGCTTTAAAAGGTCATAGCAGTCATTTTAGTCTACATATCAGGGTGTTATGGTTAACTACAACTAAAACCATTTAACAAAAAAAATAAATTTTTGTTACTTAAAATAAATGTTAACTGAAATCAAATAAAAATTTAAATTTTTTTTTTAGGTAGTTTCCAGTGCAATATTTCTCATTTTCATTTAGTTTATCCTAATATATTAAAATAACTTAAATAAAAATTAATAATCTATCTATCTATCTATCTATCTATCTATCTATATATATATATATATATACAAACTATATAGAAATATTTAAAAGAATAAAGGCTAATAAAAAAAACAACACAATTACTAAAACTTTAAACTACAAAACGAAAATGGATTATAAAAAAAATGAATTAAAACGTAAAAAAATTCTAATAAAATTAATACTAAAAACTATAATAGTATCTCAATGATACTAAAATAATAGTGCAACATATCAGTGTTATTTCAGTATCATTGAGACTTTGAGGTTATTAAAGTTAAAAACTGAAACTAAAATTAAAACATTTTCATCACTTGAAATAAATAATTTTTTTATGGTTTTAGCTTTAGTTTACTGTACTGTAATTACCCTGCTACATATACTGTTAAAGTTATTTATTTGTTATTTTACATCCAGAAACCAATCATAATTTAGTTTCTCAAAACCATTTTAAGATATCTTATTTTTGGCCAAATTCAGCCAAAACGGATTTAATTCTTACCGATCGAGCCCTGTAAGAAACGATGCATCTATAACGGTAAGGTTTTAAATAAATAAATAAATAAATAAATAAATATTTGAACATCATCAGATCATGTTGTAGAGGACAAAAATACTGTATATTTACATCATGTTATTTACAGCATACAGAACAGATTCAGAGCTTCTGCATGACGTCACGATAGATTGCGCTTTCTTAGAGATGCAAAAAAAAAGTGGTGAGCATCAGTACATTTTACATCAGCATCAGTACGAGCGATTCTGCTGAAACATTCAATCCAAAACATGTTTAAGGTGATTACACTGGTTGGAGTTTAAAAACGAACTGAGATTATCTCCACTCACTCTGTGAACTGTAGCTTTAAATTGCACATTTTATTACAGGAAAAACGATCATTTTCAGCACGATTGACCTGCTCCGAGGATAAAACCATGGTTTAAAGGCAGAGTTCATCCATAAATGATCAGTCTGTCATCATTTACTCACACTCATGTCGTTCAAACCTTTCTTTCATCTGTGAAAAGCAAATGGAGATGTTTAGGAGAATGCCTGAGCTTCTGTTTTGATACGATGAAAATGAACAGTGATTTATAACTCCAAACAGCACAAAAAACACCATTCGTTTATCATAAAAGAGTCTTATTTCTAAAGTCTTCTGAAGTTATATATTTGTAAAAAATTAAATAAAAATGGCAATTGCAACTTTTTATTCTGCTTTGTCAGAATTGTGAGACAAACTCACAATCGTGAGACAAACGCAGAATTGTGAGATAAACAGATTTGCGAGATATTAATCAGAATTGCGAGACAAATGCAGAATTGCAAAACAAATGCAGAATTGCGAGACAAACGCAGAATTGTAAGATAAATGCAGAATTGCGAGATACAAAGTCAGAATTGCGAGATATAAAGTCAGAATTGCGAAACAAATGCAGAATTTTGAGATAAACGCAGAATTGCGAGATATAAAGTCAGAATTGCGAAACAAATGCAGAATAGCGAGATAAACGCAGAATTGTAAGATAAATGCAGAATTTTGAGATAAACGCAGAATTGCGAGATATAAAGTCAGAATTGCAAAACAAATGCAGAATTGCGAGATAAACGCAGAATTGTAAGATAAATGCAGAATTTTGAGAAAACCGCAGAATTGCGAGATATAAAGTCAGAATTGCAAAATATAAAGTCAGAATTGCGAAACAAATGCAGAATTGTGAGATAAACGCAGAATTGTAAGATAAACGCAGAATTGCGAGATATAAAGTCAGAATTGCGAGATATAAAGTCAGAATTGCTAAACAAATGCAGAATTGCGAGATAAACGCAGAATTGTAAGATAAATGCAGAATTTTGAGATAAACGCAGAATTGCGAGATAAATGCAGAATTTTGAGATAAACGCAGAATTGCGAGATATAAAGTCAGAATTGCGAAATATAAAGTCAGAATTGCGAAACAAATGCAGAATTGTGAGATAAACGCAGAATTGCGAAACAAACGCAGAATTGCGAGATAAACACAGAATTGCGAGATAAATGCAGAATTGCGAGATATAAAGTCAGAATTGCAAGATATAAAGTCAGAATTGTGAGTTATAAAGTCAGAATTGCAAGATATAAAGTCAGAATTGTGAGATATAAAGTCAGAATTGTGAGTTATAGTCAGAATTGCGAGATATAAAGTTAGAATTGCAAGATATAAAGTCAGAATTGCGAGATATAAAGTCAGAATTTTGAAACATAAATGCAGAATTGCGAGACAAACGCAGAATTGCAGAACAAATGCAGGATTGTAAACGCAGAATTGCGAGATATAAAATCAGAATTGCGAGATATAAAGTCAGAATTGCGAAACAAATGCAGAATTGTGAGATAAACGCTGAATTGCGAGATAAATGCGGAATTATAAGATAAACGCAGAATTGTGAGATAAACGTAGAATTGCGAAACAAATGTAGAATTGCGAGATGAACGCAGAATTGTAAGATAAACGCAGAATTGCGAGATAATTGCAGAATTGCGAGGAGATGAACGCAGAATTGTAAGATAAACGCAGAATTGCGAGATAAATGCAGAATTGCGAGACAAATGCAGAATTGCGAGATAAACGCAGAATTGCGAGATAAACGCAGAATTGCGAGATAAACACAGAATTGGAAGATAAACACAGAATTGCGAGATATAAAGACAGAATTGCGAGATATAAAGTCAGAATTGCGAGATATAAAGTCAGAATTGCAAGATATAAAGTCAGAATTGGAGATATAAACGCAGAATTGCGAGATATAAAGTCAGAATTGCGAGATATAAAGTCATAATTGCGCAACATAAATGCAGAATTGTGAGATAACCGCAGAATTGTGAAACAAATGCAGAATTGCAAAACAAATGTAGAATTGCGAGATAAACGCAGAATTGTGAGATATAAAGTCAGAATTGCGAAACAAACGCAGAATTGCGAGATAAACCCAGAATTGCGAGATAAACGCAGAATTGCGAGATATAAAGTCAGAATTGCGAGATATAAAGTCATAATTGCGCAACATAAATGCAGAATTGTGAGATAACCGCAGAATTGTGAAACAAATGCAGAATTGCAAAACAAATGTAGAATTGCGAGATAAACGCAGAATTGTGAGATATAAAGTCAGAATTGCGAGATATAAAGTCAGAATTGCGAAACATAAATGCAGAATTGCGAGACAAACGCAGAATTTCAAAACAAATGCAGGATTGTGAGATAATTGCAGTATTGCGAAACAAATGCAGAATTGCGAGATAAATGCAGAATTGCGAGATAAACACAGAATTGTAAGATAAGCGCAGAATTGCGAGATAAACACAGAATTGTAAGATAAACGCAGAATTGCGAGATATAAAATCAGAATTGCAAGATATAAAATCAGAATTGCGAGATATAGTCAGAATTGCGAAACAAACGCAGAATTGCGAGATAAACGCAGAATTGTAAGATAAACGCAGAATTGCAAGATAAATGCAGAATTGCGAAACAAACGCAGAATTGCGAGAGAAACGCAGAATTGTAAGATAAACGCAGAATTGCAAGATAAATGCAGAATTGCGAAACAAACGCAGAATTGCGAGAGAAACGCAGAATTGTAAGATAAACGCAGAATTGCAAGATAAATGCAGAATTGCGAAACAAACGCAGAATTGCGAGAGAAACGCAGAATTGTAAGATAAACGCAGAATTGCAAGATAAATGCAGAATTGCGAAACAAACGCAGAATTGCGAGAGAAACGCAGAATTGTAAGATAAACGCAGAATTGCAAGATAAATGCAGAATTGCGAAACAAACGCAGAATTGCGAGAGAAACGCAGAATTGTAAGATAAACGCAGAATTGCGAGATATAAAGTCAGAATTGCGAAACAAATACAGAATTGCGAGACAAACACAGAATTGCAAAACAAATGCAGAATTGTGAGATAAACACAGATTTGCGAGATATAAATCAGAATTGTGAGATTAACACAGATTTGCGAGATATAAATCAGAATTGTGAGACAAACACAGAATTACAAAACATAAGCGCAGAATTGCGAAACATAAAGGCATAATTGCGAGAAACAGAATTGCGAAACAAATGCAGAATTGTGAGGTAAATGCAGAATTGGAAGATAAACGCAGAATTGCGAGATAAAAATGCAGAATTGCGAGACAAACAGAATTGCGAGATATAAACTTAGAATTTCAAGAAAGTCAGAATGTGCATGCATTTATGATCGCGTTCGATTAAAAACATCATGATGTCAGCGTGTCCCCACTGTGTTTCACAGATGAACTAAAATAACACGGGTTTGGATATGAGTGGAGCAAATGATGATGTTTTCATTTCTGGACGAGCTACTTCTTTAATGTCAGTACTGTAAAAAGAGTGACTAAACATCTGCCGCTCGCAACGGTTTCAGACAATCCGTTCCACAAACAAAGCCCTTTCACCGTGTCTCTCGATCGGTGTTAGTTTCTTCTGTTCTATCAGGAAACACGGTGTTAGCTTTCACTGTTATGCTGATGATACTCAGCTCTATATTTCTTCGCGGCCCGGCGAAACATTCCAATTTGAAAAACTAACAGAATGCATAGTCGATATAAAAAACGAGTAATTTCTTACTGCTAAATTCTAAAAAAAACAGAGGTGTTAATTATCGCACACTTAATAAACAAACTCCAGCTGGTCCAAAATGCAGCAGCTAGAGTTCTTACTAGAACCAGGAAGTTTGACCATATTAGCCCGGTTCTGTCAACACTGCACTGGCTCCCTATTAAACATCGTATAGATTTTAAAATCTTGCTTATTACTCTTAAAGCCCTGTATGGTTTAGCACCTCAGTATTTGAGTGAGCTCTTATTACATTATAGTCCTCCACGTCCACTGTGTTCTCAAAACTCTGGCAATCTGATAATGCCTAGAATATCAAAATCAACTTTTCAGATCCTTTTCCTATTTAGTGCTCAAACTCTGGAATAACCTACCTAACACTGTTCGGGAGGCAGACACACTCTGTCAGTTTAAATCTAGATTAAAGACCCATCTCTTTAACCTGGCTTACACATAACACACTTACACATTTCTAATATTCAAATCCATTAAAGGATTGTTAGGCTGCATTAATTACGTCAACCGGAACTGGGAACACTTCCAATAACACACAATGTACTTGTTACATCATAAGAAGAATGGCATCTACACTAATATTAGTCTGTTTCTTTCTTATTCCGAGGTCACCGTAGCCACCAGATCCAGTCTGTATCCAGACCAGATGGTGGATCAGCACCTAGAGAAGACCTCTACAGCCCTGAATGTCAGCGGAGACCAGGACAACTAGATGAGCCCCAGAGACAGATCCCCAGTGAAGATCTTGTCTCCTAGACGGCCACCAGGACAAGACCACAGGAACCAGTTGAGTCCTCTGCACAATCTAACTTTGCTGCAGCATTGGTCAACCTGCTGGTTTCGTCTGGTCAGAGGAGCCCCCCGACTGAGCCTGGTTTCTCCCAAGGTTTTTTCTCCATTCTGTCACCGATGGAGTTTTGGTTCCTTGCCGCTGTCGCCTCTGGCTTATCGTCGACTTGATTGCACAGATACTATTTAAACTGAGCTGGACGATGACATCACTGAATTCAATGATAAACTGCCTTTAACTGAAAATTGAGTGTTTACTGTTGTCCTTTTGCAATGACACACTATTTTCCTATTTAATACTGTAAAGCTGCTTTGACACAATCTAGTACAATCTGAATAAATCTAAATAAAGGTGACTTGACTTGACTTGTAACATTATAAACGTCTTTACGCTCACTTTTGATCAATTTAATGCATCCTTGATGAATAAAAGTATTAATTTCTTTCCCAGCACACCTTGCGGGATCTCTGACCATCTCTGGGCTCTGGATGGAGGCCGTGTCTGCGTGAAGGTGCGGTGCGTCTGCCCCGTCTGCGCAGCACCACACAGATCTGCACATACACCAGCAGGGTCACAATGAAGGGCACGTAAAAGGAAGCGACAGAGGAGTAAACCACGAAAGCAGGGTCCGCAAAACTGCAGTCTCTCCCTTCCTGACTGGCTGATAAGAGAAAGAGAAAAGACGAGAGTGAACCTCATGCAAACATGAGTCACAGTTCACCCCTAAAATGAAAATATCCTCACCTTCAGACCATCCAAGAGTGTCTTCATCAGATTTGGAGAAATGTAGCATTGCATCACTTGCTCTGCAGTGAATGGGTGCCGTCAGAATGAGAGTCCAAACAGCTGATAAAAACATCACAATAATCCACAGCACTCCAGTCCATCAGTTAACATCTGGAGAAGACAAAAGCTGAAACTAATCCAGCATTAAGACGTTTTTAACTAAAATACGAGTCCATAATCCATAATAACGCTTCCTCCAGTGAAAAAGTACATCTGCTGTTGTCTCTCACATCAGAATCCAGCCACATATGTGTTTAGAGCTATTTAAACGCTGCTTGATCTGTGCAGATTTCTCTCCTGATTCACTCCAGAACACTGACTCACTGGAGGAAGCCTTATTATGGACTCTATGTGTTTCAGTTAAACACGTCTTAATGCTGGATTTGTTTCAGCTTTTGTCTTCTCCAGATGTTCACTGATGGACTGGAGTGCTGTGGATTACTTGTGATGTTTTTATCAGCTCTCGTTCTGACGGCACCCATTCACTGCAGAGCATCCATTGCTGAGACACTGATGCAATGCAGCATTTCTCCAAATCTGATGAAGACACAAACTCATCTACATCTCTGATGGCCTGAGGATGAGGATATTTTCAGGTGAACTGTTCCTATAATGGAGTAAAGAAAGCATTTAGAATGACATGAAGCAGAGTAAACATGACAGAATTCTGAGTGAATAGCATCTTTAGGAATGTTAAAAGAAACTTCTAAACCTTGACTCATCGGTTCTTACTCACAATGGAAATGTCATGTTTGGTTGAACGTTGCGTATTATATGTATTTGTTATTGTTTCAGTGCCTCATCCAGGTGCAGGGACAATCTGTGAAGGTCTCTGAACGCAAACGCGCAGATCAGCAGATGCACACACTAACACACACACAGCTGATGCACTCGAGCTGAAGAGGATCTTGTTGAGATCCAGGCAGGAGTCGTCGGATCGTCCTGCTGTCGACGCGTGGAGCGTCTGGAAGAACAGGACTCTTCAACACACTGATGAATGCGAGCGCTCAGGGACACGAGCAAACATTAAATAAGGAGACGACGCTAGATTATAAGTGGCAGCTTCTCAATAACGATGTGCTGCGATCGCTACACGTGACATTAACAATAACTAAACTCTACAAGTTAAAGTTCTGCTTTATTTCCGTGAACAACTGCGCTGGAGGGTAGAGCACTTTTTATAAATTACAAGACTAAATTATAAGAATTACAAGGAGATTTTTCCTGTAGGATGTCTATAATATCTCAATTGTTAGTTGTAGACTAACTTATATGACTTTTAAAAAACAATTCATTAAAAGTTTGACAAATATGAAATCTGTTTTTTTCCTTCCAATATTCAATTTTATATTTTTTCCCAAAGTCTATATTTCCAATAATTAAATTAATGAAACTTTTCAAATGTAATCGAATTAAAATTAACATCCCTTTTTTCGTTAAACAGAGTTTTACTGTTAAAATTAAAATATGGAAGAAAATAAAGTATTAAAATCAACTTTACAATAAAGTCTGAATCACTTTATTATTACTTTAAGAAGCACATTTTACTATACAAGAGTAACATATTTTTGTCATAATTTCTTCAACTTAAACCAAACTTTTATTTTGGCAGGTTGTAGTGAACATCTTTTAGTTTCTGTGTGTAACAGTTTTTCACAAATTAAATGATGAAATGCTGATGAAGTGACTCTGGAGTTGAACTTCAAGTGCTCATATAGAGACAGCAATGAATCGAGCTGAAGCACAAAACCTTTGGACCTTTCCAGCTCTCCGATCCATCCGTAATGAATCCCGCTGAGCTAAACAGACGCGTTTTGGGATCGCCTGGAGGATGTGATCTTTGGAGGGATACTGGGATTTGCTCTTATTCCCAAATCCTTACATGTAAGCATATATGAGAGCTGATCTTTAGAGCTTTAACACAAAGGAGAAACATGCATATCGCCTGGAGTGTGGACATGATAATTATGCTCGGAGGGAAACCTTATTACGACTGCATGAACCCAGCCACGTCCCTCTGGATGGAGATCAGCACAAAAGTTCACTGTGCTGCTTCAACCGATGAAGTTTATAAAGGCTCAGACGGAGGTCAGGCTCAAAGGACGGAGCTGGAGAGCTGAAGCAAGAGAAACATTAGATTAAACTCGACGGGAGGCGACCGTCTCTGAGCAGCGATGACTTTCACTGTTTTAGAAGAAGTTCAGCTCTTCGTTCAGCATGCATTTACATCAAATCAGTACGACTGACGTGGTCATGATGAACCGCTGCTGTATGTTAAAGAACTGAGTAAAGATTCTCCTTTGAGTTTCACAAGGTCATACGGATTTGGAGCATCATGAGGGTCTATTATCAACTTGGAAATAAAGCTATTTTGCATTCCTAATCAAATTTGGAAATAAAAATAATAATACTCTAGAAAATGGGGAAAATAAGCTATTTTGCATTCCTAATCAAATTTGGAAAATAAAAATAATAATACTCTAGAAAATGAAAAAAGAAGCTATTTTGCATTATTAATCAAATTTGGAAAATAAAAATAAAAATACTCTAGAAAATGGGAAAAATAAGCTATTTTGCATTCCTAATCAAATTTGGAAAATAAAAATAATAATACTCTAGAAAATTAAAAAAGAAGCTATTTTACATTCCTAATCAAATTTGGAAATAAAAATAATAATACTCTAGAAAAAAAGAAGCTATTTTGCATTCCTAATCAAATTTGGAAATAAAAATAAAAATACTCTAGAAAAAGGGAAAAATAAGCTATTTTGCATTCCTAATCAAATTTGGAAAATAAAAATAATAATACTCCAGAAAATAAGCTATTTTGCATTCTTAATCAAATTTTGAAAAAAAAAATGAAAAAATAGAAATAATCAAAATATATAGAAATAATTATTTCTATATTTTCCAAATTTTATTAAAAACTCTCTCTGTATATATTTATATATACATATCATTTCAAGTAATATATATTTAATATTATTATTATGTTCATGAGGGTCTATTAGCCCTGTAAAGCCTGACATGTGAAATAATAGTCAGAAAAATCTATTTCTAAAAAATGGAACAGTTTGGTAAACCTCTAGACAAAATATCTTTTAAAAATCTAATAAATTTTGCATATTTTTGTTGATTATCATATTTGATCCATCAGACTTTTATGGCTCATATAGTCTGAAATCGTGAGAATATGGAGGGGGGAAAATGACTCTGTATGCAAAATATGTAATTTAGGTGCAGATGCTGATATTTATATGATGAATTCTGCTGCTTGTGATGTAAATCAGTGAGATCTTTATAACAGTACAGCAGATATTTACATAAAATGATCTAAATATCAGTCGTCGCTCTATATCTCCAGTAATAATAAGATGAGAGTGAAATGCTCCAAACATATAATGCAGTGATTGAGAGCTGAAGAAATAAAGGCTCCTCAGAAGATGTGAGATGTTCTGGAGGCTTGTGATGATCAGTCAATAATACTCTAGAAAATGAAAAAAGAAGCTATTTTGCATTATTAATCAAATTTGGAAAATAAAAATAATAATACTCTAGAAAAAAAGAAGCTATTTTGCATTCCTAATCAAATTTGGAAAATAAAAATAATAATACTCTAGAAAAAAAGAAGCTATTTTGCATTCCTAATCAAATTTGGAAAATAAAAATAATAATACTCTAGAAAATGAAAAAAGAAGCTATTTTGCATTATTAATCAAATTTGGAAAATAAAAATAATAATACTCTAGAAAAAAAGAAGCTATTTTGCATTCCTAATCAAATTTGGAAAATAAAAATAATAATACTCTAGAAAAAAAGAAGCTATTTTGCATTCCTAATCAAATTTGGAAAATAAAAATAATAATACTCTAGAAAATGAAAAAAGAAGCTATTTTGCATTATTAATCAAATTTGGAAAATAAAAATAATAATACTCTAGAAAAAAAGAAGCTATTTTGCATTCCTAATCAAATTTGGAAAATAAAAATAATAATACTCTAGAAAAAAAGAAGCTATTTTGCATTCCTAATCAAATTTGGAAAATAAAAATAATAATACTCTAGAAAATGAAAAAAGAAGCTATTTTGCATTATTAATCAAATTTGGAAAATAAAAATAATAATACTCTAGAAAAAAAGAAGCTATTTTGCATTCCTAATCAAATTTGGAAAATAAAAATAATAATACTCTAGAAAAAAAGAAGCTATTTTGCATTCCTAATCAAATTTGGAAAATAAAAATAATAATACTCTAGAAAATGAAAAAAGAAGCTATTTTGCATTATTAATCAAATTTGGAAAATAAAAATAATAATACTCTAGAAAAAAAGAAGCTATTTTGCATTCCTAATCAAATTTGGAAAATAAAAATAATAATACTCTAGAAAAAAAGAAGCTATTTTGCATTCCTAATCAAATTTGGAAAATAAAAATAATAATACTCTAGAAAATGAAAAAAGAAGCTATTTTGCATTATTAATCAAATTTGGAAAATAAAAATAATAATACTCTAGAAAAAAAGAAGCTATTTTGCATTCCTAATCAAATTTGGAAAATAAAAATAATAATACTCTAGAAAAAAAGAAGCTATTTTGCATTCCTAATCAAATTTGGAAAATAAAAATAATAATACTCTAGAAAATGAAAAAAGAAGCTATTTTGCATTATTAATCAAATTTGGAAAATAAAAATAATAATACTCTAGAAAAAAAGAAGCTATTTTGCATTCCTAATCAAATTTGGAAAATAAAAATAATAATACTCTAGAAAAAAAGAAGCTATTTTGCATTCCTAATCAAATTTGGAAAATAAAAATAATAATACTCTAGAAAATGAAAAAAGAAGCTATTTTGCATTATTAATCAAATTTGGAAAATAAAAATAATAATACTCTAGAAAAAAAGAAGCTATTTTGCATTCCTAATCAAATTTGGAAAATAAAAATAATAATACTCTAGAAAAAAAGAAGCTATTTTGCATTCCTAATCAAATTTGGAAAATAAAAATAATAATACTCTAGAAAATGAAAAAAGAAGCTATTTTGCATTATTAATCAAATTTGGAAAATAAAAATAATAATACTCTAGAAAAAAAGAAGCTATTTTGCATTCCTAATCAAATTTGGAAAATAAAAATAATAATACTCTAGAAAAAAAGAAGCTATTTTGCATTCCTAATCAAATTTGGAAAATAAAAATAATAATACTCTAGAAAATGAAAAAAGAAGCTATTTTGCATTATTAATCAAATTTGGAAAATAAAAATAATAATACTCTAGAAAAAAAGAAGCTATTTTGCATTCCTAATCAAATTTGGAAAATAAAAATAATAATACTCTAGAAAAAAAGAAGCTATTTTGCATTCCTAATCAAATTTGGAAAATAAAAATAATAATACTCTAGAAAATGAAAAAAGAAGCTATTTTGCATTATTAATCAAATTTGGAAAATAAAAATAATAATACTCTAGAAAAAAAGAAGCTATTTTGCATTCCTAATCAAATTTGGAAAATAAAAATAATAATACTCTAGAAAAAAAGAAGCTATTTTGCATTCCTAATCAAATTTGGAAAATAAAAATAATAATACTCTAGAAAATGAAAAAAGAAGCTATTTTGCATTATTAATCAAATTTGGAAAATAAAAATAATAATACTCTAGAAAAAAAGAAGCTATTTTGCATTCCTAATCAAATTTGGAAAATAAAAATAATAATACTCTAGAAAAAAAGAAGCTATTTTGCATTCCTAATCAAATTTGGAAAATAAAAATAATAATACTCTAGAAAATTAAAAAAGAAGCTATTTTGCATTATTAATCAAATTTGGAAAATAAAAATAATAATACTCTAGAAAATGAAAAAAGAAGCTATTTTGCATTATTAATCAAATTTGGAAAATAAAAATAATAATACTCTAGAAAAAAAGAAGCTATTTTGCATTCCTAATCAAATTTGGAAAATAAAAATAATAATACTCTAGAAAAAAAGAAGCTATTTTGCATTCCTAATCAAATTTGGAAAATAAAAATAATAATACTCTAGAAAATTAAAAAAGAAGCTATTTTGCATTATTAATCAAATTTGGAAAATAAAAATAATAATACTCTAGAAAATTAAAAAAGAAGCTATTTTGCATTATTAATCAAATTTGGAAAATAAAAATAATAATACTCTAGAAAAAAAGAAGCTATTTTGCATTCCTAATCAAATTTGGAAAATAAAAATAATAATACTCTAGAAAAAAAGAAGCTATTTTGCATTCCTAATCAAATTTGGAAAATAAAAATAATAATACTCTAGAAAATTAAAAAAGAAGCTATTTTACATTCCTAATCAAATTTGGAAATAAAAATAATAATACTCTAGAAAATTAAAAAAGAAGCTATTTTACATTCCTAATCAAATTTGGAAATAAAAATAATAATACTCTAGAAAATTAAAAAAGAAGCCATTTTACATTCCTAATCAAATTTGGAAAATAAAAATAATAATACTCTAGAAAAAAAGAAGCTATTTTGCATTCCTAATCAAATTTGGAAATAAAAATAATAATACTCTAGAAAATTAAAAAAGAAGCCATTTTACATTCCTAATCAAATTTGGAAATAAAAATAATAATACTCTAGAAAATTAAAAAAGAAGCCATTTTACATTCCTAATCAAATTTGGAAATAAAAATAATAATACTCTAGAAAATTAAAAAAGAAGCCATTTTACATTCCTAATCAAATTTGGAAATAAAAATAATAATACTCTAGAAAATGGGAAAAATAAGTTATTTTGCATTCCTAATCAAATTTGGAAAATAAAAATAATAATACTCTAGAAAAAAAGAAGCTATTTTGCATTCCTAATCAAATTTGGAAAATAAAAATAATAATACTCCAGAAAATAAGCTATTTTGCATTCTTAATCAAATTTTGAAAAAAAAAATGAAAAAATAGAAATAATCAAAATATATAGAAATAATTATTTCTATATTTTCCAAATTTTATTAAAAACTCTCTCTGTATATATTTATATATACATATCATTTCAAGTAATATATATTTAATATTATTATTATGTTCATGAGGGTCTATTAGCCCTGTAAAGCCTGACATGTGAAATAATAGTCAGAAAAATCTATTTCTAAAAAATGGAACAGTTTGGTAAACCTCTAGACAAAATATCTTTTAAAAATCTAATAAATTTTGCATATTTTTGTTGATTATCATATTTGATCCATCAGACTTTTATGGCTCATATAGTCTGAAATCGTGAGAATATGGAGGGGGGAAAATGACTCTGTATGCAAAATATGTAATTTAGGTGCAGATGCTGATATTTATATGATGAATTCTGCTGCTTGTGATGTAAATCAGTGAGATCTTTATAACAGTACAGCAGATATTTACATAAAATGATCTAAATATCAGTCGTCGCTCTATATCTCCAGTAATAATAAGATGAGAGTGAAATGCTCCAAACATATAATGCAGTGATCGAGAGCTGAAGAAATAAAGGCTCCTCAGAAGATGTGAGATGTTCTGGAGGCTTGTGAAGATCATTCCTCCGCTGAGAAACAGTGAAAGTAAAGCTTCTGGAAACAAACGCTCCTCAAAAGATGCTGAGGATCAGATTTGAGACTAAAACATGATTGAAGGAGAATCAAGTAAAGCTGAGCTGCTTCAGTGCAG
>NW_015505495.1:26409-49171 GCF_001515645.1 Sinocyclocheilus grahami
CATCCGGAGATATTACTGACGTTATTCTGACCTTTACTTGATCAAAATCAGTCAAGATTTGACACGAGAAGCTCCAGCTGAAGCTGGACGTTTCTACAATTACACTAAAAGAGCTTTGACTGGATAAAGCAGAGACAGAAGATTGAGTAAGTTGTGATCATTTAGAGGCCTAAGAAATTAATAATTAAGATGCTTAACAAAGAAATGCGACTCCATGGATGCAGTTTCCTCATCGACTAGTTATGATGTCCAGGTGAGTGTGTGTACCTGTGTTGTTGAGTCCGAACAGCAGCGGGCAGGAGATGGCGAAGGACAGGAACCAGACGACAGCGATCATCAGAGCCACGCGTCTTCTGGAGCTGTAGCGTGTGTTGTAGAGTAACGGCATGGCCACGGCTGTGTACCTGCACATCAACACACGCTTAGATGAAGAATTACTGATGCAACAAATACAACATTACACCACAGTACTACAGTGATGACAGACAAGAAGGATAGAATGAATGGAATAATAGTTTACTACTCACTGAATACCAAGTGCACACTAAGAACTGCCTACTATTTTAAAATAACAGTGCAACTGTTCCCATTATGCAGTAACAAACAATGCAAGCAGTAGCAATTCAACATTGTTGTCACATGATCTTATATTAAAAGTGAGGGGTGTGTCCAGTTATCAACTTGGGAAAAAAGCTATTTTGCATTCCTAATCAAATTTGGAAAATGAAAATAATAACACTCCAGTAACACTTTGCATTCTTAATCCAATTTTGAAAAAATAGAAATAATTAAAAATAGAAAAAATATAGAAATAAGTATTTCTATATTTTTCAAAATTTGATTAAAAACTCAAAACTATATATTATTTTAATTAATATATATTTAATATTATTATTATACTATATTTAATATTATAATATTATATTTTATATACAGTTTATATATATATATATATATATAAAATAAATACAAATAATTAAATAAAATATTTTAATTTGTATTCATTTTTTAGGCAGTTTGTTTAAGTAATCGGTCAAAATAGAAATGTTGCAGTTGATAAAACTTCATTTATCCAATTTTTTTAAATAAATAAATTAATTAAAAATAAATTAAATATTAATAACAAGTTTTATTTAAAATTGTTTTGGGCGCTCTTATCAAGTAATGAGTCAAAATCAGGGTTGCAAAGGGGCGGGAAATTTCCAGTAAATTTCCGGAAACTTTCGAAAAGTTTTTCTGGAATGTTTCCAAAATTTACCTGAACATTTTCACCTCTTTGCAACCCTAGTCAAAACAGGGCAACACTTTAGATTAGGGAACAGTATTCACTATTAACTAGTTGGTTATTAGCATGCATATTGTCTAAACTGATTAGTACTCATAAAGCACATATTAATGCATGGCCATATTCTACATCCCTTAACACACCTAATAACTACTACAACATCTGCCTTACTAACTATCAATAAGCAAGCAAATGAGGAAAAACTCTGATAATATGTGTTTCCTAATCCAAAGTGCTACAGAAAATAGAAAACACATATGATATATTCTGCAGAAGCCGTAAGCAGACAGACACAGCGTTTCGGTCGAGATGATCAGTCGTGTGTTGTGTTGGTCAATCCGTGCATATCAATAACATCGATCAGAATGGAGGAAACACACAGAGGTCATTCATCTCCGAGAGGAGGGCTTCATTCGAGAGAATAAAGCACAATAACCACTGAAAGTCTGCTGTATGATCTATAGAAACTGATTCATTTATTGAGACGCTTGAGAAGTTTTAAAGGTCGTGCAGAACACGAACGACCCATCATTCAGTTTTCAGAAAGCACGTCAAAAGTCAAAAATGAAACCGCTTTTGATCAGGAACAAAAGCACAATTTCCGTTCAGATGAGAAATGAATTGGTTGGACTTGAAAAAGATGAGTCTGTTTTCTCTTTAGTGCATTCTCAGGTTCAGTAATGGTGCGTTACGCTTATATAACGGCCAAAATCATCCACTTTACCTGCAGCTCGTTATGCACGCTCCTCGATTTTAATGCACGCTTCCAATTTTCCAGCACGGGTTTAACGAGAAGCAGCATTTGCTAAATTTCCCCGCAAGCAGAAAAAGTGCCTCAAACACACTGCAGGACTTATAATTAAAATTCAGGTCAAGCGACGCTCCAAACAAACAGATTAGGAAATTGCTAAAGTGTTAATGTTAATCATTGTTATTTTATTTCTGGCGCAGGCCGGATGGGTCACCTGTCGATGCTGATGGCACACAGGTTGAGGATGCTGGCGGTGCACATCATGACGTCCAGCGTGAGCAGAACGTCACAGTGGATCCGACTGAACCTCCATTCTCCCACAACCTACACACATTTGAGGAATCAGCACAGAATCTGAACACACTCTGGCCATGAACCGGCCAATCAGAAAGCAGGAGACCCTATGATTGACATGTGAAGTGACCAATCACAGCTGGTTTTGTTCTTATATAAGGCCATAGGATTTCTGTGATGCGGAAAACGCATAAAAGTTAGACTAAAAATTAGTCCTTGTTTTCAATTATCAAAACAAAAGTTCGGCTTAACTTGAGAAAATAGGAATAAAAATATATTACTATTCTACAGCAGAAAGTACTTTTCAAATAATAATAATAATAATAATAATAATATAACTTTATTTTTTTAAGGAATAGCACACTTTTATGCAAAGAAATAAATATATAAAAATAAAAATTATTTTTAACATTTTTATGTGATTACATTTTAATAGATTAATTAAATTGTTAATGTTTCATGCCTGAATTCAATTTCTATATTTCTCTTTTTTGGGCTAATACATTTTTATTAATTCCAGAAAAATTTAAACAGATAACACAGAATTTGTGTTGTGGAGAAAAAAAATCATAGGGCACTATTATTGTAACTTTTTCATAAATTAATAAATTGTTAAAAGTTTTATGAATTGATTTTATTGATTCGCCATGCTTTTTTATTATTAAACTTTATTAAACCATCAAAACAGAATTTTGAAAAACGTAAACGTAAAAAAAAAAATGTTTTGGGAATGAATAAAATATTTCTTAGGGTCATAAAATATGTTTTCTTATTTTTTTTAATTGTTAAATTGTGTAAGTTTCATAATGTCAATTAGTTACACATGCTTTTGGATTACTAAAATGGAATTAAAAATGGAATTTAGAAAAAATTAAAAGAGAAAAAAATTATTTAGGGAGAAAAAAAATCATAGGGCTCTAAAAATTTAATTTGTTAATACATTTTTGTTAAATTGTATAAGTTTCATAATTTCAATTAATTAGATTTACTTTTTGATTGCTAAAATTAAATGTAACCATTAAAATGGAATCCAGTAAAAAAATTAATAGGGGGGGAAAAAAACTGAATCCAGAAAAAATTTAAACGGAAAACACAGAATTTGAGAAAAAAATAAAATAATTTGGGAATGTAAAAATTAAAACAAAATTTTTGTTAAAATTAATTGTTGATACAATTTTAATTAGTTAGACATGCTATTTGATGGCTAACATTTAATGTAACCGTTAAAATGGAATCCTGAAAAATGGAAATGAAAAAAGAGAATCCAGAAGAAAAAAAAATGTAGAGGACAAAAATAGCATTTAGGGAAAAAATACAACAATTAGGGAAAAAATGAGGGATTTCATAGGGCTCTACTTCTGTGCTGCGACTACATTTAATTATCAATTAAACTGACCAATCAGGACGTCCACTGACCTCCAGATAGACGGCCCAGGGCATCACCAGAGTGGCCAGGAGCAGGTCGGACACGGCCAGAGACACAATGAGGTAATTGGTGGTGGTCTGCAGTGCTTTCTCTCGGGACACAGCCACACACACCAGAACGTTTCCAAACACCACGCAAAAAATCAGCATCACCAGCAACACGGCGTAGAAGTTATACGGCGGAGACGAGGGAGACGGAGACACCGAGCAGTTGGTCTGCGGGAGAAACGAGGACAGAGACGGAGACGAATCCGGGGTGGGGTCTTCAGTCACGTTCAGAAGAGGCATTATGAAGCTCCTCTGGGCACCTGAGAAGACATGCAATTAAAACAATTAATGCCGAAAATTACAATTCTGTCATTATTTACTCATTAAACCACATTGTAATGGTCACAATAGGATATTTCCCATGAGCACAAGCTGTTAGAGAAACACAAACATCCAATTGATCCACTTTATTAGTAGTATATAAGACAAATCCAGGGTTATTATAGTTATCTAAAACCAAATCCTTAAAAAAAAAAAATTGTTACTTGAAAAAAAAAAAACTGAAAATATAATAAAAAAATATAGAATAAAATATATATAAAATATAACGTTAACTAAAAAGAAAAACATAAAAGTTAATTTAAATAAAATGTAACTGAAAAAAAAAACTTAATTAAATGTCCATTTGATCCACTTCATTATTAATATATGAGGCGGAACCAGGGTTATTATAGTTAACTAACACTAAATTCATTAAAAAGAAAAAAAACATTTTCATTACTTCAAATGTAATAACATAAAAAATATATTAATAGATAAAGCATGTAATTATATTGTAATTATATAAAAATGTAATTATTATATATTAATATAGAAAGCAGAACCTGGTAATTATAGTTAAAGAAAACTAAAACCATTAAAAAAAATTGTTCATTGAAATAAAATTAAACAATTACTGAAAATAAAAACTTAAACTTAATTTATTAAAGGTCAATTTGATTGACTTCAGTATTATTAATATATAAGACAGAACCAAGGTTATTATAGTTAACTAAAACTAAAACCATAAAAAAATATTTTTGTACATTTTCATTACTTAAGTATAACATGCAAAAAAATTAAAAATAAATAAATAAACATAACGGTCCATTTTATTCACTTATCTGAAATAAAGTAAAATATCAACTTAAACTTATTTCAGCTAGTTGCCAAGGCAACATTTCTCATTTTTATTTTGTTTAACTTAAAGTACTAAAAAATTTAATAAAACTAAAATAATTAGAAAAATCATAAAGAATTACTACAATTTTAACTAAATTTGCAGTGAAAACATAAAATATAATTCAAAATATTATCAAAAACTATATCAATAACACTAAAGCAACATTGAGCCAGTCTCTTTTAAATTAAAGAACTGGTTAATTGTAGTTAACAGCATAATATGACGTGTTTACTGCATTTACTATTGCCCATTGAACAGCATGCCATTCCATCACTAAAGAAAAAACAACATTCTTTCAAGCTGCAACCATTTATTTTAAGTTTGAAAAACATGAACACTCAATGCAATTTCTGTTAAATGCACACACATGATCAGGCCTTCAGTGTATTAAAGCACAACTTCTCATTACTTGCCATTTTGCAAGCACTTCAGTCAAAGGACTAATTGCTTTGGCGAGCTTCGCTCAAGGGAACGAACGTGACGCTACAAGCAAGGTAAAGCCGGCACGACTGCACAGTCACGCGTGAGTCATGTAATGCCAGGGTTTTTAATTAACAGTCCATTGAAACTATTGAATAAACACATAGCCGCCTTGGAAGCCCTTGATCGCATATGATAACAAGGTTTTTCATGCACCGTTCAGCTCACGGTCCCCTAAAAACTTCAGTGTAAAAAAGTTTCAAAGTAACAGTTCTTACACGCTCAGAAAATACTGCAGTGTTCAATGTACTGATGAATTCATGTGTTGTGGTAAAACTGAACCACACTCAATTTTCAAACTGTTTAAAATACTGGTTAAATTATTTATTTCGTCTTGAAATTTGGTAAATATTTTTCATTTAGAGTCATGAATGTGCATGTAAAGTTTCGACACATCAATGTGTTTTGGAAAGGCTGTATAAAAATTGTTGCTACTGTTATGTTGTGGTCAATTTGACGCACTCGATGTTCAAAGTGCTCGAAATACTAGTTAAACTATTTATTTCTTCTTGAAATTTGGTGAATATTTTTTATCTAGAGTCATGACTATGCATGTAAAATTTTGGCACATAGATGTGCTTTGGAAAGGATGTACAACATTTTATACAACTTTTATGTTGTGGTCAATTTGACGCACTCGATTTTCAAAGTGCTCGAAATACTGGCTAAACTATTGATTTCTTCTTAAAATTTGGTGAATATTTTAAAATTTGGGTCATGAATGTGCATGCAAAGTTTTGACACATAGATGCATTTTGGAAAAGCTGTACAAGAATTGTTGCCACTTTTGTGTTGGGTCAATTTGACCCACACACAATATTCAAACTGCTTGAAATGCTGGTTAAACTATTAATTTTTTCTTGAAATTTGGTGTATATTTTCTATTTAGGGTCATGAATGTGCATGCAAAGTTTTGATACATTTGTGTGTTTTGAAAAGGTTGTGCTTTTGTTGGGTTGTCAAACAGACCCCCAAATGGTTTTCATGCAATTAGCCAAAAATCAACACTTCGAAAAACACTAAATAGTGTAAAGAAGAGAAAACATTTTTTGTAGCTTGTCAAACACAAAAAATTAAATACATGAGAACTTATTAAATTCAGTTAAATAAAGACACAAATTTTACTCAAAATTGAGATAACTCTTCTGATTTATCCAAGGAAAATTAACTGTTTCTTTATCTAGTTGAGTTTCACAATCAAAAAATCTGTTGTTTCTGTTTGTTAGTTTTTTTGGATCTCAATTACTAGACTGTTGTAGCACTGAAAAGAAGTGTGAGAACCCCATTTTACCCTCACAGGGGTTTGGGGAAAAAACATAAAAGGGCAGAGGAAGTACAAATAGCAATAAATATCCAGGTGTGAAAAACTTGTTGCCTCTTTCCCAAAAAGACTCATGGCTGTATTAGATCAAAAGGGTGCTTCTACTAAATACTGAGCAAAGGGTCTGAATACTTAGGACCATGTGATATTTCAGTTTTTCTTTTTTAATAAATCTGCAAAAATGTCAACAATTCTGTGTTTTTCTGTCAATATGGGGTGCTGTGTGTACATTAATGAGGAACAAAAATTAACTTAAATGATTTTAGCAAATGGCTGCAATATAACAAAGAGTGAAAAATTTAAGGGGGTCTGAATACTTTCCGTACCCACTGTACATCAAGCACAAATATGGTAAGATACTATTTATACTTGAAGTCAGTGTTGGGGAAAGTTACTTTTAAAAGTAATGCATTACAATATTGCGTTACTCCATAAAAAAGTAACTAATTGCATTACTTAGTTACTTTTTATGGAAAGTAATGCGTTATGTTACTTTTGCGTTACTTTTTAAGCTGGACAGGGCTTTCTTGTTTGTTTTTAAAATAAAAGAGTTATATTTTTGGCAAATATAAAAGCCTTTTCACACCAAAAGTGAAATGAATAAGCCTCAGGCTGAAGGAAAGTACATTTACGTCCGTACAGTAGAATGCAGAAGATGCACACAAATGTCTGTCTAGAGTAATTTGTGCTTATTAGTACACTTGAACTGAATCATCGAAGGTCAGAAGCTAATAGAATGGGATTAAATACATAAAGGATATAAAGTAATCTGATTACGTAACTCGCGTTACTTGTAATGCGTTACCTCCAACACTGCTTGTAGTTACTGGCAGCTCAGTGTACAAATAGTCACTACAAGTCGTCATGACAACAACAACAAAAATTGTGTCTGAGCAGTTAGTTTTAACATAACAATAAAATATGTGGGTTACATTAAAATATATGGGACAAACTGATCCCTAACATAACAGAAATAACACAAAAATAGAAGTGTTACAGAGCTGACGAGACGTGAGACGTGCGGATCCATCTGCAAGGCTTTATTGTGGAGAAGACAGAGACGTGGTCATGAAGCAGGCAGGGTCAAACAGAGGCAGACAGGTATATGGTGGGCAAGACACAAGAACAGTCCTAGGGCTAGCGTGGGTCGACGATGGGCAGACAGAGTCAGAAGGGGCAAGACTAAGAGAGAAATCCAGGAAACCAGGCGAAGATCAGAAACCGGGAAAACAGCTAGGCTAGGGCTAAGGCTAAGGCTAAGGCTAGGGCTAATGACTAAGGCAAATGACTAGGGCTAAGGCTAAGGCAAATGACTAGGGCTAAGGCAATGACAAGGGCTCCGTAAGGTAGCTATCTCTAGGAGAGTGATAAACGCTGAAACAATACTCGGCAGAGGGAAGGGATCAGAGTGAGTGTTAAATAGTGAGGGAGTGATATGAAACAGCTGGGTGCAATCAGTGTAAACAGGTGTGTGCAATTCGTGCTGAGTGCAATCAGTGCAATGCATGATGGGAAATGTAGTTTGGGTGCTATGCAACAGTTTGTGTAGTGCGAGAGTCAATGAATAGGAAAGTTCGTTGACCGGATTCGTGACAAGAAGATAATTATTAAATATATTTGTCTCAGATAAGCTTCAGTAGAGTTTTTCTGTTTTTACACAAATCTTTAGTATTCTTTATAGTACTGATTTTTGTCAAATAGCGAGGAAACCAATGTGGGCCAAAAGTTGTACCCAGTTTTAAAACACAACATGAGTGTTAAACAAAAAAACAACAATCCCGTAAAACAAGACTGTACTCTCCTGAACGTAAGCTTCAAATTAATTATTTCAACAATTAACAAAAACCAATGTTCACTGAGCTTATGGGTGAACAACTGTATTTATAAATCAGCGAGAAAGACTGAGTGAAACGAACAAGTTACTGACGACATTAGAGTGAACACATGCATGCATTTCAGCATAATTTATGCAGCACATGTTCATCACAACATTAAGATGTCAATGTTTCTGAGGGCAGCAGTTCATTGAAACAAATTATGTAAATGAGACTGCAGCTGCGAGACAGTGAAGCGGACGCTTCGTCCCTAATGAAATGAAATGCATGTGTGGAAGTCGTGGCCTAATGGTTAGAGTCGAACTCATAACCCAAAGGTTGTGGGTTTGAGTCTCGTACCGGCAGGGATTGTAGGTGGGGGGAGTGAATGTACAGCGCTCTCTCCCACCTTCAATACCACGACTGAGGTGCCCTTGAGCAAGGCACCGAACCCCCAACTGCTCCCCGGGCGCCGCAGCAAAAATGGCTGGTGTGTGTTCACGGTGTGTGTGTTCTCTGCTGTGTGTGTGCACTTTGGATGGGTTAAATGCAGAGCACTAATTCCGAGTATGGGTCACCATACTTGGCCACATGTCATGTCACTCATTCACTAATTAAAGGTAAAGCAGCACTCTTTCCAAAGGGAATCGGTTCTCATCCTCATGCCCGTTAATCAGGAATCACTCAAGACAATACACACTGATGAGAGCCCTCGTATCTGTATTAAATCTGAGCGCTGATGAATCTGTCATTACATAGACACAAACACTGATGAGAAAATGATAATTAAGTATTAGCTAATGAATGTATGTGCTCCAGAAATTAATAGCTCTGCGTGCAGTTCCATTCTGCAGTGGAATAATTGCTTCCTAATCTAATAATCACCTCCATCTCTCGAAGTGTCTGCAGCTGATGATCAGTTTTAATCGCTACGTCTCAATCTCACAGCTGTCTTATGAAAACATGTCACACTGCACTTAGAAACAGAAAAAGTTCTATTTTTTTTTATGAAAGCCTTTTTGGACAATTGTTTTGCATTGTGACATGGATGAAGAAACAAACTCATCTACATCTTGGATGGCCTGAGGGTGGGGACATTTAAATTTTTGGATGAACTTTTCTTTCAAATGGCATTCACAACTCATTTCCAGACCTGCCAAACTTGGAGTACCATCATTGTGACGGGAAGAGATGCGGTTCAGTTCAGAGAGAAATAAATAATGACTGCTACACTCTCCTCGCTTTAGAAATCCGTCAGACGACAGGAGTGGAAGGGGGATCGAGTGGGATTTTGTGTTGCAGTCTCTTTTTAATGATAGGCCTTACGCATTTGTCAATTCTCCCCTCTTGCTATTTGGGGAATGAACTCAGCACTGATTGGTCGAACTCTTCTTCTTTTGCTGTTGCTTGATTTGAGTACTGCGCATGGACAGGTGTCACCAGGTTTTTGCGTAGTTTAGAGCGACAAAGCGTACTTTGAGGTCAAAATGCGTACAAGGTTGGCAGGTCTGCATTTCACTTCCAAAATTTGAAACCGGTTTTTCTCTAAGAAAGCAAATGTAGGTCAGGACTTGATTTTATCCAGGAATGAGGAAACATGTCTATACGACAGGCATCAGATGAAGCAAGTTGCATGAAACATTATGACCAGGAACACGCATTGAGTAAGCGTTCACACTTTCACATTGACCTTAATGATCCTAAAACAGGCTGCAGTATGAACATGTTCTTGACCGGTTTCATGAGATTCAGGGTTTGAGCGCTTCGTTGCTCGAGTGGAGCTCACATGAATCTTTAACGCTGGCCAGTAATAAGGATCTCATCTGCTGCAGGGGAATGTGTCACTCGTTTTCAGTGCCTCAGCGGCTTCATTAACCACCGCAGAGCTCAGATTTAGATCCATATTTTAGCAGTTCTCTCGAACAACAAAGAGTTTAATAGATACGTGAACATATGAACGTGTGTAGTTGTAACTATACGACACGTAACGTGTCCTGAGATAGAAGCACACATAAAAAATAAACATGCATTTCCTTAGAATTATTGCATCCACACATCTTCAAGACGTATCTTTCAGAGTGTTTGCTCATCTGCAATACATCTAAAGGACGTTTCCTATCAGATGTCAAATAGACGTTTAGAAGATGTCTCTAAGATGTTTATGATTTAGAATGCATGTAAAACTGACATCTTAGAGACGTCTATCAGATGTTTGCACACACAGCAGATGCTTTCCAGATCTTTTGCAGACGCACCTGTGCTATCTGGGACGGGGTCCGATTCTTCGCTAATTCTATTTGACTAATCAATTGCATGTCATTGAATCTCAAGTGAATCTTTGTACAGATTTTCTTCTTCCATTCAAGCTCAAGATGCTCCTTGGAGACGTTCTCGCATTCTCCATGAGTTTTAATTTAAAATTTGAAATACAAAATGTCAAATATCACTGGTTAGTAATGGAAACCTTTGTATTAAACTACAAACATTTAAAGCAGAAGCATTTTTCATTCGTGACCTCAGACATTTCAGCTCACATGATTTTTCAGTACAACATACATTTTCAATGACTTGAAATAATTTATGTGCAAGTGTCTTAATCGTGAAACAGATCCAAAGAAACAAACACGTGTAGAAAACCGCTTGGAGATATTAGAGGAACCCGGGGCAAGTTGTCATTTATTTCACTTTGGTTAATATTTATCATGGTGCTTATTTTAATATACTGTACAGTCCGCTAATCCCAATATCGGGGCATGTTGTCCCACTATATCGGGGTACGTTGACCATTTCTGCTGAATTTTAACGGTATAAACAATTATGAAACAATAAAAGTCAAAGTTACACGTAGCAAACCATTGTTTTGGCTAATTAATCTACTGACTGAACGTGTGACAACTTGCCCCGAGCTGTCAATTATGAAGATCCCGAGCAGCTTCGGTTAATCTACCTTCATAATATAATGCCTTAATGTATGTCAAATATATCATATTTAGAAATGACCAACATGCAAAACAAGTGCTAGAAAAAAAAAGTACTTTAATGCACAAAGTTATTGAGACAGACCTTGTGACAACTAGCCCCGGAGCAGGTTTACGGAGGTAAAGTGTGAAGAACGAATGTGGAAAAATAACTTACCGTCACTCAGCAGGAGCTTCACGCGCATCCCGACAACGAAACGACAGAAAACTCGTTCATTATAATGGAGAAGCAGAATAAAGATGCGACTGAAGCTGCAGATGATGCGCCCGACCTCCTCTCTCCTCTCTCCTCCTCCCTCAGACGCTCCTGCTCACTATTCCTCTCATTTATATAAAGAGATAGAAAAGGATCATCTATTCCTACTTTATGTATAACTTTAATAACTGAAAAGACGTTAATGTTGTTTTTTCCCAGGTATCAGAGAACCAGAGGATGAAGCATGTGCTGATGCAGGTGAGTTTATGTAATTCAGAGACAAAACAGATCGAGAAGCTCAGGAAGATGAATACTTGAGTGAAGGACAAGAGAGTATTTCAACAAAAATACTAAGAAAGACTTTTTAGTAGAGAGGACAAAGTCAATCGGTCGTGATAAGACAGACACAAGTGAAAGAAAGACGAGGGATAGAAATTAGAGACACATCTAGCTAAAAAAAATAAGATTAGTTTGAGGAAGAGAAAAGGACTCAAGGACAGTCTATTCTGTACGAATTCGGAACTCTCTTTGATTAATCCCTGCTGAAATACTGTATAAAACACCCTGATTAAATGGTTTGCTGCAACAGACACCAAACTAGTTAAAATGGTTTAGATTCATGGTTTTGGACACTGGTCAGCTGGGTTGAACCTACGGTGGTCGAGAAGTGCAAAGCAAATCACAATTCTGAAAACAAACAATTGCATAACGTATCGAGTGTAAATTATAATTTAAATTACTAAATGGATGCCACCTTATTGGTACAATAAAGCCCTCCCTACACCTACCCTATACTTTATTTTCAACTTTTGGATTATTTCCTTAATTTTTATTGAATATAAATACTTGTCATTGGCTTTTTGACGCGATCGACCCGGGTTCGATCCGCCTTTTGCCGAACTTTTTTTTCCTCCCTTTTCAAATCTCGTATTAGCAATGGATTCTATTTACACTAAGTGAAAATAGCAGTATTTTTAGCAATATGCTATTTACACTATTTGTAATAGTGTAAATAGCAACAACAATAATTGTTGTTGTGCTTTCTGAATTGTTATTTTGTTTTTTAGACTTGCGTTTGTAATTTGTTATTTTGTTTTCAGAATTGTGATTTGCTTTGCACTTCTCGGACACCGTATAAACCAGCTAAGATCAGCAGTGAACACACCAGCTATGAAGCTTTTGAATTGTTAGATGAAAACAGAACTAGAAAAATATTAAAATCACGAGAAAAATACCTTCTGAATACCTTCTAAAATTGAACTATTTTCCACTTTTATTCTGCAATTGCTTCAAACCAGAATTTAAAAATATTAATTTCATTTAAAGAAAAAAACAACAACAACAACAACAACAAAAGACATCAAAATTGAGACACGCGTTAAAAACAAGTAAACATCAAACATTAAAACTGCGAAAGTTCACCTATCATACATTTCCTACAAATATAAGTATTTATATCAGGTGCTTTTTTTCATAAATATGGTTGTTTGAATATTCAAAAAGCTCAAAACCAAAGCAATATTATTGTGATATTCTGTAGGCCACACCTAGAGATACTAAAACGCTTCTGTCTTAAGCGGCAAATGTAAATATGGATCATCTAATCAATAATTGACCATATATGTGAACATACATATTAAATGAGTATGCTCTGCATAAGTCAGATCCAAAAGGGACCTCAGGTTCAGGTCTTCAGTAATTAATATTTAACAGCTTCTGGGTTGCTGGTAAAGCAGGTCATGAATATGGATCAGTCTTTTATCTCGGGGTTGGTGGGTTGGTCTCTGCCATTAGTCCGCTTTTCAACATCGAAACAAAGCATCCCTCTAAACCTGTATGACGGATCACAAAAGATGTTTAACAGAACGGCAAAACAAAAATACTGTAAGTCATACAGGTTTTGTAAACACTTAATTCGTAAGTCGAGCTATTCCTCTAAGACGGCTAAGATCGGTTCAGGTCAAGGCTGAGATTGATGGCTGTGTTCTCAGAGCAAAACGACTTAAAGGGATAGTTCACTACATCTCGGATGCCCTGCGGGTAAGCAGATAAACATCACATTTTAACTTTTGGGTGAACTATCCCTTTAAACTCGCTCTTAAGGGACGACAGTGTAGGGCTGGTACGGTAGCATCTTCTGCCTGTCATTGATGGTGTGCATGTTTTTTTTTACTCTCATAGATTTTGTTACCATTGCCATGCATTATACGACTGATAGACTGCAACGGCTGGAGTTAAAAATCATCATATGTGTTCTACTGAAGAAACAAAGTCACCTACATCTAAGCAGATAAACATCACATTTTAACTTTTGGGTGAACTATTCCTTTAAGCTCGCTCTTAAGGGACGACAGTGTAGGGCTGGTACGGTAGCATCTTCTGCCGTGACATGTTGCCAAGTATGGTAACCCATACTCAGAATTTGTAGATTCCGTTTTTTTTTTTTTCTGGACTCCTTTTTAATGGTTAAATTACATTTTACTAATCAAAAAGCATGTCTAATTAATTAAAATCATGAAACTTAAACAATTTAACATCAATTTATTAAAAGTTTAACAAATATTACATGTTTAGGGCCCTATGAAATGTTTTATTTTTCCAACCTTATGTTTTATTGTAACCAAGCACGTCTAATTATTTGAAAGCATAAAACAAGTTCCATTTATTCTTACAATAGCCTCATGATTTTTTGCTCAGAAATTCTGTGTTATGTATTTAAATTTTTTTTAAGGCATAAAACATTCATTTAATCTATCTTTTAAGTAATGAAAATTAAACAAATTGTATTTTTTGGAAAATAAAGGTAGTTTAATATTACAATTAAAACATTGAAGAAATATTGAATGCTTATTCCTTAAAAATAAGATTTAATAATTTTAGTAGTAGTAGCCCGTTACGTACATTCTACTCAACAATTGTCTGCCACAATGTCTTCAAGTTAAACCGAACTTTTATTTTGACGAGTTGCCGTAAATACCTTTTCATTTCTGTGTGTGTATGACATGAGGATAGTTTTACTGAAATGAAACGGTCAAGTGCTCATGAAGTGACCCTCAGGGCAGTTCTGGAGATGTTGTTCATGTATTTAATGTCTGTACAGAGGCTAATATCACCGCAAGCGTCGCGCGCGCTTCAGTACGAGTACTACACAACACCGTGCGTCTGCGCCATTCATTAACACAGAGACACGCAGAATTCATATTTAAAAATGAATCGTTTTGCAGCTTAATATTTACAAATACTAGTGGGAGCGTGCTCACTTGTGTGTGTGTGCGCGCGCAGACGTAAAGACGCAAGACTCACATCCTCAAAGGATTCGTCCCATCCCTCGCTGGTGACGACAAACTGGACCTTCTCGCTCATGTAGTCTTCGACAGCTCTGAGGAATCAAACAGATCAGATCATTTCATCGGTCACGCTCCACCTACAGCCTCTCGAAGGCCTGCCGACGCTAATGCCATTCATCTGAAGCGCTTCAAACGGATTACGGATGCGTCACGCTCTCGCAATTATCTGAATGCATGCCTGTCTCGTACCCGTTGAAGGCGATGATGTAGCGCTGAAGTTGCCTTTTCTGGTTGTCAGGGAACTTGCCGTAAAGATAGAAGCGTGTTCCTGTTAGGAAGTCTGAAGGAGCAAAAACAAAGATGATTTAAAGGTTTAGTTCACTTCCAGAATAAAAGTTTCCTGGGGATTTACTCTCCCCCATGTCATCAGAGATGTTCAAGACTCTTATTCCTCGGCTGGGATCGTGTAGAGCTCTTTGAAGCTGCACTGAAACTGTGATCTGGACCTTCAGCCCGTTGGTCCCCATTGAAGTCCATTACACGGAGAAAAAACCTGGAATGTTTTCCTCAAAAACCTTCATTTCTTTGCGACTGAATACAGAAAGACGTGAACATCTTGGATGCCATGGAGGAGGGTAAATGCCCAGGAAATGTA
Organism: Sinocyclocheilus grahami; assembly: GCF_001515645.1. Lineage (NCBI taxonomy): Eukaryota > Metazoa > Chordata > Actinopteri > Cypriniformes > Cyprinidae > Sinocyclocheilus > Sinocyclocheilus grahami. The sequence continues at coordinate 42,106 of NW_015505495.1, forward strand.
TATTTTGGAAGTGAACTAATACTTTAATAAATGTAATACTCGAGACATCCATGTCAAGATGAAGCGGTGAGGCAGACCTGGCAGTTCAGGGATGGGTTTATCCTCCTCTTCCTCAGCATCCGTGTTCTCATCAGTAGAGCCGCCGTACAGATCTTCATCTTTCACCTGAACTGTGCTTTCCTTTGCTGCTTTCTTCCTCCTGCTCTCCATCTTCACCCTAAATCAGCCGAACACAAACACTGGAGCGTTACGCATCTGGAAAACAAAAGACTTCTTGACATTCATGAGTTGAGACCAACATAAATGTGAGGACTTTTGTCTGATAGCCTGGTATGATTCTGCAGTTGATTATAATGCATTATCAAATTAGCCAAAATAATTAATTAACAAGCATACAACGACCCGGTCAATGCATTTCTGTTTATTAAATATTTTAAATGTCATTTTTGGCATACACTACACCATTCAGATGAATTGGTTTCTTTATTAAAGAAATTAATTTTATTCAGCAAGCACAACATATGCTATAAATGCTGTTCTTTTTAAACTTTCCAGTTATCAAAAAAATCCTCGAGAAAAGAAAGCAAGCATCACGACTGTCTTCAACATTGATAATAATCAGAAATGCTTCTTAAAGCAGCATATTATACTGATTTCTGAAGATCATGTGACACTGAAGACTGGAGTAATGATGCTGAAAATACAGCTGCGCATCACAGAAATACATTACAGTTTAACAGAGATTCACAGAGAAAACAGCTGTTTTAGATTATAATAATATTTCACAATTTTTACTGTATTTTTCATCAAATAAGTGCAGGTTTGCACTTTGACCCTGATCAATAACTCTTCTTTAGCTGCATTTAGACAACATTTTTCAAGAGCCTGAATAACGAGAATCTCAAAACAACTGGGAAAAGAGCACAAACAGGGAACGTCAAAGGACAACTGATGACATATTTAGAAAGCAATAAATGTCTTACCTGTTCAGCTCATCTTCAGTGTCCATGCCAGACGCGTCGCCCTCTGCGAGCAGACGCACAACATGAAAAAACATAATAGAAATAGACAGTAATCGTATTTTAAGTCAACAGTATACACCACAAACTGATCTTAATATTTAAATAATCATGCAGGAAAGCCTATTACGGACAGTCCAGAAAATGAAAAGCTTTACAAATGAAAAGTGCAAAGACGTAAATCTATATAGTTTTAGCCTATCATGCTCTGCCAAAGCTGAAACACAAAAAAAAAAAAAAAAAAAAAAATTTTTTATCAAAAAAAAAAGTATGACATGAGGATAGTTTTACTGAAATGAAACGGTCAAGTGCTCATGAAGTGACCCTCAGGGCAGTTCTGGAGATGTTGTTCATGTATTTAATGTCTGTACAGAGGCTAATATCACCGCAAGCGTCGCGCGCGCTTCAGTACGAGTACTACACAACACCGTGCGTCTGCGCCATTCATTAACACAGAGACACGCAGAATTCATATTTAAAAATGAATCGTTTTGCAGCTTAATATTTACAAATACTAGTGGGAGCGTGCTCACTTGTGTGTGTGTGCGCGCGCAGACGTAAAGACGCAAGACTCACATCCTCAAAGGATTCGTCCCATCCCTCGCTGGTGACGACAAACTGGACCTTCTCGCTCATGTAGTCTTCGACAGCTCTGAGGAATCAAACAGATCAGATCATTTCATCGGTCACGCTCCACCTACAGCCTCTCGAAGGCCTGCCGACGCTAATGCCATTCATCTGAAGCGCTTCAAACGGATTACGGATGCGTCACGCTCTCGCAATTATCTGAATGCATGCCTGTCTCGTACCCGTTGAAGGCGATGATGTAGCGCTGAAGTTGCCTTTTCTGGTTGTCAGGGAACTTGCCGTAAAGATAGAAGCGTGTTCCTGTTAGGAAGTCTGAAGGAGCAAAAACAAAGATGATTTAAAGGTTTAGTTCACTTCCAGAATAAAAGTTTCCTGGGGATTTACTCTCCCCCATGTCATCAGAGATGTTCAAGACTCTTATTCCTCGGCTGGGATCGTGTAGAGCTCTTTGAAGCTGCACTGAAACTGTGATCTGGACCTTCAGCCCGTTGGTCCCCATTGAAGTCCATTACACGGAGAAAAAACCTGGAATGTTTTCCTCAAAAACCTTCATTTCTTTGCGACTGAATACAGAAAGACGTGAACATCTTGGATGCCATGGAGGAGGGTAAATGCCCAGGAAATGTATATTTTGGAAGTGAACTAATACTTTAATAAATGTAATACTCGAGACATCCATGTCAAGATGAAGCGGTGAGGCAGACCTGGCAGTTCAGGGATGGGTTTATCCTCCTCTTCCTCAGCATCCGTGTTCTCATCAGTAGAGCCGCCGTACAGATCTTCATCTTTCACCTGAACTGTGCTTTCCTTTGCTGCTTTCTTCCTCCTGCTCTCCATCTTCACCCTAAATCAGCCGAACACAAACACTGGAGCGTTACGCATCTGGAAAACAAAAGACTTCTTGACATTCATGAGTTGAGACCAACATAAATGTGAGGACTTTTGTCTGATAGCCTGGTATGATTCTGCAGTTGATTATAATGCATTATCAAATTAGCCAAAATAATTAATTAACAAGCATACAACGACCCGGTCAATGCATTTCTGTTTATTAAATATTTTAAATGTCATTTTTGGCATACACTACACCATTCAGATGAATTGGTTTCTTTATTAAAGAAATTAATTTTATTCAGCAAGCACAACATATGCTATAAATGCTGTTCTTTTTAAACTTTCCAGTTATCAAAAAAATCCTCGAGAAAAGAAAGCAAGCATCACGACTGTCTTCAACATTGATAATAATCAGAAATGCTTCTTAAAGCAGCATATTATACTGATTTCTGAAGATCATGTGACACTGAAGACTGGAGTAATGATGCTGAAAATACAGCTGCGCATCACAGAAATACATTACAGTTTAACAGAGATTCACAGAGAAAACAGCTGTTTTAGATTATAATAATATTTCACAATTTTTACTGTATTTTTCATCAAATAAGTGCAGGTTTGCACTTTGACCCTGATCAATAACTCTTCTTTAGCTGCATTTAGACAACATTTTTCAAGAGCCTGAATAACGAGAATCTCAAAACAACTGGGAAAAGAGCACAAACAGGGAACGTCAAAGGACAACTGATGACATATTTAGAAAGCAATAAATGTCTTACCTGTTCAGCTCATCTTCAGTGTCCATGCCAGACGCGTCGCCCTCTGCGAGCAGACGCACAACATGAAAAAACATAATAGAAATAGACAGTAATCGTATTTTAAGTCAACAGTATACACCACAAACTGATCTTAATATTTAAATAATCATGCAGGAAAGCCTATTACGGACAGTCCAGAAAATGAAAAGCTTTACAAATGAAAAGTGCAAAGACGTAAATCTATATAGTTTTAGCCTATCATGCTCTGCCAAAGCTGAAACACAAAAAAAAAAAAAAAAAAAAAAAAATTTTTGTACTAAAATAACTAAACTAATAAAAACATGCATATTAAAAAATGAATAGCAAATTATAAAAAAGACAAAAACTAAAATATAGAAAATATAAAAATAAAACAATCAAAATATTAATAAAAAATTATAATAGTATCTCAGTACAAAAAATTAATTCAAAAAAAACTTTATGTACTAAAATAACTAAAACTTATAAAAACAGGCATATTAAAAATGAATTTAAAAAATCATAAAAAAGACAAAAACACTAAAATATAGAAAATAGAAAAATAAAACAATCAAAATATTAATTAAAAATTATAATAGTATCTCAGTACAAAAAATTTATTTAAAAAACTATGTACTAAAATAACTAATAATTAATTATTAATAAAAACAGGCATATTACAAATGAATAAAAAAATAAAACAGACAAAAACTACAAAAAATAAATGTACTAAAATAACTAAACTAATAAAAAAATGAATAAATTAACAAAAAATGATAATAGTATCTCAGTTACACTAAAATAGCATTGCCACTCTGTATTTCCCCAATATTCTGTGTGCTAGATCTAAATCTCGACCTGTTGACGTCTCTATTATTGCACAGTATGCAGTGCAGCCGCTCAGCCCTAATAACGATCACGATACACAATGATTCATCGTTTTCCTCTGAATGGTTTTAAGTTGCATGAACACATCCAGGAGAGCGAGGCTTGCTCTTGCAGCCCCTCAATTTACATAGAGATGAGAAACATGCCCAAGTCTCGTCTGTGCGAATGCTGCAGGCGCGTGTCTGTAGCACTTCCAGCCTCTCCAATCCTACTGCTCTCTTATGGCCCTCCGGTTTCTATTTCTCCTGATTGATTGGAGCGCTGCTTCATTAACCCGGCCTCTCCTGTCCTCCCTCGTAATCGTGCGACACGCAGCCGGAGTGAAGGGACCCCACGGCAAACGGGTTCACGTGCTAACGACTTTCGATGAGGGCCTGAGCGCAGTTGGCAAGCCTTACCTGTTCTGGCATGTGTTCAGCTTCAGAAGGTGATGATCAATAAATCGCTCAAAATGGCCATTAATGAGCTTTGCTGTGGACGCAGCTCTTCTCGGTTTACATGCATAATCTTACACGGATTCTGCTTAAGCCGTTTAAGCAAAACAACTAGATTATCAACCTGCACGTAAACGACTTTATCGGCTTCCTGTCTGGTTTTTCAACGCCTCGTGTGCATGTTTAGGTTTTAATGTCAAAGGTGGAGAACAGCTTTGCTGCAGTGGCGCTTTATTAGTGGCTCTAAAATAATTTTTCGTTAATTGAAAAAGCTGAAATTTTTCATTATTTGAAATGAAGCTGAAAAATATGAATATTAGACGAAAAACCAACTTAAACGTAAATGGAAATTAGAAATGTTGCTTTAGCAGGTAACTAAAATAAAAGAGTACTTAAACTTGAAATAAATATGAATTAAAGCGAAATAGAAATATTTTAAAAATGACAAATAAATTATCAAATTACTGAAAATTTCATTAATTGAAAAAAGCTGAAAGAATATAAATATTAGATGAAAAAATGACTTAAATGTAAACGAAAATTAGAAATGTTGCTTTGGCGACTAATTAAAATAAAACAGTTTTAGTAGTTTTAGTACTTATATATATATTTTTTTTAGAAATTAAGCTAAATAGAAATATAAAAAAACTAATAAAAAAAATAAAAAAAAAAGGTGAAAATTTTCATTAATTGAAAAAATAAAAGAATATAAATATTACATGAAAAAAACGACTTAAATGAAAATGAATTAAAATAATTGTAGTTATTTTAATACTTAAACTTGAAATACACATATATGAATATGAATTATATAAATATGAATTAAAGAGAAATATTTAAAACTAATAAAAATGACAAAAATGACTGAAACTAAAATTAAAATAAAAGTTGCAGGCATTTAAGCTAATTTAAAATATTATTAAATATAATAAAAGCACTCATGTGCTTCCTGCTTGAGTCGATGCGTGACAGGAAGTCAACAAATCTGAGGATGTCGTCTCTATGGCAACAACACGCAAGGTTATGATGCTCTGTTTATTCACGAATGATGGCGAGACAGTTTTGCATGTTTCTTGAGACGTGAACATATAAAGCAATCACCGCTTTCTGCATTTCCTCCTCGCTCTCATCCTCTTCTGCTTCAGTCTCCGAACTGGACTCGGCTCCATTCATGAGATACCTGGAAAAGACAGCGAGAAACGGCAGACTGAGTCTAACTGCAACTGGACGGGAACGCCTGAACATTAATTCAGGAGGAGATAAGTCTGAAGCTTTGATGGAGATTCCAGGAGCAGGATTTGAGACTGTACACAAATACACAAATACACAAGAGATGCACAGACAAACCAGACCTGGTGTATTTAAGCCATTATACACATTTTTTCTTTCAGTACCTTTACATTTTGCACATTTGCTCCATTAAAGAAATCATCAAAAAAGTCATAATTTCATCCTTGAGTTGTTCTAAATCTATGGAAGCTTATTTCCGCCAAGCATTAAAAATATAACAAAATTATCATATCTCATAATTGCAATATTAATTGTGAAATGTCAATTCTGAGAAAAAAAGGTCAGAATTGTGAGATGTAAATGCAAAGTTTATATCATGCAATTCTGACTTTTTTCCGCAGAACTGTGATTTATATCTCACAATTGCGAGTTATAAACTCTTAAAATTAAAAGTTACAATTTAACTCAATTTAAATATCTTTCTGACCTTTTTTCCCCTCGTAATTTCCTCAGAAATGCAATTTGGAGAAAAAAAGTCAATTGTAAGATTAAAAAAAAAAAAATCGCAACTACCTTTTTACATTTTTGGTGGAGTTTGTATCATGCAATTCAGACTTTTTCTCAGACTTGCAGAAGTTTATATACTGCAATTGCGAGTTATTAACTGCGAGATGTAAACTCAGAATTGAGATTAAAAAGATGCATCTGAATGCAGAATGTCCAAAATGTTCTTTTTCCTGTAAAATAATGGGGATTGTGGCTGTATTATAGTATTATAAATATTATAACACAATATAAGAATTATAACAAGTCCATATGATTCATTTACTTTAAGACATATGTCATGTACGACTTGGAATATAGTGAACCGTGTAAATCGCCATCGCACTGTATTGATGAGAGCATGTTTGTTTCATTGACGAAAGAAAATAATATTATAAAATTATAAATTTTCAAATGGTTTTAGGTGAGATATTCTTTTAAAATGTGCATGAAAACAAACAATCAACGTCTGCTTTATCAAGCAGAAGTATTATTGGGAATAAAACAGAAGTGTGAGCAAAAGGGTTCGAGAAAAGTGTTCGGAGGTTCTGCAAGGACACACACCTGAGCTGATCCGTGTGTGAGTGTGTGTGTGTGTGTGTGAGTGTGTATGTGAGAGAGAGTGTGTGTGAGTGAGTGAGTGAGTGTGTGTGTGTGTGTGTGTGTGAGTGAGTGAGTGAGTCAGTGAGTCAGTGAGTGTGTGTGAGAGAGTGAGTGTGTGTGAGAGAGTGTGTGTGTGTGAGAGAGTGTGTGTGAG
>NW_015505495.1:51919-53948 GCF_001515645.1 Sinocyclocheilus grahami
AGTCATTTTGTTGTGCATTTGTAATTTTTATTCGTTTTTAATATTTTTATTTAGCTTTAATTTATTTTTATTTCAGTTTAAGTAATTTTGTTGTGCATTTGTAATTTTTATTAGTTTTTTATATTTCTATTTAGCTTTATTTTATTTCAGTTTTAGTAATTTTGTTGTGCTTTTGTGATTTGTATCAGTTTTTTAAACATTTGTATTTAGCTTTATTTTTATTTCAGTTTTAGTAATTATGTGCTTTTGTCAGTCTTATTAGTTTTTGTTTTCTTTAATATTTTTATTTCTTAAAATAAATTAGAGTAATTCAGTAACACTAAATTTTGTAATTAATGCTTTTGTCATTTTTTATATTTTTATTTTATTTTATTTCAGCTTGTTTCAGTAATTTTATTGTGCTTTTTAAAGTCATTTTAGTATTTAAACTTTTATTTTTAAAGCTTTTCATCTAATACTTATATTTTATTTCAGCTTATTTCAATAAATGAAAATGTTTTTGTTATTTTGTTTCTATAACACCACCGACCCGAATGATGCAATTCCCGTGATTCTCATGATCTGAACTCACATCAGCTACCAATAATGCCAGAACAGAAATGAGAACTTCATGCTCACCGTTTGAAGGAACTCTTCTGCTTTGTTTTGTGGCAGTCCATCACCCACTCCTTCCTGACGATGACGCCTCCGGCTGCTTTCACCTGACTGTATTTGGGCGTGTTGGCGAAAGCACAGCTGCAGGAGAGACACAAAAGCTCTGAACAAACACGAGGCGGTTCTGAACGCTGAATCACGTCGTGAGGCTCTGAACGCTTCCTTACATGAGGTGTGTGGAGTCTGGGGTCCAGTCGGGTCGGTATCGGGCTCCCAAGGCCAGCGCTTTGTCCCGCAGCTCTCCGCGAAGTGGGTTCTGGAAGCCGCTCACGACAAACACCACTCCCTCCATGATGCGGTTAAAAGGCACCGGTTCTGCAGACTTGGCTTTAGGTTTGGGCTCTGGCTTGGATTTAGGACTCTCTCGCTTGTCTGATGTCCTCTGGGCTGGAGAAGCTGCAAATTTAAGAAGCGCGATAAGAATTCAGCTGCGCCTACAACGGAAACACTCTGAGCAGTGGTTCTCAAGATGATTAAAACGAATAAAAACAAGTTTTAAAAAGCTAAAACAACTAATCCATCAGTGTCTCTGCAGTGAATGGGTGCCGTCAGAACGAGAGCTGATAAAAACATCACAGTAATCCACAGCACTCCAGTCCATCAGTTAACATCTGGAGAAGACAAAAGCTGAAACTAATCCAGCTTTTAGTGGACCGGCGGCTTCCAGACGCTCTTTACTGAACTCAAACTTCCTCTTCACAGGAGCCTATGAGAAACAGTCACCAGATCCTCCTCTTGTGCACAGAAGAAAGTCTTACAGGTTTGACGCAACAAAGAGAGCGTGATAAAAGCAATCACTCGATAACCAGCCGCAGCATCTTCATCTCGGATCCTGCGGAGATTCACAGCTTCTCAGTTCTAATTATAAGGATATGATTCTGGAACGCTATAAAAGGTCAATAATCCATTACAGGTGGCTACAAAATATCTGCCGCTTCTGCACAAAAACACCAGCATCAGGTTTGTGTGATGATTTATGGTCACCGAAGAGCTGGAGCTAATTTAATAAGGAAGCTAAACGAGCTGCTGTTTAGTTAGAGGACAGGAATACGGTTATATCGGGACAGTTCACGAGCTCGATTCCGTAATAAAGAAACACTCGGGTGTTCACATCAGGGTCAAAAACAGAGAGAACTACCGTTAAGAAGTTTGGGGTCGGATGCATTTATTGATCAAAAATGCAGTAAAAATGTGAAATATTATTAGAATCTAAAACAGCTGTTTACTATGTGAATCTCTGTTAAACTGTAATGTATTTCTGTGATGCGCAGCTGTATTTTCAGCATCATTCCTCCAGTCTTCAGTGTCACATGATCTTCAGAAATCAGTATAATATGCTGATCTGCTGCTCGAGAAACATTTCTGATTATTATCA
>NW_015505495.1:61950-64689 GCF_001515645.1 Sinocyclocheilus grahami
AATCCACAGCACTCCAGTCCATCAGTTAACATCTGGAGAAGACAAAAGCTGAAACTAATCCAGCTTTTAGTGGACCGGCGGCTTCCAGACGCTCTTTACTGAACTCAAACTTCCTCTTCACAGGAGCCTATGAGAAACAGTCACCAGATCCTCCTCTTGTGCACAGAAGAAAGTCTTACAGGTTTGACGCAACAAAGAGAGCGTGATAAAAGCAATCACTCGATAACCAGCCGCAGCATCTTCATCTCGGATCCTGCGGAGATTCACAGCTTCTCAGTTCTAATTATAAGGATATGATTCTGGAACGCTATAAAAGGTCAATAATCCATTACAGGTGGCTACAAAATATCTGCCGCTTCTGCACAAAAACACCAGCATCAGGTTTGTGTGATGATTTATGGTCACCGAAGAGCTGGAGCTAATTTAATAAGGAAGCTAAACGAGCTGCTGTTTAGTTAGAGGACAGGAATACGGTTATATCGGGACAGTTCACGAGCTCGATTCCGTAATAAAGAAACACTCGGGTGTTCACATCAGGGTCAAAAACAGAGAGAACTACCGTTAAGAAGTTTGGGGTCGGATGCATTTATTGATCAAAAATGCAGTAAAAATGTGAAATATTATTAGAATCTAAAACAGCTGTTTACTATGTGAATCTCTGTTAAACTGTAATGTATTTCTGTGATGCGCAGCTGTATTTTCAGCATCATTCCTCCAGTCTTCAGTGTCACATGATCTTCAGAAATCAGTATAATATGCTGATCTGCTGCTCGAGAAACATTTCTGATTATTATCAGTGTTGAACACAGTCGTGCTGCACAATATTTTTGTGGAAACTGTGATGCATTTTATTTTTCAGGATTCACAGATGAACAGAGAGTTCAGAAGAACAGCATTTATTTGAAATAGAAATCTTTTGCAACATTATAAATGTCTTTACTCTCACTTTTGATCAATTGAATGCGTCCTTGATGAATAAAAGAACTAATTTCTTTAATTTCTTGAAAAATGAGCACCTGTTGTGAGCTGCTGGAAGACGACGGTGTGGACGAACCTTCAGATTTCAGAGCAGCAGCAGCGTAACTCAATCTGACGTTCTGAGGAGACTCTATATTGATTACATTCACCTCTGTGTACAATATTAACACTCTCTAAACATGGCTCAAATCTGGCTTTGGCAGAACAACAAAACTTTGATAATTTGCTTAAGGAACAGTAACAAAATACATTTGAAGTGGTGACTTAAAGCAATGAGTGCCTAAAACCCCCTTAGCTGTTATAAATTCACTGTAAACCATGGCTTCACGGGGGTTACTGCTTTTATAAAACGGTTATTCCATATACGTAGTAAGGTTTCACAAAATAAAACGGAGCAAATAAAGTGTAATGATATTAATAAACACAGTATTCTTCCACCAAACAATGTAGCTCCTCAGAAACAGTTGTGGTTGCTACAAAGTGGTTGCCGAGCAACACACAAACGTAAACAAAGGTGTGTGTTACTTTGTAGCGTCATTTACAACAGCTTCGAACGCGGCTCAGCCAATCAGAGCCAAGCACCGGAACTCTCCGCTTTATAAAATTATTTTAGATCATGTGCACAAAATATACCAGCAAAAGCAGCCCTGCATCTTGGAAATAATTGTGCTGATTTGCAAAAATGGTCTAATGCGACCTAATTTGATGATGCGGAGTTCCATCATGTATCTTTTCACAAAATAAAAATTATGATTTTATATATTATACATATGTATCAGCTTTAATGCACTTATCAAAGCAGCCAAATGTCAAAAGTTTACTTTTAATGGCAAAAAGAAGTATCCAAAATTAATTATTTAACTTAAAGGAGTGGGAAAATATGTTCACATACTCCATTTAACGCCAAAGAACTTTACAAACCAAGCGTTTTTCACAAAATCTGTAATTTTCTGTCTGTTTGGATGCAGTAAAGCCAGGAAACATCTGCTCATGTTTGCATTTTCCATAATTCTAACAATGAAATCAGGATTAGAAATAAAATGATGTCAAACACGTGAAAACGGGCCGAGAATTGATCAGATAGTTGTAATCTGGCTCAGATTCAGACAGGAATCGTGTGTTTGTAGTGTTTTTTCGCTGATTAAGGGAGAATGCAAGACTAATTCATCACACAAATGATTCTCAAAGGCAAAAACGCTACTGAATGCATCATATTTAGTGAGAAAGTGTGACGTGAAACTGCAAAACAGAAGCTATTTCTGGAATCAGTAAGAAACGAGTGTTGGACTTCATTCAGCAGATATGATGCAGTGTTATTATGATCAGTGGTAAATAGAGATGTAACGATTCACTCAACTCACGATTCGAGAAGGCAAAAACGCTACTGAATGCATCATATTTAGTGAGAAAGTGTGACGTGAAACTGCAAAACAGAAGCTATTTCTGGAATCAGTAAGAAACGAGTGTTGGACTTCATTCAGCAGATATGATGCAGTGTGTTATTATGATCAGTGGTAAATAGAGATGTAACGATTCACTCAACTCACGATTTTTTTTTACAAAATGAGATTTAAGACAAATTATAAATTAAATGTGTCCTTTTATTATTGCTTGGACAAAATCCTGCACATTTCTTTGTGAAATTGAAATATAACACTATAATAATATACTAATATAGCACTTGTATATTGTTGGTCTTTTGTTGGTTTTGATTGCTTCTTGTCCTCATTTGTAAGTCGCTTTGGATAAAAGCGTCTGCTA
>NW_015505495.1:66587-68037 GCF_001515645.1 Sinocyclocheilus grahami
AAAAAAATCATTTTATCTATCATTTAACTGAAGCCTTCTTTGATATTTTCCTTACTTGTCCTTATTCTATATTTCAAACAAATGCCACGTTATCAGATCAGGTCATTCCTGTTATGTAGTACAAGTCCCCATATTAATACAATGGACAAACTCACAATTTACAAATGTCACTACTTTGGTTTGGTTTAAGTGGCTGTTCTTTGTTGTCATGTCTCCAGGTTATGAAGTTTCATTCGTTTCATAATTTGTTCCTTTAATGTAATCAAAATGTTTTAAACAAAACGTGACTTCTTTGGAAAAATGTTTCATTTATATATATTTTTAAATAATATTATTTTTATTATTAACACTTCCTTAATGACATAATTCTCCAGGAAGTGATTTTTTTGGGGGGGAAAATAACAGCATACACGAAGAATTTGCATTAAATTTGATGATTTCTGTGGTATTATTCGGATTGTCCTTTAAACATTATATCCCATTTGATCCAATTACAGAAGTGCATTACCCTTGAGGCCTGTGCTGGTTTTAGCAGTGCCGCCGTCTCTGCTGAAGAACAGGCTTCCCGGGTGGATATTAGAGCCAGAGGAAGGGGATTCGTCTTTGACTCTGAACTGACCCAGTTTAGTGAGTTTCTGTCAGGAGAGAGCGAACAGATGTGTAAGAGCTCACGCCGTCAAACAGCGGGACTCTGGAGGAGCAGCACTCACCGGAGGAGTCGAGACGGGACCATCGTCAGCGTCTGGAGGAGCCTGCAGCTTTATGAAGGAGACTCCATACGCTGTGGACTGCACACAAACACACAATAAAGACTCGCTCACACGCAGGAGGGTCTATCACGTTCACCGTGCTGTACGGCTGACTGCACACCATCTTCACACGGTCCCACTTCTCCTGCGCCGTGGCCTTCAGCAGCTGGCTCGGCCCGAAGAAGCGCACGCGGCTTGTGTTCGTGCCGTTGCGGCTCTCTGTGGGCGACATGAAGGACGACGTGACCAGCAGAACCTACAACACCAGAAAGATGCATCAACAGCACTGAAAATGACACGCTATTCAGAATCAGAACACGTTTTATTTGCCTAAATGTGCAGGAGCATACATGAACTAAATAGATCAATACAAGATATAAAAAATAAAAAAAAGTGTACAAAAATACAGTTGACAGCAATGTACAGCGATACAAAAAATAATAATATATATATATATATAATTTACACAAATATATGTACAAGCTGAAGGGTTATTATATTTATTATAATATTTTTGTCACTTGAAATTTTTTTTTTTTATAAATTTTATTTTAGCTGGTTGCCAAAGAAAATTTCAGATTTTTAGTTTTAACATGATGAACTAACATAACTCAAAGTTAAATAATAATAATACATTTTATTTATAATGTGCTTTCCTCAACCCAAAGCGCTACAACAGTGTCACATATAAATACAACTTA
>NW_015505495.1:68445-69332 GCF_001515645.1 Sinocyclocheilus grahami
AAAAATGCCGGCGCCGGCAGATGCACACACAAGCGCAGATGTGGTATTTACAACTTACCTTAATTCGCCTCGGTAAAAGCAGATAAACTTTGTTTTAAATATCTTCCTCCTTTTTTTCTCTAATAGATGTCTGCTGTATGTACGCTGCAGTTCCTCCTAAATAATATGGGCCCCAAAACAGAACCCTGAGGGACACCATATTGGACCTGACCAATATCTGATTTGTTATTTCCCAGAGCAACAAACTGTGATCTATTTGTAAGATAGGATCTGAACCATTCAAGCACAGTACCAGAGATACCAAGCCAACTCTTTAATCTATCAAGTAATATCGAGTGACATACTGTGTCAAATGCTGCACTCAGGTCAAACAAAACCAAAATGGTAGTCAGCTGAGACCAGGAGGTCGTTCATAACGCGAACCAAGGCGGTCTCAGTACTGTGCCCCGTCCTAAACCCAGACCAGATTGGAAAGGCTCTAAAAGGGTTGTTTATGACAAATGAGAATGTAATTTTGCCAAAACAACACGTTCCAGGACTTTAGCCAGGAAAGGAAGATTTGAAATGGGCCTATAATTTGTTAGATCAGAGGTATCACATCCAGGCTTTTTAGGGACTGGTGTGATAGCTGCAACCTTAAGTTCACACGGAACAATCCCAGTAATAAGAGAAATGTTAACAATATTTAATATGAGGGGACTGATTGTCGACAGACACCCCTTGGAACAGGGTCAAGAATACAAGTGGTTGAATTCATTGTCAACACTAGCTTTGAGATGTCATCAGTGGTAATTGCTGCAAAACTAGAGAACAGAACCATAGGAATACTTGGTGGAAGAACCTCCGGAAGCGCAGAACTAGGGAGAGAACCAATAGACCTATAAATA
>NW_015505495.1:69947-71473 GCF_001515645.1 Sinocyclocheilus grahami
TGACATACTGTGTCAAATGCTGCACTCAGGTCAAACAAAACCAAAATGGTAGTCAGCTGAGACCAGGAGGTCGTTCATAACGCGAACCAAGGCGGTCTCAGTACTGTGCCCCGTCCTAAACCCAGATTGGAAAGGCTCTAAAAGGTTGTTTAATGACAAATGAGAATGTAATTTTGCCAAAACAACACGTTCCAGGACTTTAGCCAGGAAAGGAAGATTTGAAATGGGCCTATAATTTGTTAGATCAGAGGTATCACATCCAGGCTTTTTAGGGACTGGTGTGATAGCTGCAACCTTAAGTTCACACGGAACAATCCCAGTAATAAGAGAAATGTTAACAATATTTAATATGAGGGGACTGATTGTCGACAGACACCCCTTGGAACAGGGTCAAGAATACAAGTGGTTGAATTCATTGTCAACACTAGCTTTGAGATGTCATCAGTGGTAATTGCTGCAAAACTAGAGAACAGAACCATAGGAATACTTGGTGGAAGAACCTCCCCGTGACCCTCTGTGACAATACTTCGGTCGACGCAGAAGCTGAAGCGACCGTAAAGTTCTTTGAACACAAGTTTCAGGAGGCAATTCATGTTTCAATGAAAGGAGTTCAGAAACAGAGTACCTTATCATGTCAAGATCCAAGTGCTGAAGGATCCGCTCACCACACACTCCAGTCAGAGTTAAAATGAAGATGACAATAGTTATCAAGCAGATGCGCATGATAGGAGAAATAGATCCAGTAGGTTACACGAAGTAATATCCAAGTACGTCGAAACTCAGCACCGTAGAAGGAGGAGTACAAGATCCAAGACACGAAGCAATGTCAAGCTCCGGTCAGACTCACGGAACCGAGAGCACCAACGTAGCAGTCGTGAACGATGGCAAGCACCACGTAAATCCACACGGTAAAATCCAAATTCGCAGGGTGGCAAGTGTCAGACACAATGATACAAAACAATGTGTAAAATAGTAAAATGTAAAACAATTTAAAACAAACAACCAAACAAACATAAACCGGACGAAGAAGCGGCAGCCACAATGCCTAAATAAAAATTTATTTCAGACGTAGGATATCAGACAATCTAAGATTTGGTCAAAACATGTTTGAAACATTAGGAGCACAAAAATTCCACAAGAGGCCCAAGACAACAGGATGTCATAAATCAGACTCTAGCCAGTCTGAAGCAAGCCTAACAAACTCGTTCACAGAACAGCTTTCAACATTAACACAAAAGGAACACACTGATCATAACAACTCAGGAAGGAGATTGTCAATTTTGGGGCAAGTTATCAAGAATAATGGTCAAAAGAGATGCACAGCGTGACCGTCACATGGAAACATGTGATAGTGATCACAAGCTCTTAGGATTGACTTTTCCCCCCACCTCACGACAAAGAACAGACTTTCGGAAATTCCCTACAGACCTCTTAATCTCTGGCCTTCATGCATTCACAGAATGGCACGGAAACTGCCTTTCCATGAACCTAAATGACACTAAAAGGACCTGAGCAACTAATCATTT
>NW_015505495.1:71722-79013 GCF_001515645.1 Sinocyclocheilus grahami
TCCTTTCCCAGTTAGCCGTGGTCTATCGATGTACATATAATCAGATGGAGTAATCAAATTAAGATTTAGAAAGTCATTTTGCTGATGCCAAGTTTCACAAATACAGAAGAAATCAAGTTTTTTGTCCAAGATGATGTCGTGAAGTAGTGCAGTCTTATTGTTCAATGAACGAACATTAAAATGTGCGAAGTTCAAAGAGTCAAGCCGCACTTTCTTAGAGCAGTTAGTAGTTATTGGAGGATAAGATAGATTTACAGAGCAAATGCCACGGCGAGAGTGAGTCTGAATACCGAGACGCACAGAGCTGGAACAAAAAACTTTAACTCCAACACGAGTTGTATAAAAACTCCGCCGTGACCCTCTGTGACAATACTTCGGTCGACGCAGAAGCTGAAGCGACCGTAAAGTTCTTTGAACACAAGTTTCAGGAGGCAATTCATGTTTCAATGAAAGGAGTTCAGAAACAGAGTACCTTATCATGTCAAGATCCAAGTGCTGAAGGATCCGCTCACCACACACTCCAGTCAGAGTTAAAATGAAGATGACAATAGTTATCAAGCAGATGCGCATGATAGGAGAAATAGATCCAGTAGGTTACACGAAGTAATATCCAAGTACGTCGAAACTCAGCACCGTAGAAGGAGGAGTACAAGATCCAAGACACGAAGCAATGTCAAGCTCCGGTCAGACTCACGGAACCGAGAGCACCAACGTAGCAGTCGTGAACGATGGCAAGCACCACGTAAATCCACACGGTAAAATCCAAATTCGCAGGGTGGCAAGTGTCAGACACAATGATACAAAACAATGTGTAAAATAGTAAAATGTAAAACAATTTAAAACAAACAACCAAACAAACATAAACCGGACGAAGAAGCGGCAGCCACAATGCCTAAATAAAAATTTATTTCAGACGTAGGATATCAGACAATCTAAGATTTGGTCAAAACATGGTTGAAACATTAGGAGCACAAAAATTCCACAAGAGGCCCAAGACAACAGGATGTCATAAATCAGACCCTAGCCAGTCTGAAGCAAGCCTAAACCACTCTTTCACAGAACAGTTTTCAACATTAACACAAAAGAACACTTATTGACAATTGGAAGGAGATTGTCAATTTTGGGGCAAGTTATCAAGAATAATGGTCAAAAGAGATGCACAGCGTGACCGTCACATGGAAACATGTGATAGTGATCACAAGCTCTTAGGATTGACTTTTCCCCCCACCTCACGACAAAGAACAGACTTTCGGAAATTCCCTACAGACCTCTTAATCTCTGGCCTTCATGCATTCACAGAATGGCACGGAAACTGCCTTTCCATGAACCTAAATGACACTAAAAGGACCTGAGCAACTAATCATTTATAATCAATTGACATCAAAATATATAAATATATTTTTAACATTATCGAAAATTGCATCAAACAGACTGAAACACACGGGGCAAAATAGTCGTGTATTTGTCATTTCGCTTTGTAAATTGTGCAAAATTTCTCATGCTAGTTGCCCAGAAACGAGTTAACCAATAATATTCTTCCAGCTCGATCTAGAGTCCATATACGGATATAACCACTGCAGTAGTCAAACCACCAATCCGCAGAACCAACCACAAGCCTGCACCTGTTTTGTTATGTACGTAAAGACTGAAAATGAAAACTGAAGCTTTGATTTTATTGTGAAGAAATCTTCACAATACAATCGTCACAATATCTTCAAACCACTGTTCAACTGTTCATTATTTTGTAGCGGATGTATTATCTTTACTCACCGAATAAACCCCTAGTATAAACTTAATTTACAAGCCACAAAGTGAACAATCAATATATCGTTCATTTTCGTTTTTAAAGTTGTAAGATATTATTTAAAAAATATTATTGTTTATAGACCCAAATATAGCTATGATGTTACATTTAAACGCCTGTTACAATTTGATAATGTCTAAAATTCTCACAGGAACATATTTGTCATAATTTAGCTATGCCTATATATGGGATTTTTTTTTACCTGACATGCCCTGTTTGAAACCCAAGTGATTGTGCAGAACGGAGCATAAGATTGGTAAACATTTTCGGAAACGCTTCGATAACAGGCTTTTATGTGGCCGTGAATGATTAAATGCAATACATGAATGACTGTTTTTCCTTCATATGTGTAGCTGGTATTAATGTTTGCTTGCAATTTCAATGCTTAGGTAAAATTAATTATATTTATAGCCAATCTAAAATGTTATATTTAAAAATATATTTTTCGTTAAACCAACAATGTTTTTTTTAATCGAATTAGGCTATAGGGAACACCCAATTATAAAAGTATATTTTTATATTTATTTTAATACAATACATACAATTATATTATCTTCATCCTTTATTCTAAAATTTAAATATAAAAAAATAACATAAATAAATAGCCTAGAATGAAATAAATAAAAACAATTGTTTGATCTAAAAAAAAAGCGATGTTAATGGAGACAAGTCTGGCCTCGTTGTTAGGGGAACCATTTAAGAGGTTACCTATTGTAGTGCATTTAGTAACTCTTGTTAATAAAAAGTTCATATTTATGAAATGTTCCATTCGCATTATTGTGCTGTATTTTTCTTGGTTTAGTTGTCTTTAGCAAAAGTTAGCGTTGTTGTCATCTTTTGCGTATTGTAATAACTAATAAGATATTAGTATCATCTTGTAACTTTATTTCAGTAATTAAATTGGTATTTAAATAAATAAATAAATAAACAAAGTATAAAATATAAATCTACAATGGCGCTGTTTAATCAGTTTGATTTTTATTCTAATTTTGACATGCAAAAATGTAAATCAATTAATTTGTATTTATTTAAAATTTTTTATTTTCGAAAGAGCCATAGTTGAATACAAACTTAAATATTCTTTAGTCATTTTGAGCAGACGTGTGAGCTAAATGTAGGCTACTGGATAAAACATAAGTATGTTGTTTTGTTTTGTTTTTTATAAAAAAAAGTAACACAAATCTAACGTGGCAAAGTAGGTTACCTTATAATTTAAATAATCATTAGCATATTCACAAATTCAGCCCGTTCTGTTTATTTAACGGCTTTTAAAAAACGCATAGCCTATAAGACACGAAAAGAAACAATCATTTTGTACAGGCTGTTATTCTGCCGTAGAACTCATATTCAAACCAATATTCATTTCCATCCATGATTAGTTTGTTGTGGATAAAGACTTCATGTTTGATTTTGGCGGGATTAGTAAAATAGTCTTGTGAATAGCAGAATATTGATCAGAATAAGATGGCATACATTTTCCTATAATAACAAACGTACAGTAGCCTATATCAAAATAGCTAATAAATAGCCTGTTTGAGAAAATATGTTGCCTATAGCATACACGTCCTTGTTCCGCTAACGTTAAATTGATTACGTTTTCCTGTAGTCTTGGCGTAACGTTTACGATGGAACTTTAACCTTCTGATGTGTTCAATTAAGTATTGACCAGATCTTATCATATTTCTGTCAAGAATACAGATATGTCACTAAGAGCAAGCCCCGGCCACTTAGCAACAGCGGAGCCAATAAACGGCCTCCAAATCTTTCCCCCTACAAGCGGTGCCAAGGCAACATGCTAACGAACGTGATGACGTCTGGCTGTGCACGAGAGTATTATGGGCTGTATGGAATTCTGAAGCTAGAGCAGGCGGACCGGACTCGCGCTCACGGCTAGCTACGCTGCAAGCTAACGGTAGACGAAGGTAAACATGGAGCTGTCGGCTGTCGGAGAGAGGGTGTTCGCGGCCGAATCGATCATCAAGAGAAGAATACGACGGGTATGTGTTGTGGAAGAGATATCTCGACATTTTTTGCATATAACAAGTTATGTGCTAATGTCGTCGGCTGGCGCTAACGAATTCTTTTTTGTGTGTGTGTCTGATGGCACGCGCAGGGTCGAATGGAATATCTCGTGAAATGGAAAGGCTGGTCACCCAAGTGAGTAATACATGCCCATCCTGTCTGTTGTGCTTTGCGCTGGTGTTTTGGTGACAGTGATGGCCGTCAACCCTGCTAGATATCGCGAGGGGCGTACATCCACGGGCAGGTTAACAATCTGGTTATTACTGCAGACTGGTTTTGGCAGATGGCATGCTGCAACATTAGCTGGCCCTGCTAGCTGAGCAGTGGTTTAAATGCGGCAGGAGATTGACAGTCATCACGTGAAACTTTTTTGTTCTCACAGGTACAGTACTTGGGAACCAGAGGAAAATATCCTAGACTCGCGCCTGTTCGTTGCCTTTGAAGAGAGGTATACAATAAATAAATAAAGAAGTAGTAAAACTATTAGGCGGCCGAAAATACAGACGTTTTCACACATGCGCTTGCATTTTCATGCAGGGAGCGTGAGAGAGAAATATTTGGACCCAAGAAAAGAGGACCTAAGCTCAAGACTTTTCTTCTAAAGGTTAATGTAATTTATTTATTAACAAATAAACAATTTCACCAAGATGATTATTATTATCTATATTGTGTATACATTTTTTTTCATTTAATCTTCACAAAAGTTATTGTGTTTGCACTCAATTTTTTGTCTGTGTAAATGAATACATTTTATATAAGGGCATCATTTTGAGTTCTGCACTAATTTTTCAAAATCATTACATTTTACAGGCCCAAACTAAAGAAAAGGCAAAGTCTTACGAATTTAGAAATGAATCATTCAGAGGCATTACATATCCCAGTCCAGAGCCTGTAGTAACCCCTAGAGCAAGAGAGGGACTACGTGCTGTAGTTCCCTCAATTTTCCCTCCCAGCACAGTCAACCGAGGGGAGAGTGTAAGGATTCCACCTCCAGAACCAAGGGAACATCGTTCTCCACACTCACCCAGACCCAGCACTGATGCATTTACCCTCGCCCCAAAAAAGAGAGGACGGAAGCCCAAATTACGCTTCACAGATGGCTATACAAGCTCCTTAAATCCAGAGCATTTAAAAAGAGCAGCAGACGAAACCATGGCAAGCATTCCTTCCAAAATGGCAAAGTTAGGTTTGGGAGAAGAGGAAGAGAGATGTTCAGAAATAAGTGGGAGAATTAAGATATCTCACAAGCACATGGATGCTACCTATTCACACAAACAAAACAGAGTTGTTCCAAGCAGGAGTACCCAGCATATTTCTCCAGAGTGGAGTTTGCATTCCAGCAGAGTTAGTGCAGACTTACAGGGATGCAGGAATAATCCACAGACAAGCCACTTTCATCATAAACACCTGAAGTACCATTCAAAACGAAGAATATTTGAACATGCTGATTCCACCAGCAGACACCCTTCACTTATTGCCAAAATTCCAGTGTCACGCATATTTGGAGAGCCAGAGGAGGGAGATGCTTGGAGACCCTCCTTCAGCAATGTGGAGAAAGTCATAGTTACTGATGTGACGTCAAACTTCCTGACTGTAACAATCAAAGAGAGTAGCACAGATAAAGGCTTCTTTAAAGACAAAAGATGATTATTTACTGCCACCAGTATGCTCCTTCCATCTCTTCAGAAGTCCTTTATTGTCAAAAATATTCAGTGTATTGTATATAAAAAAAATCTTTTTCCGTTTTCTGTCACACTGAAATCTGTATTTATTGTGAAATTGCTGCTTTAAGAGATTTGCATGCACTAGACACGTTAAACAAAGCCAGAACTGCGTTCAAATACATACAGTTCTCAGATCATTTGTTGTAAATATGTATTAATTACAAATTGTTTACCTAAATATATAAAGTTTCATTTGTCTCCCAGACGAATATTAAAAACGTTTATGTACAGACCAGGAGTTGACGTTTTGCACACTAGCTGTCATTTTTGCGTCACATTACGTTTTCTATTCTTGTAATTTACGTTGATTTTATTTAGTCATTTAATATTGTCATTTACCTTGTACACTTGTTGGACGAAACAGCGACTTTAACAATTTATGCAAATAAAAGTGTAAAATGAAAATCTAATTTTCATCTTTAACTCAAAAGTCAAATGTAGAATAATGAACACGTTTCTTTTGTATCTCTTCAGCTCAAATTCGTATTCAGAGATATTTATTAATGTTAAATTGTATAAACTTAGACTTCTAATTATTTTGTAGGGCGATTTTGTAGTTGTGATTATGAATTGTGCGAATAAATGTTCTTTAATATGACGTTAAATAGAAAAGCGCACATCCCATGTCCATACTCGAAACATACTGAATCATAATTTTACAAATAGGATAATATAATAATATATATATATATATATATATATATATATATAAATAAATGGCAAAAACACAATAAAATATTTAAAACTAATTAAATTATTAAATAAAAATTTAAAAATTAAAAAAAAATAATATATATATATATATATATATATATATATATAAATAAATGGCAAAAACACAATAAAATATTTAAAACTAATTAAATTATTAAATAAAAATTCTAAAAAATAAAAATTAATATATATATATATATAAAATATATTAATAAATAATTATAAAAGCTATAGTAGTATCTCAGTTAATAGGTGTCACAAATAAATAAATAAATATGAATTACACATTGTACTCGGTAGAATTTCATTACTGTCCAGCTCTTTATATAGAGTTGGGTAGATAAGTAACTTTTTTGGATTATAAATAAACGAATGCACTCTGAGACACAGCAAAAGCCGTTTTAAGCGGTTCGATGCAGCTGAAGCGTGTGACTTTAAGACGCACCTCAAAGTCTTGGTCTTTGACTGACGTGGAGTGCCCAACAAGGACCTCAGTGAAAGCAGAGCCTTCATTTCCAATGTCTATGCTGTGAATTTGCTCTTCCTTTTCCAGCTGGAGAAACAAGACACAAAGGTTAAAGTCCCCCTGTAGTGAAAATCAAGTTTTTTATGTTGTTTATTTGTCTATGTGGTGTTTTTAATATGCTTTTAGACAAACCATGCGCCAAACTATTCACTTGTGCTACGTCACAAACCCATAACCAATCACGTCAAGGGATCGATTCACATCACTAGCATGCAGAATATACCAATACCAGCACAAAACCAAAAATAAATCAGAGCAAAAAACCCATGAAGCTGTGGTTTAATGTGAATTTAGAACCGCATTTTAGGACACAACATCGTCAAGTAAGTGACTTTAACGAATGTTACAGTATTCACTGTAGTTGTCCGCTAGTAAAAACATAGTTTTATCAGTTATTATCCGTGTATGCCATTGTTTTGCAGTTACTACGGTTCAGTGGGTTCAGGAGGCGGGGCTGTGTGACTGAGTGGAGGCGGGGCTAATTTGCATATTCATAGATCC
>NW_015505495.1:79061-90993 GCF_001515645.1 Sinocyclocheilus grahami
CAATACCAGCACAAAACCAAAAATAAATCAGAGCAAAAAACCCATGAAGCTGTGGTTTAATGTGAATTTAGAACCGCATTTTAGGACACAACATCGTCAAGTAAGTAACTTTAACGAATGTTAGAGTATTCACTGTAGTTGTCCGCTAATAAAAAGATAGTTTTATCAGTCATTGTTTTGCGGTTACTACAGTTCAGTGGATCAGGAGGCGCTGGCTGTGTGACTGAGTGGAGGCGGGCCTAATTTGCATGTTCATAGATCCGCGTATATTAAATGAGGCAAGGGTGTAGAGTTACATTCAAGCTATTTTAAGGCATGAGAAAATTATTTTCACAAGAAAAAACATTTAAATATGTAATTTTGATGATCAAAGATAAGTTTTAAGGGATAAAATATTTGACTACAGGGGGACTTTAACATTTAATGAATAATATTTCAAGTAAGTAAAATGTAAAATTATGTGTATTAAAAAATAAATATATAAATAAAACATTTTTTTATATTATTAAGTATTAAAAATATTTTTTAATTGTTTTTATATTATTAAAAATATTTTTAAAAAATATAAAAAATTGTGTGTATTAAAAGATAAATATATAAATAACACTTATTATTTATATATTTATCTTTTAAAAACGTTTAAATTATTTTTAAAAATATAAAAAATACGCATTAAAAAATAAATATATTTTTTTATTATTAAAAATATTTTTAAATTCTTTAAAAAATTATGTGTATTAAAAAATAAATATATAAATGACACATTTTTTATTTATTAAAATGTTTGAATTGTTTTATTTATAATTTTTTATTTATTATTAAAAATGTTTGAATTGTTTTGAAATATATAAAATTATGTGTATAAAAAAATGTATTTATAAATAACACTTATTATTTTATTTAATTATTAAAAACGTTTAAATTGTTTTAAAAAATATAAAAAATATGTATTAAAAATAAATATATATTTTTATTATTAAAAATATTTTTAAATTGTTTTAAAAATTATGTGTATTAAAAAATAAATATATAAATAACACATTATTTTTTATTTATTAAAATGTTTGAATTGTTGTTGAAAAATATATAAAATTATGTGTTTTTAAAAAAATTATTTATAAATAACATCTTTTTTAATTATTAAAAATGTTTAAATTGTTTTTAAAAATATAAAAAATACGTATTAAAAATAAATATATTTTTCTATTATTAAAAATATTTTTAAATTGTTTTAAAAATATATATAAATAACACGTATTATTTTTGATTTGTTTAATTATTAAAACTGTATTAAAAATATGTATAGTTACAAAAAAATTTTTTTATATTTTTTTTGTTTGTTTGTTTTTTATTAAAAAATACAAAAATAGCCAGAAATAAAACAGTCACACCTGAAGAATGACTGAAACGTGCTTCTCTCCAGCTCTCCATTTTCTGCAGGAGTCGCAGCTCAGGAGGTTATCTGCTTTGTGAGTCTGTGCAGAACAACTGATTCATTAACAAACACACAGAGCTGTTCTTGTGACTCGTGAACCAGAGTTGGCCAGTTTGATTCATTTCAGTGACTCTTTTACGACTCTTCTCCAGTTCAGATCAGTGTGTGCTGATTGTAAAGCGGCCTGGAGCTTTTGGAAAGCCACTAAATCTTATTATTCTTCATTACATATAGAAACGACTTACACTGTCCTCACTGCTGCACGCCACGACACGCTTGAGTTTGATTTCAGGCATGCTCCTCAAATTAAACTCTTGCTTCTGGTCTCAGAAAACCTGAAAGCACTGCACATCAAAGGCATATCATGTGAAAACAGTGAAAATCATCATAATATGTACATGAAAGCCTGCATAACACCTATGAGCTATAAAAAAAGCATTTTCATGACTTCACCCACGACATTTCCACTCGTTTGTGATTGCTGGATAAGAGTTTTACACAAAAAACAAGCTTAAAAAGATTCTGATTCAGACTGATTCACTAGTGAGTCGTTTAGTTCGAACTGCGAATCGACTCAAATGAACGATTCGGTCACAAATCAGACACCGCATCGCGGCAACATGACAGGTTTGATTCTTTTACTCAAATACTTGACATAAATGCAAACTATCTGAGTATTAACGGATCGACATCAAAGTAAATAACTATAATAAAGGCTTCATCGCACTGAGCGCTGCTGTTAGCGAACAATACAGCGCTCATTAAAGCGGCAGAAACCGCGCTGGAGTCATTCAGACTCGACTGCATTAAACCAAGAACACTGTACCGAGGTCCGGAGCTCAGAAAGCGCTTTATATGCGTGTTATTGTAGTCTGTGAGATGCTCCCTCTCGATCCACAACACGTGACGTCACTTCCGCCCGCCGCCGGAACACGCTAGACTGCAGAATAAAAGTCCTTTCACTCGCACAAACACAGAATCGATGGAAGTCATCAGAAGTCTCAGAAGAAAGAGGCATACAACTTTTTTTTAATTTCATTATTTATTTTATTTTATTTCTTTTTATGTACTATTTATGTCATATTGTATTTATGTATTATTATATAAAGTCAGTCGCTAGTAATGTTCCAGGTACCTTTTCTTTGCAAAAAAAAGATTTAGGATTTATGAGATTAGTTCAATAATTTCAGCAAAGCTTGTCACTTCATTAAAAACAAATGTCTTCAGCTGAGAGCCCTGTTAAAATACATCTAAAAACTGTCAATAATAAATTTTTTTGCATACATAACAAACAATATTGTAAAAGTAACGTGCCTTTCGTGAATCTCAGATTGCATTTTGTTAGTTAACACATCAAATTAAAACTAAAACCACCAAAAAAACATTACTAATATATATTTTTTTATTGAGACTAAATTAAAATGAGAAATGTTGCCTTGGCAAGAAGCTGAAAAAAAGATTTTATATTTTATTTCAGTTAATGTTTCTTTTATTTTGTATTGTTTTAGTTTCGGTTTCAGTTTTAGTAAATTATAATAACCCTGATAAACATTATATATATACAGTATATACAGTATATATATGCATAACAACCATGAACTTTTTTTAAGAACACCTCATTTTAATTTAGTTTAACTTAGAGTAGTAAAATAACTAAAACTGAAACCGAAATGAATAAAAAACTATACAGACATAAAAACCATAAAAATAAAAAAAGCAACAAAAAAACACTACAATTTACTAAATCTCACTAAAATGAAAATAAACATGGAAGATATTAAAATAAAAAATAATTAGAAATTATAATAAAAACTACAATAGCATTTCAATGATAATAGAATAAAAACTAAAACAAACAATAACTGGAAATAAATGTTAGTAAAATGGAATCAAATAAAATATGAAAAAACTCACACGCATCACTGCATCTTGAGATGCCAAACACAGAGTTTATTTCTTTATTTCTGGAGGCGAGCTGAAGCAGGAGTAACAGCACACAGTGAAGATGCACACAGTCTGAGCTCACAGGACCTCCACATAGACGGCCGTGTCGGAGTCAGCAGTGACGGGGGTCTGCGCTCGCTGGCGTCTCGCTCCTCGTCTCTGTCTCTTGTGCATCTGGAACACAGACAAACAAGATTTTAGGAATACATTTTCCAAAAAAAAAAAATTCAAAACAAACAAACAAAAATACAAATACAAAATCAAAAAAAATATATAATAATATATTTTTTTAAATACTAATACAATAATAAAAAATGTATTGTATTTATGTATTATTATATAAAGTCAGTCGCTAGTAATGTTCCAGGTACCTTTTCTTTGCAAAAAAAAGATTTAGGATTTATGAGATTAGTTCAATAATTTCAGCAAAGCTTGTCACTTCATTAAAAACAAATGTCTTCAGCTGAGAGCCCTGTTAAAATACATCTAAAAACTGTCAATAATAAATTTTTTTGCATACATAACAAACAATATTGTAAAAGTAACGTGCCTTTCGTGAATCTCAGATTGCATTTTGTTAGTTAACACATCAAATTAAAACTAAAACCACCAAAAAAACATTACTAATATATATGTTTTTATTGAGACTAAATTAAAATGAGAAATGTTGCCTTGGCAAGAAGCTGAAAAAAAGATTTTATATTTTATTTCAGTTAATGTTTCTTTTATTTTGTATTGTTTTAGTTTCGGTTTCAGTTTTAGTAAATTATAATAACCCTGATAAACATTATATATATACAGTATATACAGTATATATATGCATAACAACCATGAACTTTTTTTAAGAACACCTCATTTTAATTTAGTTTAACTTAGAGTAGTAAAATAACTAAAACTGAAACCGAAATGAATAAAAAACTATACAGACATAAAAACCATAAAAATAAAAAAAGCAACAAAAAAACACTACAATTTACTAAATCTCACTAAAATGAAAATAAACATGGAAGATATTAAAATAAAAAATAATTAGAAATTATAATAAAAACTACAATAGCATTTCAATGATAATAGAATAAAAACTAAAACAAACAATAACTGGAAATAAATGTTAGTAAAATGGAATCAAATAAAATATGAAAAAACTCACACGCATCACTGCATCTTGAGATGCCAAACACAGAGTTTATTTCTTTATTTCTGGAGGCGAGCTGAAGCAGGAGTAACAGCACACAGTGAAGATGCACACAGTCTGAGCTCACAGGACCTCCACATAGACGGCCGTGTCGGAGTCAGCAGTGACGGGGGTCTGCGCTCGCTGGCGTCTCGCTCCTCGTCTCTGTCTCTTGTGCATCTGGAACACAGACAAACAAGATTTTAGGAATACGTTTTCCAAAAAAAAAAAATTCAAAACAAACAAACAAAAATACAAATACAAAATCAAAAAATATATATAATAATATATTTTTTTAAATACTAATACAATAATAAAAAATGTAAAAATAACACATTTAAATGAAATAACACATTTAGAATAAAATTCTAAATAAAATAAATAAATTAAAATAAAAATTAAAAAAATAAAATTTAACATTTAAAAATTTTTACAAATATATAAAATTAAAAATTATTACATATTTAAATGGAAATGACTTCCACATAACATTATTTTTATAATTCAGGGTTTTAATAAATGTTTATTTTGGACCTTTAGGAAGAACGAACGAATGAATGAATGAATGAACAAATGAATGAACGAAGGAATGAACGAACGAACGAACGAAATGAACGAATGAATGAACCAAGGAATGAATGAACGAAGGAATGAATGAATGAATGAATGAACGAAGGAATGAATGAATGAAGGAATGAACGAAGGAATGAATGAATGAACAAATGAATGAACGAAGGAATGAATGAACGAACAAATGAATGAAGGAATGAATGAATGAATGAAGGAATGAAGGAATGAATGAATTAATGAATGAACGAATGAATGAACGAACAAATGAATGAAGGAATGAATGAATGAATTAATGAACGAATGAATGAATGAAGGAATGAATGAATGAACAAAGGAATGAATGAATGAAGGAATGAACGAAGGAATGAATGAATGAATGAATGAACGAACGAATGAATGAATGAATGAATGAACGAATGAACGAAGGAATGAATGAATGAAGGAATGAAGGAATGAATGAATGAACGAATGAATGAATGAAGGAATGAATGAATGAAGGAATGAACGAAGGAATGAATGAATGAATGAACAAACGAATGAATGAATGAATGAAGGAATGAATGAACGAAGGAATGAATGAAGGAATGAACGAAGGAATGAAGGAATGAATGAACAAACAAATGAATGAATGAATGAATGAATGAATGAACGAATGAATGAACGAAGGAATGAATGAATGAAGGAATGAACGAAGGAATGAATGAATGAATGAACGAACGAATGAATGAAGGAATGAATGAACGAAGGAATGAATGAATGAATGAACGAACAAATGAATAAAGGAATGAATGAATGAATGAATGAACGAAGGAATGAATGAATGAAGGAATGAAGGAATGAATGAATTAATGAATGAACGAATGAATGAACGAACAAATGAATGAAGGAATGAATGAATTAATTAATGAACGAATTAATGAATGAAGGAATGAATGAATGAACGAAGGAATGAATGAATGAAGGAATGAACGAAGGAATGAATGAATGAAGGAATGAATGAAGGAATGAATGAATTAATGAATGAATGAACGAAGGAATGAATGAATGAAGGAATGAACGAAGGAATGAATGAATGAACAAATGAATGAACGAAGGAATGAATGAACGAACAAATGAATGAAGGAATGAATGAATTAATGAATGAATAAATGAATGAACGAATGAATGAACGAAGGAATGAATGAACGAAGGAATGAATGAATGAATGAATGAACGAACGAATGAATGAATGAATGAATGAATGAACGAATGAATGAACGAAGGAATGAATGAACGAAGGAATGAATGAATGAATGAATGAACGAACGAATGAATGAATGAATGAATGAATGAACGAATGAATGAACGAAGGAATGAATGAACGAAGGAATGAATGAATGAATGAATGAACGAACGAATGAATGAATGAATGAATGAATGAACGAATGAATGAACGAAGGAATGAATGAACGAAGGAATGAATGAATGAATGAATGAACGAACGAATGAATGAATGAATGAATGAATGAACGAATGAATGAACGAAGGAATGAATGAACGAAGGAATGAATGAATGAATGAATGAACGAACGAATGAATGAATGAATGAATGAATGAACGAATGAATGAACGAAGGAATGAATGAACGAAGGAATGAATGAATGAATGAATGAACGAACGAATGAATGAATGAATGAATGAATGAACGAATGAATGAACGAACGAACAAACAAATTAATAAGTGAATGAAGGCATGAAGGAATGAACGAAGGAACGAATGAATGAATGAACGAACAAATGAAGAAATGAATGAATGAAGGCATGAAGAAATGAATGAATGAAGGCATGAAGAAATGAACGAAAGAACGAATGAATGAAGGAATGAATTAATGAATGTACGAACAAATGAATGAATGAATGAATTAATGAATGAACAAACGAATGAAGGAATGAATGAAGGAATGAAGGAATGAATGAATGAATTAATAAAGGAATGAACGAAGGAATGAATGAATGAAGGAATGAATTAATGAACGAACGAACGTAGGAATGAAAGAATTAATGAATGAATGAATGAAGGAACGAATGAACGAACGAACGAGCGAACAAACGAACGAATGAATGAATGAACAAACTAATTAATAAATGAATGATTAAATAAATAAATTTGATAATCCAAAATTCAAAACTTCAAAAATTCAAAACAAACAAACCCCCCCCCCAAAAAAAATTCTACATTAAAAAGTACAAAGTAAAACATTTAAAATTTCTGACAAATGTAACAAATTTGACTTCAAATATGACTATGAGTCTTGTACTGCACCTGTTTGCTCCGTACGAAGAGCGGAGTGCAGTTCTGATAGACGAGCTGGTAGCTGCCGTTGCTGTAGACGTTTGTGACTTCACTGCAGTTAATGTAGAGCGGCATGCGCTCCTGACAGACTCCCAGAAGCTCGGGACGGACGGCTGGAGGCCTGTAGGCCATGACACGTCTCCTTCACAACGAGAAGCCAGCTCAGACGATATCACACTGACAGTCAGACGAGATGAACACATGAGTGCGGAGCATCTTACCTTCGGATTGTCCTGCAGCAGCAGAAAAACAGCAGCAGAAACAGCAGCAGAAGCAGAAGCACAGCACCTGCTGTCGGGATTACGGTCCATATCAGACCACCTGCAGAAAAACACAACACCTTCAGCATTATAACACATCTTACAGTATCATAACACCAGACGGAACATGCAAAAACTGTTTTAAATGGTATTTAAATATTTAAATATTTACGTAAATATTGCAACTTATATTTATAATAAAATGTAATAAAAATAATTACATAAAATAATTATAAATAATTAAAGATTAAATTGGAATATGCAAACCTTTTTGAAAAATAGTAATTCAAAACTTTAACAATTATGTAGACCTTATAAATTATATTAATAATATTTAATTAAAACATTTAGATAATAAAACATTATAAATAATTAAAATAAAGAAATTGGGATATGCTAACTTTTTTGCAACTAGTAATTAAATATTTAAACATTTATGTAAATATTATAAATTATATTTCTAATAATAATAATAATAATAGTTAATTGTAAATAATTAAAATGATCAAATTTGAATATGCAAATTTTCTTTAAATATTTAAAAATTTATGTAAATATTATAAATTATATTCATTATAATAATAATAGTTAACTGTAAATGATCAAATTTGAATATGCTAATTTTAAATATTTAAACATTTATGTAACTATTATAAATTATATTTCTAATAATAATAATAATAATAATAGTTAATTAATTAATTATATCAAATAATTACAAATAATTAAAATAATCAAACTGGTATATGCAAACTTTTTCTTTAAATATTTAAACATTTATGTAAATATGATCAATTATATTTACAATAATAATAACAATAATAGTTAATTGTGAATAATTAAAATGATCAAATTGGAATATGCAAACCTTTTCTTTAAATATTTAAACATTTATGTAAATATTATAAATGAATGTTATAAATATTATAAATGATAAAAGTACGAGCAGATGGGTTTGAATAACTGGCAGCGTATCGTACCCTCGTGAGGCTCATACAGCAGGAGCGAGTGGTTTCCCAGAGCACTGACAGCGTGACACTCCACCGGCAGCGACGCGTCTGAGATCCCGCGGAGCGTCGCCATCACGATGTGGTTGTCATAAGAAGATGAGGTGTTAAACCTGTCAGACAGGTGAGTCCCGTTCACACTCCAGGTGATGGCGGCACGAGGGTTCGAGTCCACGACACAAGAGCAGGACAGCAGCGTCCCGTCCCAGTCACAGGACGAGCGGGACACAATCACCGGAGCGTCTGCAGAGACGCAGAATCATGAGAATATGAGACCACAAAACAGCACAATCAATCAATCAATCAATCAATCAATCAATCAACCAACTAGGGCTGCACGATAAATCGCATGCAATATTTTTTGCGCAGCTCGTCAGTGAACAACGGCTCTGTGTAGTTAATGCTGCTCCATGTGAAAGCCCGCAGGTGATGGAGATTTACCGCTGATTACAGAACCGGCTTTACTGATAAGATCCATTAAATATCGCATGCGATTTATCATGCAGCCCTACAACCAACCAATCAATCAATCAATCAATCAATCAATCAACCAATCAATCAAACAATCAACCAACCAACCAACCAACCAATCAACCAATCAATCAATCAATCAATCAAAAAGGCACTGGGGTATTTGAGACCCCAAAAGAGACATGATGGTTGAATTAAAACTAACATGACATGGAACATCTGAAAGCATAATAATTTTAAGCTACAGTATAATCCTACAGTAGCTGCACACAAATGTATAAGACGTGTCTCTGCATGCTCACCTTTAATCATACAGTGTCATTCATTCATTTCATAAAGATCCTGCAGGCTAACTGAATTTGTGCCACCCTTTTGATTATTTTTGGCCAATTTGGAGCAGATATTAAGCAAATGAACACTTGATTCACTTCATCACACCAGCCATTTAAGATCATTTAAGATCAGGATTAATAGTTCTCAATGGAGGCTGAGATCTCATCTTACATTAGCTCTGACCCTTCAAAAAGTCCTTATCTACAGCAAGCCATTCTTATATGGCTGCAACTTTCAATGGATCTCAAAGTAATAAAAAAGTGCAACTTTAACTTTCCAAGCATACATTTAACTTAGAATTCTGAAAGCGCATAGCTGATG
Organism: Sinocyclocheilus grahami; assembly: GCF_001515645.1. NCBI lineage: Eukaryota > Metazoa > Chordata > Actinopteri > Cypriniformes > Cyprinidae > Sinocyclocheilus > Sinocyclocheilus grahami. The sequence goes on from NW_015505495.1 coordinate 88,909, forward strand.
AAATCATCACGGTTTGAGTCCTCTCTTCATTGAATTTAAATAGCACCTGAGCACGCTAACACATATTGTGGTTGGAAGGAAACCGGTAGCGAAGTGTTGACTCGTGTGGGGACAAATTTGGTAATTTGCATGTTCTGTTGGGCAAACAGCGCGTGAACGCTACACTTTTGATTCATTATAGATGAACCACAAGCAGCACAACACAGTTAAGCCTTTGTGCAGGATGCTGCTGCTCTGGTTTCAGTATTAAAGCTGTGTGCTGGAAAAAGCCACCCCAGTTCCAGTTACCCTGCACTCTACTGAAGTCTTTATCTCCCCTGTCAATACACCTGTACTCTGTCCCACTTGCTAATGGAGGCCTAAATAGGAGTTAGTGTCAAATGACAGTAAAAGTTGAAAACTATATTTGTTTTCGCATGTATCAGCACATGTATAAGCACAGCTTTAGGGGCAGTTTCTTTGAACAGCCTTGTGAGTGAAATGTGCAACTGCAATACATTTCTCTGCCAGCAGGGGTGCACTAAGGCTTTCTCACGGATGAGAAAGTGACGTGACGTGACATTAGTGCTCTGCATTTATCCCATCCACACACACACACAGCAGTGAACACACACACCATGAGCACACCTGGAGCAGTGGGCAGCACCCGGGGAGCAGTTGAGCAGGTTCGGTGCCCTTGCTCAAGGGCACCTTAGTCGTGGTATTGAAGGTGGGAGACAGCGCTGTATATTCCTGCCGGTACGAGACTCGAACCCGCAACCTTGTGTTACGAGTCCGACGCTCTAACCATTAGGCCACAAATTCCCCCCTGTCAACGAGTCAACCCTGTCCATCACAACTAATAATAACTGTAAGTTAAATGGTGGCAGCAACAAGCATATGTTTACCAGCATGACTGGAAGTAACATGAATTTAAATAAATAAAATAAATACTAAGTTGCAAATCTCTCAATTCACCAATAAAAACACGGGCACCTACTCTCTGTCCCATACTGAGACCAGCTTAAATGGTCAGTCTCTTTATTTCAGAATTAAAAATTCTAAAGTCTGCTGCTTTGCTAAATTATTCTGTTGATTGGATCACTTTTACATCTTTTTATATTTCACCCTTCAACTCAAAGTTCCCTTTGTCTGTCTAATGTTAAAGCTGGAAAAATAAATATATTTAAAAAAAAATCATACTCTAATGATTTGTTTCTCCCTTAAATGGTGGAAACTAATTCACTCATAACCTCTGTGAAACTTGCACAGTTATTTCATTGTTTCAGCATGTTTTTTTCTTCTTCTCACAACGGCGGCACTAAAAAAGATGTCAACATCACATTTTTCTGTCCCCGGACTTAAGAGTGCCAACCGGTGTTTCCTGAGCTTGGCCAGAAGTTGGGTCCTAACAGATGGTGGGCATTATGGACAGGCAATGGAAATTCTACCTATATTTTCTTATGTTTATTCCCAATCAATCAATCAATCAATCAAACAATCAATCAACCAACCAACCAACCAATCAATCAATCAATCAATCAATCAATCAATCAATCAATCAATCAATCAATCAAACAATCAATCAACCAATCAATCAATCAATCAAACAATCAATCAATCAACCAACCAACCAATCAACCAACCAACCAACCAATCAATCAATCAATCAATCAATCAAACAATCAATCAATCAAACAATCAATCAATCAATCAAACAATCAAACAATCAATCAACCAATCAATCAAACAATCAATCAAACAATCAATCAACCAACCAACCAATCAATCAATCAATCAATCAATCAATCAATCAATCAATCAATCAATCAATCAATCAATCAATCAATCAATCAATCAATCAATCAATCAATCAATCAATCAATCAAACAATCAACCAACCAACCAACCAATCAATCAATCAATCAATCAATCAATGAATCAACCAACCAACCAACCAACGAATCAACCAACCAACCAATCAATCAATCAATCAATCAACCAACCAACCAACGAATCAACCAACCAATCAATCAATCAATCAATCAATCAATGAATCAACCAACCAACCAACGAATCAACCAACCAATCAATCAATCAATCAAT
>NW_015505495.1:91364-105466 GCF_001515645.1 Sinocyclocheilus grahami
AATCAACCAATCAACCAACCAATCAATCAACCAATCAATCAACCAATCAATCAACCAATCAATCAATCAATCAATCAACCAACCAACCAACCAACCAATCAATCAATCAACCAACAGCTTTCATGTACAAATCTCAATTTCGAAAAATTGACCCTTATGACTGGTTTTGTGGTCCAGGGTCACATATGAGATGATGGGAGAAGTGTAACAGTAACAGATACGGGACTGGAACCTTCAACACAAAGCGTATATAAGCAAAGCAGAACTAACGAGTGCATATGTGTGATTGACTCACACAGCGTGTTGAGGGGCGTCGGGCGGGACGAGGCGCGTCCCAGTGGGTTTGCAGCGCTGCACTGCACGCGTGTGTCTCGGCTGATGTTATAGATGCGGACGGTGTGCGTGCGTTTGGGCAGGATCTGTGTGTTTCCAGACTGGACGCTCCACCACTGGTACTCAGAGACCGGCGGGTCTGCCTTACAGGAGCAGAGGAGCAGAGCGTTTCCTCCGAGACGCACCGAAGCGCTCAGCACCTGAACCCACACGTCTCTGGGAGGAACTGAGACCACAAACACAAGCACAATCTAGATTAAAACCAGCTAAACAACTCAAAATCAAGATGCAAGCTGATATACAATAGTTCTCATTTTAATTTGTTCCCTCATTTTTTATTTCAGATTCTCATGGTTTCGGAAAACATGGATATATGAGGGAATTTTAAAAGTGTGTCTTCTAGACCTGGAAAAATTTTGGAAATTGATAAAATAATTAATATTTTTATAAATTCATTGGAAATAAAAATGTTCACCCAGAATTTAATTATTTTAATTGTATTTATTCATTTTAATATTTGTTATTATTAATACTGTATAATTATTTTATTTTATTATTTTAGTTAAATATTGTTATTATTATTAATATCATTTATAATACTTAAATAATAATTCTATTATTAGTAAATTCATTGAAATTGCTATTTGTAGGCAATAAAATCTTTAAAATAATTTTAAAATATCTTAAAATAATAAAAATAATTAAATATAGCCACAAATAACTATAAACATCATGGCAATTACAGTAATTAGTAAATAAAAGTGTAAACGCCGAAGAACATTCTGTTATTAAAACTTCCAGATTTTAATTATTGAAATTACTTGTAATTAAATAATTATTACAAATATTACTTATAATATTTAAATAATTATATTGATTATTTATATTATGAGTAAAATGTAAAAGTACTGAAATTGCTACAGCCAAAAAAATCTTTAAAATAATTATAAAAAATAACAAAATATAATGAAACAATTTAAAGAATAAAAATAAATACAGTCACAAATAACTACAAAAATCATGGAAATGCTGACGAATATCCAGTTATTAAAACTTCAGGAATTTAATTGTTTTCATTTTATTATCATAATTAAACGTTGTTATTATTATTATAAATATAATTATAATATTTAAATAATTATATGTATTTATATGACGAGCAAACTTATTTTAATAATACAAAATACATGAATATAGTTACAAATGACCAGAAAAGTCCACTGACAATAAAAAGTCTAAACCCTGAAGAACATTCAGTTATTGAAACCTCTAGAATGAATCATATAATCATTATTAAAAATATGATTTACAACATCAATATAAATACTAAAATGTTTAATCGAGTTCGTTTAAATTGCCACTCGTAGTTTCTGTAAATAAAAAGGTCTTTGACTCCGAAAGGTTGAGAACGTCTCAAGAGTGTCTGGCACACAGCAGTGAGATTCAGGTTTGTTAGAGATGAGGGTTTCTCACAGTGGACGAGGATCTCGCGGGTGGCCGAGGATCGTCTGTTGTTGGGATACTCCAGCTCACATCTCACTCTGGGGTTTGTGTGCCGCGGGACGGTGAAGACGAGGCTGGTCTGAAGCACCGGTAACCCGCCGGGGCCCCGCTGCAGCTCCGTGTCTCCGTGAACGCTGCTGCCGGCCGGATCGCCGCGCTCCCACTTCCACAGCAGACGAGGCCGATCGGACGGACAGCTGAGCCTCGCCGAACAGTTCAACACGAGCCGCTGGCCCTCCTTCACCGGCCCCGGGTCCGTGAGCTGCGGCGGCTCCGGCGAACCTCATGAGCAAAACACACACACATTCTCACTGCTGTTTTAGGACCATTAATGCACTATTACAGTTAGCTTTTAATTTAATTAATAATAATAATTTATGCATTTAGCAGACGCTTTTATCCAAAGGCTTTATATCTTTAACTATATCTTTAACGCAATGCTCTACCACTGAGCCACACGTCTACGTCTATACAGTTCTGTTAAGTTTGTTTTTAGCTTTTATTTTTATATTTCACATTGTCATTGTAGGTAATGTTTTAGACATTTTATTTTTGGAATTTTTAAATTTTTTTGTTTATAAAGTTTTTAGTTTTTGTTTTGTATTTGGCTCTTTACTTTGAATTTTAAAGCTTTAGTCATTTTGTTGTGCATTTTTGCTATTTTTCTAAATGTCTTTTTTATTAATTTATTATTTTTTTGTAATATGTCTTTATTTTTATTAATATTGTGAATTATTTTTAATTTTTATATTTGCTGTTTTAATTTTAATTTTAAAGGTTTTAGAAATTTTGTTGTGTGCTTTTGTAATTTTTATTATTTTTAAATGTCTATTTTTATTAATATTTTGAATTAGATTTAATTTTTATATTTGCTGTTTTAATTTTAATTTTAAAGGTTTTAGAAATTTTGTTGTGTGCTTTTGTAATTTTTATTATTTTTAAATGTCTATTTTTATTAATATTTTGAATTAGATTTTATTTTTATATTGTTTTATTTCAGTTTTAAAACTGTAGGAATTTTGTTGTGTTTTTATCATTTTTATTAGTTTTTTTAAATGTCTATATAGTTTTTATTACAGTTTTTTCCATTTTCGTTTTAATACTTTTTTTGTGTGTTTAATATTCTGTGTTTGTTTTTTATTTTCTATATTTACTGTTTTCATTTCAATTTGAGAGATTTTGTTGTTTTTGTCATTTCTATTAGTTTTTAAATATATCTATAGAATTAGTATCATTAATGTACTATTATAGTTTGAATTAATATTTTGAGTTAGCTTTTATTTTTAATTTTATATTTTTACAGTTTTCATTAATATTTTGGAATTCGTTTTTGTTTTATATTTTCCATGTTCATATTCATTTTAAAGTTTTAGTCATTTTGTTGTGCATTTTTGTCTTTTTTTATTAATTATTTTTTTTATTAATTTATCACTTTTGTATAATATGTTTAAATTATTTTTATATTTTTATATCTGCTGTTTTCATTTTAATTTGAAAGTTGTAAAAAAAATTGTTTTTGTTATTTTTATTATTTTTTAAATGTCTATTTTTTTAATATTTAGAATTAGATTTTATTTTTATATATTTTTTTGTTTTAATTTAAAGTTGTTTAATATTACTTTTTTATAATATGTATAATATTTTATTAATATTGTGAACTCTTTTTTTTTTTTTTTTACATTTGCTGTTTTAATTTTAATTGTAAAGTTTTTGTGTTTTTGTTACTTTTTATTATTTTTTAAATGTCTATTGTTTATATTTTGAATTAGATTTTATTTTTATATATTTTTTCGTTTTAATTTTAAAGTTGTAGAAATTTAGTTTTTGCAATTTTTATTAGTTTTTTAAAATGTCTATACAGTTTTTAATAATATTTTCAACAAGTTTTTATTTATTAAATGTTCCGTTTTCATTTTAACTTGACTTAAAATGTAAGAAATGTTGTTGTCTTTGCCATTTATTATTTTTTTGTAGTTTTTAGTAATATTTTCAATAAGTTTTTATTTTTATATTTTTTTCCATTTTCATTTTAGTCCTTTTGTTGTGTTTTTCTAAATATGTCTACACAGTTCTTTTAATATTTTGAGTTTGTTTTTAATTTTTATATTTACTGTTTTCATTTCGATTTTGTTGTTGTTGCCATTTCTATTAGCTCTAAAAATATATCTATAGAATTTTAATTTTATTTTTATATTTTCCATTTCCGTTTTAACTTTAGCTACAGTAATTTGTTGTGTTTTTGTCCTTTTTAATTTCAATTTTTTTATATGCATATATTAATTTCTAATCAGCTACGAACTACTAATCAGCTTTACTTATTTTATTACTTCAAGTTAAACTAAATGAACATTTGAAATGTTGTCTTAATGTTGAAGTTGTTTCTGTTTACAGTTTTTTTCCGGCTTTAGTTAATGATGATAACATGCATCACATCAGAGCAACATGAGTATACCAGCCACGCTGACGTTGACCTTGCTGCCCGCAGGCCATGCCCTTTGACCCCGCTCCCTCATCTGCAGCTCGTATGTGTTCCGGTCGTCTCTGCGGACGCTGCTGATGCTGACGGAGCAGTCGCCGGCGCTGATGTTCCCCGCGAGCGCCGTTCGCTCTCTGAAGTCGGGATGAACGGCGTCGCCGCGCTCAGAGCTGAACACCGGCCTCCTCAGCATCATGAAGACCGGCGCGGAGGATCTGATGAGGCGAAGCTGCATGGTCTGAGCGGCCGGAGCAGGGCTGAAGGAGCAGGGGATGACGAGACACGAGCCCTCCAGAGCCAGCACTCGTCCCGGGACAGACAGAGAGACCGCAGCACTCGGCCCAAACACACACGCTGAACACACAAAACAAAACCACCGCGCTAATGTCACAAACTGCTAGTCAGTTGCCGTAAATTCAGTACATTTGAATTAATTAATCATCTTCATTTCAACATATGCTAATACGTTATTACAGTAATACTTTTATTTTAGTTTGCACTACAGTTTTTGTGTTTTCGTCACTAAGTTGGCTTGAAAATCCTATTTCAACTTCTTCTTCTTCTTCTTCTGAGACCAAATGTTAAAGTGTATCTCCTCCTGGACTTTTAAAGCTACAGCCACCAAACTCGGGTCAGACCTCCAGACTGGTCTGGCTCGGCTTGCTGTATCTTCTCTAACTGATCCGGCTTGCGGTTTTCGTAAACCAGACTATCAAAACCACCGGAAATCCCATAGACTTTCATTGAGGGGGTGAAAACTTTTATACAATTAGACTCATGGTGTATTTCAGCTGTCTAATGCTAGAGCAAAGCTTAACAACTCGCTACTGAAAAACAGCTAAAACCTGCCTAAGCTGATTGGTTGCTTTGGCTGGCCTCCCAAGCTGGTTTTAAAGTGGTTCAGGACACCTTTTAGCAGGCCAGGCTGGTCTTAGCTAGTTTTTAGCAGCTTTTTTACTGAATCAACTGGTTTTAGCTGGATTAACTTACTAATCATGCTAACAACATGCTAGTAGCATGATTAACCAAATTCCTAGTAACGTGCTAATCATGCTAGAAACATGCTAGCAACTTGTTAACATTCTAGAATGATGCTAGCAACATGCTAGTAAACTTGCTATTCATGATAACACCATGCTAGTAACTTGCTAATCATGCTAGAAACATGCTAGCAACTTGCTAAGCATGCTAACAAAATGCTAGCAACTGGCTAAACATGTTAGAAACATGGCAGCATCATGCTAGTAACATGATAATTATGCTAGAATCATGCTATTAACATGCTAATCATGCTAGCAAAAATCCCATAGACTTTCATTGAGGGGGTAAACATGCTAGCATCATGCTATTAACATGCTAATAATGCTAGAATCATGACAGCAACATGCTAGTAACTTGCTATTCATGTTAATAATATGCTAGTAAACTTTGCTAATAATGTTAACAACATGTTAGTAACATGGTAATCATGCTAGAAACATGCTAGCAACTTGCTAAGCATGCTAACAAAATGCTAGCAACTGGCTAAACATGTTAGAAACATGGCAGCATCATGCTAGTAACATGATAATTATGCTAGAATCATGCTATTAACATGCTAATCATGCTAGCAACATGATAGCAACTTGTTAAATATGATAGAAACATGCTAGCATCATGCTATTAACATGCTAATAATGCTAGAATCATGACAGCAACATGCTAGTAACTTGCTATTCATGTTAATAATATGCTAGTAAACTTTGCTAATAATGTTAACAACATGTTAGTAACATGGTAATCATGCTAGAAACATGCTAGCAACTGGCTAAGCATGCTAACAAAATGCTAGCAACTTGTTAAACATGTTAGAAACATGGCAGCACCATGCTAGTAACGTGCTAATCATGCTAGAATCATGCTAGCAACATGCTATTAACTTGCTAATCATGTTAACAACATGCTAGTGACTTTGCTAATCATGCTGACAACATGCTAGCAACTTGTTAATCATGCTAGGAACATGCTAGTAACTTGCTAATCATGCTAGGAACATGCTAGGAACTTGCTAATCATGCTAGGAACATGCTAGTAACTTGCTAATCATGCCGACAACATGCTAGTAACTTGCTAATCATGCTAGGAACATGCTAGCAACTTGCTAATCATGCTAGGCACATGCTAGTAACTTGCTAATCATGCTAGGAACATGCTAGTAAACTGCTAATCATGCTAGGAACATGCTAGTAACTTGCTAATCATGCTAGGAACATGCTAGCAACTTGTTAAATATGCTAGAAACATGCTAGCGTCATGCTATTAACATGCTAATTATGCTAGAATCATGATAGCAACGTGCTAGTAACTTTTCATTTTAAATTTAAAGTTAACATGAATGAACAATGGAAATACTTCTAAAGCATTTATTAAACTTAGTTCATTTTAATTCCAACATTACCAATACATTAAAATTAAAAGTTGTATCTGTTAATATTATTAAATCGTTTGTATTATTATATATTTTCCATTTTCTTTTTAAATTCAATTAAAGTTTAAAAAAATATTTGTTTTCATAATTTTTTAGTTTTTATATAGTTTCTGTTTTCACTTTAAATTTAAAGTTAACAAGAACTAAATGAAAAATACTTCTAAAGCATTTATTAATCTGAGTTAACGTTAATTCCAACATTTACTAAAACTTTACTAAAATCAAAAGTTGTATCTGTTAATATTATTAATTTTTATATTTTCCATTTTCATTTCAGTTAAAGTTTTTGTAGTTTTCGTTTAGTGTTTTTGTCAATTTTATTAGTCATTTTTAAATATGTCTATATAGTATTTATTAATATTATGAATTAGTTTTAATATATTTTCCGTTTTCATTATACATTTAGTTAAAATTAACATGAACTAACAGCGAAAAATACTTTCTCAACATTTGTTAATTATAAAAACATATACATTATTGAAAGGAAATGTTGTATCCGTTAATATTATTTAATAGACCTGAACTAACGTGAACAATGAACAATTTTTTATTAACATTAACAAATTGCTTATCTAATATTATCAATTGTTAATTAATGCATTAACTAACGTTAACTAATGAGACCTTGTCGTAAAGTCTTACCAATACTGCTCTAAAAACATATTAAATACACAAAACTTTAACATTAACAGAGCAAAATTAATTCTGATAATATTTCACATCTCATCGCCAACAGCTGCTCATTAAAATATCCAACTCTAATGACTGAAAAGATTGTAAAACATTGTCCTTTTATGGTCCTTGTCATCACATGTGTCTTCAGATCAGCACAGATTATTTCACAACAGGATCAAAATATAGAAACAGGGAAGTTATGCATCTGAGCGTCTGAGTCTGAATGAGCACATGCACCTGTACATCCACATGCATTTACTGCACATGCTACACATGTGTTCAGATGCATTTAATGATGTGAGACCAGAGCATGTTAATCAGATGGGTTAGTGCCGAGATGATGCTCAGAGAAAAATGATCACGCAGAATCATGATTCTGATCATATGCTGGTTTAATGTAACAAATGTACTGAGCAGAGAGAGCAAATATCACTCACCTGACATGATGGCAAAGCTCCGGATCAGAGCGTCCAGAGCCATGAGCGCCGGTCAAACACAGACGCCGCCGGGGGACTTTCTGCTCTTTTTCAGTGTTTCAGGAAGTCAGAAGTGAAGGTCTGGCATGTTTCGCAACACTGATCTGCTGTTCCATGACGTTCCTGCTCCAACATCTTCACTATAGTAATGCATGCATTTATAATATGTTTATATTTTTATTAATATTGTGAATTATTAATTTTCTTTATATTTGCTGTTTTAATTTTAATTTGTAAAGTTTTAGAATTTTTTGTGTTTTTGTTATTTTTATTATTTTTTAAATGTCTATTTTTTATATTTTGAATTAGATTTTATTTTTATATATTTTTTGTTTTAATTTTAATGTTTTTTAATATTTCTTTTTTATAATATTTATTATATTTTATTAATATTGTGAATTATTTTATATATATATATATATATATATATATTTGCTGTTTTAATTTTAATTTGTAGTTTTAGAATTTTTTGTGTTTTTGTTATTTTTATTATTGTCTTTTTTTACTTTATATAAATTTACATTTACAAAAACATCAAGCGATTCATCATAAGATGGCAAAAAACAAGAGAAAATAGAAACTAATACTTTATACTTCAGCTTTTATGCAGCCATACAAAGTGTCCAAATCAGTGTTATTTTTGCTTCATTGATACAAAATTATCGGGGGTTTTTTATATTTTGAATTAGATTTTATTTTTATATATTTTTTGTTTTAATTTTAATGTTTTTTAATATTTCTTTTTTATAATATTTATTATATTTTATTAATATTGTGAATAATTTTTTAATTTTTATATTTGCTGTTTTAATTTTAATTTTGAAAGTTTTAGAATTTTTTGTGTTTTTGTTATTTTTATTATTTTTTAAATGTCTTTTTTTATATTTTGAATTAGATTTTATTTGTATATATTTTTAGTTTTAATTTTAATGTTTTTTAATATTTCTTTTTTATAATATTTATTATATTTTATTAATATTGTGAATAATTTTTTAATTTTTATATTTGCTGTTTTAATTTTAATTTTGAAAGTTTTAGAATTTTTTGTGTTTTTGTTATTTTTATTATTTTTTAAATGTCTTTTTTTATATTTTGAATTAGATTTTATTTGTATATATTTTTCGTTTTCATTTAAAAGTTGTAGACATTTTGTTTTTGCAATTTTTATTAGTTTTTTTAAATGTCTATATAGTTTTTAATAATATTTTCAATAAGTTTTTATTTCTTAAATGTTCCGTTTTCATTTTAATTTGACTTAAAATGTTTGACATTTTGTTCTTCACTATAGTAATGCATGCAGTATGGAAAAGAGTTATGGCAGATAAAGTAGAGTTACAGAGAAGCTGCTTTTAGTCACCATGCACAAAAAAAACTCAAACCTTTTAACTAAACTAAACTAACATTTTTAAAATAAGAAAGCATCTAAAGTTGTTGTCATATTTATCAAAAAATTATTATTTATCTATAATTTATTTAGCTCAGCATCTTCGATGCAATGTAAAGTTCACCATGTGCTCGTCTGACTCATGCTCACATTTTTACCCGTTTCCTCTCCTAAAGCTTCCTCCTCATGTTTTATTTTGTTGTCAACATTCACTGTATTTCTCAACTGAATTCACACGGGACCGAATCAGTTCACCAGTGCCTCTAATGTGCTTAGAATCACCATTTCTGACATTTTCTTGTTGCGTTCGCACACTTTTCATTTTTTGCACAAACTTTTCAGTGTCAACACAACACACTCGTCCTCAACTGAGTCAATTGCAACCCTGACGTCTGCATTACATCTGCAAGACGTATGTTTCAGAGTGTTTGCTCATCTGCAATACATCTATAGGACGTTTCCCATCAGATGTCAAATAGACGTTTAGAAGATGTCTTTAAGATGTTTATGATCTAGAATGCATGTAAAACTGACATCTTACAGACGTCTATCAGATGTTTGCACACAGCAGATGCTTTCCAGATGAAGCGTTTTGGGTAAAAAAGGATATAGTAATTCTTATCTGCAGCACAGAATCGTTAACAAGCTGCACGCGCAATAAAGAGCTGCTTCGTCAACCGATAGAAGACGTTTACAAGTTTTGTTTTCTACAAACTGATTGTAGGTAAATATCCACCTACTTATCCACCACTTAAAATGTGTTCTTATAAAATATCCAAACGATTCAGTGCGCGAGTGAACTGTTCGAATGAATCGAACTGAATCGTTTGACCGATTATCAAAAAAAACAGATTCATCTGCAAATCTGGGATTGTTGTGATTCTAAACCGATAGAAAACACACATGAATTAAGCTGAAATATTAGCAGTTCAAATGATTCTCAGGTCGGTGTATTCATTCACATGTAAAGATTTATCGGTAACACTTTACAATAAGATTCGTTAATGTTAGTCAATTTATTAACTAACATGAATGAACAATGAACAATACATTTATTACAGTAATCTTTGATAACATTAGTTAATGTAAATACAGTCATTCATTATTAGTTCACTAATGTTAACAAGCACAACTTTTGATTTTAATAATGCATAAGTGAATGTTGAAAATAATATGAACTAGTACTGTAGATGTGTTGTTCATGTACTTTACAGTAACCTTACTGTAAAGTGTTACCGATTTATCAATATTTTACTAGGGCACAGCGATATTTAACGATGTCTTGGTTGACACTATCCTACGACATTCTGTGCACAAAACCATCTTTCTCCATAGATCTTGTGTTTTTAACCGTGTTTAATTTCTGGATTGAAGGATTGAAAACGAGGCTGTGAGGAACTGAAGTAGTCAGTTTTGAAAATTGTGAGTTGTGAAAATTACGTGCTATTGTAAAAACTGTCGCTAATTCTATCCATCACAACCTAATTTCGGCGACCATCACCAATCGGAATTATTACGTTGAAGTAAAATTAGTTTTTCAATGGAAAGTAGCTAAATCCCACTTGAAAATCCGCTAGATGACGCCATAAGCTATTTAGCATCCGGGTACTTTTCGCCTACTTTTTTTTTCGAATACTATGAATTCGGACATACTACTCGCCTCTCTTACTGTTTTTCGCCTACTATATACAGTGAAGCGACGCAACAGAATGAGCCACTGCTTGGTGAAGCTTCGAAACCTTCGCATTTCAATTGTTTCGAACAAATGTTTCGATGCATATCACACCACGAAAATCAGGCGATTTCACATGATGTTTTGAAATTGCAATGCAACTGAAATTTCAATGCAGTTGGTTCAATTGATTACTGTAAAAGCTTCAAAAATGTTTTATTTTATTTGTTAATTCTATCCATCACAACCTCATTTCGGCCACCATCACCAATCGGAATTATTACGTTGAAGTAAAATTAGTTTTTAGCATGAGAAAAGAGCAGTGTTTATTAGAAAATTTAAATGGAAAGTAGCTAAATCCCACTTGAAAATTCGCTAGATGACGTCATTAGCTATTTAGCATCCGGGTACTTTTCGCCTACTTTTTTTCGAATACTATGAATTCGGACACACTAATATTTGTCTCACTTACTGTTTTTCGCCTACTATATACAGAATGAACCACTGCTTGGTGAAGCTTTGAAACCTTTGCATTTCAATTGTTTCGGACAAATGTTTTGACGCATATCAAACCACGAAAATTACGCGATTTCACAATTGCAATGCAACTGAAGTTTCAATGCAATTGGTTCAATTGATTACTGTAAAAGCTTCAAAAAGGTTTTATTTTATTTGTTTATTCAAAAATGAAACATGACTGCGCCCTACTGGTCATGTCTTTCCTGGAATAACAATAGAAATTATTTGAAGCATGTTCATTTGACGTGCATTCTCGATGCCTGCGAATGCAACTTTTCCAATAAATACTGCTCTTTTCTCATGCTAAAAACAATATTACTCGAATACAATAATTCTGATTGGTGATGGTGGGTGAAACTAAAGTTTACCAAAGTCTGAATCAATTGCTTCGCAGAATGACTCATTGATTCGAATCGCTCGAAACGTTTAAGTACGACGAAAACTCAGCTCATAATGACACGTTATACAAACCAACTGCAAATATTTCCATAAAAGTGCAATCTATAAAATTATATATATAAATAATTACCAAATGGCAATTAAATTGGCCATAAATCTGTAGTGCATGTTTTGTGTTTTCTTAGGTCAATAAGAAGCAGTTTAATCTCATTCTCATTTTGCATTATCTAGTGTGCTAATTTGAGCTCGAAACACACCTGGAGGGTTTCTTTATAGAAGTTGCATCGTTCTCATCTTTCCAGGAGGACCAGGTGCAAGAGTTCATGAATAAATCCTACAACGACTCTCAAGTGACGTCGAGAGTCTTGAGCTACAGAGAAACACGACTCGCGATTCTTATCCTTCAGAAACGAGAGAGCAATGAACACTGAATTGCTCCCCATAAAATATACTATTGCTGTCTATACACATGCATTAAAGGGGTCATATGATGTGATTTAAATTTTTCTTTCTCTTTGGAGTGTTACAAGCTCTTGGTGCATAAAGAAGATCTGTAAAGTTGCAAAGACTAAAGTCTCAAATCCAAAGAGATATTCTTTATAAAAGAATATTTGTCACTGTATTTGTCACTGTTTTGCCTTATAGATGACCTTAAGACTAACATATTGATACTAACACCCAAAAAACTTTAATTCTGATTTCATGGGGACTTTAAATTTTCGGTCTCTTTGGTATGGAAGCCCATTTGCACCATGTAAGGAGAAAAAAATAATCATGCTTTGGTAAATCATAATTATAACTAATGAGAAATTATGACTTGACATAGGCCTACCAAGTTGAAATTATGACTCATAAGGTCGAAACTGACATACTAATTCATAATTATGAGATAAAACATCGGAATTATGGCTTAGAAACTCGACATTTTAAAATAAAAGTCTAAATTATGAATTAAAAAGTCATGATACTTGAATAAAAAATTATGATAATAGAGATTTGTGGCCTTTCGTCTCATAATTCAAATTTTTTATCTCATAGTTATGATTTTTCATGTTATAATTTCAACTTTTCATCTCATAATTATGACTTCTAAAGTCTGACTTATCAAAGCATGAATATCTTCTTTTTTTTTGGCGCGATTGGGTCTCCATAGTTTGGCGCTTGTACTGTTAGCGTCTTATTAGGCTTTAGTTTACGGCGAAGGACTTTTATTTTGAAAGCAGCAGCAGCAGCAGCAGCAGCAGCACGCTCGTCAGCTGCTTCGTCGCGTTTCCGTGTTTCAGATCACTCGATGGTTTCGGCTGCGTGTTGAGGAGCGTTTAGGAGATTTTTGTGTGGTCGAAATCAAGATTTTAGAGCTCAGACACAAGCTCAGCATTCGTCTGCTGTACAGAGCTTCAAATCCGCTCAGATATGGATAAATCACGAGTGTTTGTGTCGATGTGGGGCTTCCTGCTGATGTGTGTCGCATTCAGTCTTACTGAAGCAGCAGCAACAACAACAACTCATCCAGCTGTCCACAAACGTATGTGATTACTTGCCTGTGTCTTCTTTTTTATCATGCATCTCTATATTAAAATCTAAAAATGCTTGTAATTTAAATATGCATGCAAATATATTTACATAAATTATTATAGTGTAACGTTAAGCATTTTTCTATAAGTTATACTTTGCTAATGTATTTAATATAGAACTGTCACTAATTTTAATGTCATTAGTGTTAGTCAGTTATATAAAAACACTGAAAGGACTATTATGAATAAAAGTTGCGTATGCAAAGTCAATGAAAAATGTTGTTACTCTGTTATGCCATTTATGATGTGACTCCAGGATGTTATACTTTATGACCAATCTTTGGACAAATGCAGCTCTTTATTTTGAGAGTGAAAGTGTTTTTATTCTTCTGTGTCGTCCCAGCATGCAACACTCAGACTTCCTGTGAGCTGTGCCTGGCCAATGTTTCGGTAAGATCACACGGCACTCCTTTACTGCTTATTAGCCGGGTTTATAAATTAATATTGTAATTTACGGAAGTGTTTATAGAAAATGGTACATTAGACGATCAGGGATCTGCTCAGATGCTCTAATTTGATTAATTATAACCTGTAATTAAATAATAATAATAATAATAAATGTTTTTGTAACATACTGGAGGATGTCATTAATAACGATAAAAATAATAATAATAATAATAATAA
>NW_015505495.1:105549-114098 GCF_001515645.1 Sinocyclocheilus grahami
AAACAATATTACTCGAATACAATAATTCTGATTGGTGATGGTGGGTGAAACTAAAGTTTACCAAAGTCTGAATCAATTGCTTCGCAGAATGACTCATTGATTCGAATCGCTCGAAACGTTTAAGTACGACGAAAACTCAGCTCATAATGACACGTTATACAAACCAACTGCAAATATTTCCATAAAAGTGCAATCTATAAAATTATATATATAAATAATTACCAAATGGCAATTAAATTGGCCATAAATCTGTAGTGCATGTTTTGTGTTTTCTTAGGTCAATAAGAAGCAGTTTAATCTCATTCTCATTTTGCATTATCTAGTGTGCTAATTTGAGCTCGAAACACACCTGGAGGGTTTCTTTATAGAAGTTGCATCGTTCTCATCTTTCCAGGAGGACCAGGTGCAAGAGTTCATGAATAAATCCTACAACGACTCTCAAGTGACGTCGAGAGTCTTGAGCTACAGAGAAACACGACTCGCGATTCTTATCCTTCAGAAACGAGAGAGCAATGAACACTGAATTGCTCCCCATAAAATATACTATTGCTGTCTATACACATGCATTAAAGAGGTCATATGATGTGATTTAAATTTTTCTTTCTCTTTGGAGTGTTACAAGCTCTTGGTGCATAAAGAAGATCTGTAAAGTTGCAAAGACTAAAGTCTCAAATCCAAAGAGATATTCTTTATAAAAGAATATTTGTCACTGTATTTGTCACTGTTTTGCCTTATAGATGACCTTAAGACTAACATATTGATACTAACACCCAAAAAACTTTAATTCTGATTTCATGGGGACTTTAAATTTTCGGTCTCTTTGGTATGGAAGCCCATTTGCACCATGTAAGGAGAAAAAAATAATCATGCTTTGGTAAATCATAATTATAACTAATGAGAAATTATGACTTGACATAGGCCTACCAAGTTGAAATTATGACTCATAAGGTCGAAACTGACATACTAATTCATAATTATGAGATAAAACATCGGAATTATGGCTTAGAAACTCGACATTTTAAAATAAAAGTCTAAATTATGAATTAAAAAGTCATGATACTTGAATAAAAAATTATGATAATAGAGATTTGTGGCCTTTCGTCTCATAATTTCAACTTTTTATCTCATAGTTATGCATTTTTAATGTTATAATTTCGACTTTTTGCTTTATAGTTATGATTTTTCATGTTATAATTTCGACTTTTCATCTCATAATTATGACTTCTAAAGTCTGACTTATCAAAGCATGAATTTCTTCTTTTTTTTTGGCGCGATTGGGTCTCCATAGTTTGGCGCTTGTACTGTTAGCGTCTTATTAGGCTTTAGTTTACGGCGAAGGACTTTTATTTTGAAAGCAGCAGCAGCAGCAGCAGCAGCAGCACGCTCGTCAGCTGCTTCGTCGCGTTTCCGTGTTTCAGATCACTCGATGGTTTCGGCTGCGTGTTGAGGAGCGTTTAGGAGATTTTTGTGTGGTCGAAATCAAGATTTTAGAGCTCAGACACAAGCTCAGCATTCGTCTGCTGTACAGAGCTTCAAATCCGCTCAGATATGGATAAATCACGAGTGTTTGTGTCGATGTGGGGCTTCCTGCTGATGTGTGTCGCATTCAGTCTTACTGAAGCAGCAGCAACAACAACAACTCATCCAGCTGTCCACAAACGTATGTGATTACTTGCCTGTGTCTTCTTTTTTATCATGCATCTCTATATTAAAATCTAAAAATGCTTGTAATTTAAATATGCATGCAAATATATTTACATAAATTATTATTATTATAGTGTAACGTTAAGCATTTTTCTATAAGTTATACTTTGCTAATGTATTTAATATAGAACTGTCACTAATTTTAATGTCATTAGTGTTAGTCAGTTATATAAAAACACTGAAAGGACTATTATGAATAAAAGTTGCGTATGCAAAGTCAATGAAAAATGTTGTTACTCTGTTATGCCATTTATGATGTGACTCCAGGATGTTATACTTTATGACCAATCTTTGGACAAATGCAGCTCTTTATTTTGAGAGTGAAAGTGTTTTTATTCTTCTGTGTCGTCCCAGCATGCAACACTCAGACTTCCTGTGAGCTGTGCCTGGCCAATGTTTCGGTAAGATCACACGGCACTCCTTTACTGCTTATTAGCCGGGTTTATAAATTAATATTGTAATTTACGGAAGTGTTTATAGAAAATGGTACATTAGACGATCAGGGATCTGCTCAGATGCTCTAATTTGATTAATTATAACCTGTAATTAAATAATAATAATAATAATAATAATAATAATAAATGTTTTTGTAACATACTGGAGGATGTCATTAATAATAACGATAAAAATAATAATAATAATAATAATAATAAATGTTTTTGTAACATACTGGAGGATGTCATTAATAATAACGATAAAAATAATAATAATAATAATAATAATAAATGTTTTTGTAACATACTGGAGGATGTCATTAATAATAACGATAAAAATAATAATAATAATAATAATAATAAATGTTTTTGTAACATACTGGAGGATGTCATTAATAATAACGATAAAAATAATAATAATAATAATAATAATAAATGTTTTTGTAACATACTGGAGGATGTCATTAATAATAACGATAAAAATAATAATAATAATAATAATAATAAATGTTTTTGTAACATACTGGAGGATGTCATTAATAATAACGATAAAAATAATAATAATAATAATAATAATAAATGTTTTTGTAACATACTGGAGGATGTCATTAATAATAACGATAAAAATAATAATAATAATAATAATAATAAATGTTTTTGTAGCATCCTGGAGGATGTCATTAATAATAATAATAATAATAATAAATGTTTTTGTAGCATCCTGGAGGATGTCATTAACATTATTATTAATAATAATAATAATATATGTGTTTGTAGCATCCTGGAGGATGTGATTAACATTAATATTAATAATAATGAAGGTGTTTTCTCCTAACAGTGTTTGTGGTGCCAGACGAACAGCAGCTGCTCAGATTATCCGGTGTCGTATGTGATTCCTCCGGCCTCGGTGTGTGCGCTCTCTCAGGCGCGCTGGGGTGTTTGCTGGGGTGAGTTCACCTTCGTGCTTTAAGCAGCTTTGAGATGCACAGAACTGGTTAAATCTACCCGCTGATCTCTAATGTACAGCAGCTGCTGAGCTGATGGAAGTAATACTTTCACATCGGTGAAGGGAGATTTGCATTCAGCCTGGAAGTCCCCAGTGGTTTTGTCACGTACTGAGCACATTACGTTCATTACTATGCGGATCTCTAGAATACTTGATTCTGATTGGCTGTTCGTGGCATTGAGCGGTTAAATAGTATTGAATAATGATGACCGTCGTCCAGAACACGGTATAACTGAGCGCTCATCGGTGAAACCTAGTGCTATTTATGATACTGTTATAGTTTTATTATTTCGGATTATATATTTAATATTTTTAATTTCAGTAAAATTTTTAGATTTTTTTTTGTGTGTAATTTTATTACTTTTGGGTTTTTTTTATATTTAAAGTTTCAATTTATTTTGTTTTATTTCAGTTAATAATTTTAGTACTTCAGCTTAAACTTATTTTTGTTAGTTGCCAAGGCAACCTTTGTAATTTTCCTTTCGTTTTTAATAGTATTCATATTTTATTTCAGCTTTATTTGAATTAGCAGAGATGTTTTTAATAGTTTTAGTCAACAGAAGTGCTCATGTTTCGTCTCTCTGCGGCCTCTACGAGTATAGAAAATAAAATAATTTATATTCTAGCTGTTCTTTATTTATTTATTTGATAAGTCGTGGTGTGATAATGTACATTCAGACTGTCTTCATCACAGTTAAAGTCCCTGTCGGGTTTTATTTAGTGATACTGTTTCTCACTTCTACAGTGAAAGTCTCAAATGTGTCGTGTGTTTCAAAAGTCAGTTTCAGCTTCACAAAACCTCTCATCACTTACCTGACGTTCACTCAGAGTCACTTAAAGTGTCCCGATTATGTCGAACTGAAAGTGAAACCGTACTGGATGAGAGCGGAGTCCCCTGCTCATATTTCATCCCAATAAATTGTTTTGCATAAAGAAAATCAAGCCTGTTTTGTACACTGTAAAAATATATGTTTTTGAAGTTGTAAAAAAAAACTAAGCTAATTAGCCTAGAGTATATTTGACAAGAAAACATAATTTCAGTCTTTCTATTTCAAAGATTTATGTTTGAGGTCAGTGTTTTACCTGCCATTTCTTTATAATTCATTCTGAAATTTACTAGCAAAAAATATTTCTACACCATTTCTGTTTTTTGTTTGTGTGTAGGGCCATTAAGATTTTTTTGTAGTGTGAAAATAATTTTATTATTTATGCAAAAACTGTTATTCTCTTCTGGCTGAACTGCTCCTTTAACCCTCTTAATGCATTCAAAATCTATATATATATATCTATAATATATATATTTGCATTCTGGGGCTGTTATTATTTTTCATCTGAAAGCATATTGTATCTGATCAGCAACTTCTCATTAATGCACGAATGTAGAAACATTTCAAAAAGTGTTGAATGTTACCATTATATTATTGCATTTACCTCTTAAAAAGATAATAATATAGTAATATTACAAAACAAAATAGTAATATTACACATGAACCACACCAAAAAAACTACGGTCCTGTACATATACATATATATATATATATATATATATAAAAATGCATGAAATTTATAAGAACATATAATCTGAGAATTACTGATATTAACCCCATTGGAATGAATGGGATTTCATTAAATTCCTTTACATTTATAACTCATGATTGCTCAAAAACAGTCCAAATTTATGAAACCTGCATATTTATTTCAATCAAAACAACATAAATATTACTCGTAAAACCCCCCCCCCAAAACAATTATTTACTTCGTAATCAAAAATAATAATTAGTTTTTCATGCTGCAGTGGTTCATCAGTAGACGTACATATTCATGTTTATCAGCACGTGTGTGAGATATGAGGAAAAGACTGAATATATTTTACAGCGTAGATACTTTTACAAAAGTGTTTTGGCACCTAAGGTGCTCCATACATACCCAGCTCAAAATGACCCGAACATGACATCTGTAAAATGTTTTTAAATGCTTATCTCTCTTAAAAATAATTTTATAAAGCGGAGAGTTCCGGTGCTTGGCTCTGATTGGCTGAGCCGCGTTCGAAGCTGTTGTAAATGACGCTACAAAGTAACACACACCTTTGTTTACGTTTGTGTGTTGCTCGGCAACTACTTTGTAGCAACCACAACTGTTTCTGAGGCGCTACATTGTTTGGTGGAAGAACACTGTGTTTATTAATATCATTACACTTTCTTTGCTCCGTTTTATTTTGTGAAACCGTACTACGTATATAACCGTTTTATAAAAGCAGTGATCCCCGTGAAGCCGTGAATTTATAACAGCTGAGGGGTTTTAGGCACGATGCTTGGGGCTTATTGCTTTAATCTCTTAAAAATAATTGTAAAAAATCAGAAATTTTGATGGATCTTTTCTAGGTCAAAACAGACCTGATTGTGTTATAATATGTAGTTTTAGTGCTCACACTCACATGATATCAATAAAAACAACAGCAGGACTCCTCGATCATGAGAACGGAGTTGGTGTCAGTAAACGTCCAGCAGGTGTCAGAAGTGACCAACACACGGATCTCTGATCTTCAGTGTTGTGTTGTGGTGTTGTGTGTTGTTTCAGTGAACTTCGAGGCTCTGATCATCGCGATGGCTGTGGTGTGTGGGACTCTGCTGCTGGCCGTCTCCGTCTGCTGCTGCTGCTGCTGCTGTAAACGCAGACGCTCGTCCAGGTCAGAGCTCCACCGACACCGTGCTTCATATCACACTCACAGCTTTCTCTTCCACCTCAGAGCTGCCATGTGTTCTGTGCTCAACGATGAACCCTTTAAAGCCCCGGCAGATCTCAGTTTGTGAAACCGAGCTGTTCATTGAACCCTGGAAAGCCGGACATATGAAATAATAGTCCGAAAAAACAATTTTTTAAAAATTATTTTAAAAAAATCTAATTTTATGGCTCATATAGTGAGAATATGGAGAGTGAAACTGAGCAAAAATATGTAATTTAGGTGCAGATGCTGATATTTATATGATGAATTCTGCTGCTTGTGATGTAAATCAGTGAGATCTTTATAACAGTACAGCAGATATTTACATAAACTGCTCAAAATATCAGTCGTGGCTTTATATCTCCAGTAATAATAAGATGAGAGTGAAATGCTCCAAACATATAATGCAGTGACTGAGAGCTGAAGAAATAAAGGCTCCTCAGAAGATGTGAGATGTTCTGGAGGCTTGTGAAGATCATTCCTCCGCTGAGGAACAGTGAAAGTAAAGCTTCTGGAAACAAACGCTCCTCAAAAGATCCTGAGGATCAGATTTGAGACTCTAAAACATGATTGATGGAGAATCAAGTAAAGCTGAGCTGCTTCAGTCCAGTAAGTGTTCATCCGGAGATATTACTGACGTTATTCTGACGCTTACTTGATCAAAATCACTCAAGATTTTCATGCATCAAATAAGATACAGTAGGCTTTATAGGGTTAATAAACACAAATGCATTTGGTATGGCATTTATTTATTAATTAAGAACAGTTTTGGGCTCATTACTCCAAAAATGTAATTTATTACGCCTTTCAAATGTAATATTATTACTTATTACTATCTGGCAACAGTAATGAGTTACACTACTAGTTACATTACTTTTCCTTCACGTTTCTTCTCCATAAAATTCTTCTAAAATGTTACTAACAATATATTTCTGCCTCATCATTTGATCGAAATCTACACAGGATCGCAGTCAGAAGTTTTTTACGAACACTCAATGATTAATAGTGACTTAAGTAAAAGTGTTGTATTAATTGTCAAGTGTCGCTTGAAGCTAATTGTAGCTATAATTTCTCTGTTACCCTCATATGATTATATTTCATGAAGTATTTTATCAGAAGAAATCACACGAGTGCATAAGATTCCAAGCTTTCCTGATGCACTGGTGACTTCATGAGTCGTGAAAATCATGAAAATAAATCTAGGAATTATTGATTTATTGATTCATATCGATAGGGTTTGAGGTATCAAAAGTAACTGAGTAACAAGCTGTTTTATGGATGGTAACTGTAATATTATTATTATTAGGGCTGGGTAAAAAAACATCGATATTAATCTCATTTTTACGGAACGATATCGATTCTTAAATCCCAAGAATCGATTATTCTCGCCTGTTTTCAGTTAATGGACGGAACATTGAAGGGTACTTCCCATGCAATATATCGCAATAAGCATTGTGCTTTGGTACGTTTAATATGAAACAAAGTCTCAGATTTCAAATTCTGTCCATTGTATTGCAGTATTCAAACAATAAATGCCATTTTGGCGCTGTTTAATGTGGAGTGACAGATCGCTGTAGAGCCTCAGTGAACTGATCATCTCCTCCGCTTTATTACTAGTTATAGCACAAAATAAACATGACTAAACATCCGAAGGCAAGTTAAAAGAAAGAGTACAACTTTACAATCCGTATCCTGTCTCATGTAATCGCTCAATCAGTGTTTCAGCTGCGCAAAGACGTCAATATAACGGCTTGTAAACAATGTCACGTAATGAATATGTTATATGATGCATATATTTAGCAAAATGTTACTGTTCTTCAGTGTTTAATTTATGTTTGAATAAATCCATCAAGGTTTTATGACAGCCACCGTTATGTTTATATTTTTTAAAAAACGAGAAGAAATATTATGTCATTGTAACTTTATTATTTAAAAAACTTCAATAAATGTACTTTTATTGTGTAATTTGAACAAATCAGTCAATTTTAACCTTCAATATTATAGTAATGCATTACCAACTGACTCTCGTGTATATTTTTACAGCATTAGTTGAGATTTTTTTTCCTTGAAAATTTGGCATGCACTGTACCTGATATAGATATCCAAAATAATCGATTAATTGATAATCGAATCGCAAGCGTGTGAATGGGAATTGAATTGTGAAATTTGTGTCAAAACCCAGCCCTAATTATTACTGAAATCTTATTAGTAATTACCGTATTGACCCGAATATAAGACGATGTTTTTTTCTTGGAAATACATCTGAAAAAACGCGGTGGTCTTATATTCAGGGTCTAGACTTTGACATGTCAATAATACACACACAACACTAGGTGGCGCCAAATACGCATAAAACGAGTGTGCCATGAAATACGTAATGTAATGCGCTTTGTAAAGATCGCGAGTGAAAACAAAAGAAAAGAAAAGCTTACAGCTGCATGAGTCGTGACGGTCACGTTAGCCTGATGGGACCAAACTCTCTTTGTGATTTTAAAACGTAAGACGGTACCCAGATTTGAAGACTACAGTAAGATTTAATTCTACTGTTAATAAGATTTTGGTAGGCTACTATTAGATGGATAGCCTAAATGTCCTAATTCAGATGGGCTACCTGTTTTTTTTTTACTTTTTTAAATGGTATATCAAAAAGTGTATATTTTTTAAATGTGATTGTTGGTACATT
>NW_015505495.1:115467-124622 GCF_001515645.1 Sinocyclocheilus grahami
AGTCGTGACTGTCACGTTAGCCTGATGGGACCAAACTCTCTTTGTGATTTTAAAACGTAAGACGGTACCCAGATTTGAAGACTACAGTAAGATTTAATTCTACTGTTAATAAGATTTTGGTAGGCTACTATTAGATGGATAGCCTAAATGTCCTAATTCAGATGGGCTACCTGCTTTGTTTAATGGTATATCAAAAAGTGTATACTATTTAAATGTGATTTTGGTACATTTTACCAGTTTTTACCATACTTTCAAAACAAAAATTTTAATAGGAAAAATATGCAATATGAAAATAATTGAAGACAAAATGTGTTTTACTGAGAAAAAACAAGATTTGGTTTTTAAAAAGCCTTTTTCCAAAAGGTACATCTGGAAAAAGGGGGGTCGTCTTATATTCGGGCCAATACGGTAGTTACACTACTAGTTACCGTAAACCGTAATATTATTACAGTAACTAGTTACTGCCCAACACTGATTTAGGATAGCGCAAGAATTGGCGTTTTTCCCCAAAGAGATCATTTTTAAAGCAGCCGGTTGTGTGTCTGTCGGGTTGTAAAGGACACGTCTGTCTGTCAGTCAGAGATGATTTCATTTGTCAGGTCTTCCCGTGTCTATCAGTGTCTCATGATGTAAACGCAGACGTGCTTTGCTTACAGAAGCAGAAGCACTTCTTCTATCTCTTATGAATGCTTATTCAGCTTCATGTGACGATCCTTTGTTCTGTGATGTATAGAACGGCTCTTGTGTTCATAGTTTCACTCTTTGTTCTCGTTCTGAGTGAATTGCGCCAATATGAGTGAAGGGGAGTTCATGTTTCTGTGTTTCCGTTTCAGCGATGATGTAAAGGTCACAGAATTACTGTAATTATCAGGGGGTTTTTTTACTGGTTGTTCATGTTCTTGGACTCAGAAATTATTTTTTCTAGTGCATACACCCGAAATAAATCCATGTGCAGATAATTAATCAAAATATTAACCCAACTCTGTGTTTTCTCTGATAAATAGCTGCCAGTTTGATGTCACGTGAAGTCTGGGATTTCATAAATGTGCTGATAAATTTAGAGTTTTGTAAATTACAGTAATTCCGACATGAATATACTGTGAACCACTGGAACTCATTGTTAATGTACTAATAATATAGTACTCAGTAATATTCTGAATTAGCTGTCATTTGTATATTTTCAGTTTAGACCGTGAGGAAGAGCAGTTTGCCCGGAGAAGAGAGGAGATCAGACAGCGATCAGAAGAGCGGTACGTAAATCTCACATCTCCGATCAGCATGCGAGTTCAAACCTGCTGTAGATTAGGTTTTTTTGTCAATTTAATAGTAAATGTTAAAGGAATAGTTGAACATTAGCTGAAAATATCCTCACAACATGAACTAATAATTAAAAATACTTTATTATAGCATTTATTAATCTTAGTTTGTTTTATTTCAACATTTACTAATACATTATTAAAATCAAAAGCAAAATATCTGTTAATATTATTATTAATTATCTTTATTATGTCTATAAATTATTTATTAATGTTTTGAATTAGTTTTTATATATTTTCTGTTTTTTATTTCTGTAATTTATTTTAAATTTAGTTAGTTAACATGAGCTAACAATGATAAATACTTTTAAAACATTTATTAAACGTAGTTCATTTTAAATCCAACATTAACTAATAATTTTTTACACTCAAAAGTCGCATCAGTTAATATTATTAATATTAAACGTACATTATTTTTCTCTTTTAATATCCTTTGCACTCAAAAATATGTCATATTGTTTAAGTAAAATGAGTTGCGACTGGTGTTTCATGTTGATTGTGTAAATTGTACCTTTTATATGCCAATTAAAAGAACCAAAGACTTAAACTACTTCAGTCTGTGTGCACTGAATTTATTTAATACACGAGTTTCACAATTTGAGTTGAATTACTGAAATAAATGAACTTTTCCACGACATTCTAATTTATTGAGATGCACCTGTATACACTTCCATTCCAAAGTTCGGGGTTGGTAAGATTTCGTTAAATTAAAAAAATAAAAATAAAAAATCCTCTCAAGGATTTATTGAATTGATTAAAAGTGACAGTTATAGACATTTATAATACGATTTCTATTTCAAATAAATGCTGTTCTTCTGAACTTCATCACCGTTGAAAAGCATCACCGTTCATCACCGAAAAGCATCACCGTTTCCACAAAAATATTGTGCAGCACAACTGTTTTCAACATTGATAATAATCAGAAATGTTTCTTGAGCAGCAAATCAGCATATTATACTGATTTCTGAAGATCATGTGACACTGAAGACTGGAGTAATGATGCTGAAAATACAGCTGCGCATCACAGAAATACATTACAGATTAACAGATATTCACACAGAAAACAGCTGTTCTAAATTGTAATATATAGTATTTTTGATTTAAAAAATGCAGCATTGGTGAGCAGAAGAGACTTTCAAAAGCATTAAAAATCTTGCCGACCCCAAACTTTTGAACATTAGTGAAACTTAGTCTTCTAATAAAGATTAGTTTTATTCGCTGTTGATCTTAGCGTTTTGCATTCCAGTTTAATGCAGAAACCTGATCTGTAACAGATACACGTGTAAAACACTAGCCGGTGGAGTTATTGTTGTGCTGCTTTGTTCAGGATTGTGGAAGCAGCAACAGATGGCTAAAAGCTCCAGTGATTGTTCACAGATCAGCTGCTCATAAAGCTCCGGCTGATTTATTTGGTATGAAGCGGCCGCAGTTCGTCTGGAGGCTCGGCCTATCTTCATTGTGTGCTGTACAGAGGATGAATGATGCACGGCGAGCGATTGGTGTCGTTCAGCGCCGCTCGTATGTCACACACCCATAAAACACTGCTGCTCGTATTTATGACGAGCCTGTGAAGGAATGGAGGGCCTTAAACAAAGACATGAACTCATGGTGAATCATCTACTGCTGCCCATGTGCTGCTCTTCAGGACTTGGCCAGTTTTCAGTTGAGCAGCTTTGGTTGCGGAAATTGAATCCAGGCTATGAGTTTGATTTGTTCTTCTTGTACTGGTTTTACAGGATTCAGAATTTGTATTGGGCAAAAAATTTGGAATTCTGAGAAAAAAAATCTGAAATGCAAGATATAAAAAGAAAAACTCTACGAAAATAGTCAGAACGGCGAGATGTAAATGTAAAACTCTACGAAAATAGTCAGAATTGTGAGATGTAAACGCAAAACTATATGAAAATAGTCAGAATTGCGAGATGTAAATGCAAAACTCTACGAAAAGTCAGAATTGTGAGATGTAAATGCAAAACTCTATGAAAAGTCAGAATTGTGAGATGTAAACGCAAAACTCTACGAAAAAGTCAGTATTGCGAGATGTAAACGCAAAACTCTACGAAAAAGTCAGAATTGCGAGATGTAAGCACAAAACTCTTTGTAAAAGTCAGAATTGTGAGAAAAAAGTCAGTGTAACACCGTTCGTAGGTCGGGAAGAAGGAGGCGACATTTTAAAACTTTAATAAAATAAACCAACAAAAAATGAAAGTAAAGCGGTAGCCCCTCGCGGACGACTGCCGCACACAAAACACAAAATAAACTCCAGGCCTGGTCCTCTCTCGTCTTTCACTGTCGTCACTCCTCCTTTTATCCTTCCGGAGCTCCTCCGTGGGACTCGAGACCGGTGAGTGGTGCAGGTGTCGCTCATTATCACTTACTCCACCGGCCTCGCTCTGTTCCCACGGCTCTCGGCCCCGCCCCTCTCGCCACAGTCAGATTTGTGGGGAAAAAGTCAGAAATGCAAGATATATTTTTCACTCTTTTTTCAACATGAATAATATTAACAAAATATAAACACTATAATTATAAACAGTCGATCAATCATTGTATTATTTCGTGCATGGTCACATAATCTGTCCATCAGTCTAATGTACCTAGTTTCTTCCAAGTCTGCAAAAAAATACAGCTCAAATGATGCAAATGGCACAGAAATTCAATATTTTGTTTCAAAAATCTATATAATCCCGTCCAGTCTGTAAAAAGCCGTCACTCATCTCTGGTTACTGTCTGTTGCAGGAAGGCGGAGAGGAAGGGGAAACATGATGAAATCCGCAAGAAGTATGGTAAGTCCCGTCAGTCCTGTGCTTCTGTCATTAATATTCACAAGCGTTTAGTCACATCTACTCATTATGACACTTTTCTGCATTTTAGAGAAATAGTAGTGTCATAAAAGCTATGAAATAACACAAATAAAACTAGGGGAATGATATAGTGACTAAAACCTGGTAAACAATCTCTGTTTTCTATGTGAATATCTGTAAAAATGTAATTTATTTCTGTGATCAAAACGTCTGCAAAGACGTCTTGTATTAGCTAATACATCTTCAGTTGTTAACTTTTGGCTGATTACAGGACATCATGTGGAGATGTTGTAACACAGGTCTTTATTGATCTGGTTCATTGTGTTGGTCTCAATAATCTAATTCTTCAAACGCAGTCCGATACAGGAACACTCAGCTTTCTGATCGACACACCCTGATCAATGCTGATGTGGCCTCGGCAGAGGACGAGTAGAGACTATGAATGAGAAATACTCATGGAAGCTTGTTTCCACAGCAGAATAGAAATATATATATAAAATAGCAATTTTTTTCTCACATTCAGATTTTTCCCTCCAGAATTCTGAGTTTACATGTAAACGCAAAACTATGGAAAAAGTCAGAATTCCGAGATGTAAACGCAAAATTCTAACAAAAATGTCAGAATTGCGAGATGTAAACGTAGAATTCTGAGGAAAATGTCTGAATTGCGTGATATGAAACTTGCAATTGAGAGAATTATGAGTTAAGAAATCAGTTACCTTTTTTATATTTTTATTCCATGGCGGAAATAATCTTCCATAAATACTAATGCTAACGCTTGCTTTACTAGATAGCAGTAGGATATTAGCACTAATTACTCTGTTGAAAGCATAATTATTTTACTCATTACTTATGAATTAAGACCTTGATTAGCCTTTACCAAATGCACACAGACACACAATAACCTGTCCTTCAGTTCCTTATTAAAAATCACTTCTCTGTGCAACGCAGAAAACGGCACATGCATATTTCATCAGAGTGCGTTTACTACAAATTTCAGTCATTTTCTGAATTACATAATTCAGAAAATGCTAAACATTTATCTGGTTTTAAGAAAATAACATTTTAAAGCACAGATGCAAAAATTGCTCGAGGATTTGAGGAGGGAAATGCATTTCTTCTTTTCCTGATAAAACTCGTCCTCCAGCACTAATAGGTGAAAAAGCGTCAGACGGGCTGCTTGACTCGTGCTTGATTAACTCTGTGCTAATTAGCGCTGGTGGAGAGCTGAGAAGGGCTGTAATTTATGTGGTGGCAAAGGCCCGGATCGCGTCCCGGCGCTACAGAGGAATGAGGTGAGATGTAAATGTATTTGCCGCCTGCGATCGCAGCTCCTGCGGTGCGTGAGAGCGAGAGAAAGCGAGAGCGGGTCACTGGAGCCGCGGCGGAGGCCAGGAGGACGATCCCTCGCAGCTGCTGCACAAAGACCTGCAGAAAACCACACGACCTTGAGACAAGCTGAAGGAAGTGTTCAAGTTCATGCCGCAGAAGAGCAATGAAAATGACCTGAAGAGAGCATTTGTCTTCCAACACACTGCTTCATTTATTTAGAAATAATGCATAACTACATGGAGACAAACTTTTATTTTATTTTATTTTATATCAAATGTAATTTTTATTTAATTTGATTTAATTTATTAAGATGCACAACTACATGGAGACAAACTTTTATTTTATATCAAATGTCATTTTTATTTAATTTGATTTCATTTATTTTTTATTTATTTTTTATTTTATTTTTTGAAAAACATTTTTAATAATTTTATTTATTTTATATTTATTTTACATTTTCTTAAAATGTCAATTATTTAATAATTTAATTTGATTCCATTTAATTAATTGAATATATTTTTATTTTATTTTTGTATTTTTTCTGATAGTTAATTTAACATTTATCTAATTAAATTAAAAAAATGTATTTATATTTTATTTTTGTAATTTTTATTTTATTAATTTTATTAATTAATTTATTTTGTATTTTACATTTTCTTAGAGTAATACATTTTATTATTTAAGTTGATTTCATTTAATTTGATTTATTGTATTTTATTTTTGTATTTTTACTTATTTTATTTGATTTCAAACAGCCTGCAGATGCATTCGTGTGAGTGTCTGCGGCTGCAGTGTGTCTGTTTGACATTCTCGTGAGCCAGTCGCACTTGTCGGTGAAGAGGGTGTTGAAAGTAAAGAGAAGATCAAAGGATGTGCGCCTCTCTGAGAGCTTCATCCCTCTATATCTGATGACAAGACTCTTCTCATCCCCGCTCACTCGCTCCGACCGCCGAAGCTTCCTCATGCTTTCTCTGCACGGCGGCTCCTCATCCGCTCACGTTCAAGATGTAAACTTCAGAGAACTCAGAGGGAAAAAAAATTCTGAATTCTGAGTTTGTAACTCTCAATTCTGACTTCCTTCCTCAAAATGGTTAGAAAGTCAGAAAAGTTACTTTTTTTTATCCCATGGCGGAAACAAGCTTCCATAGTTTCCACGTCCTGCTGCAAACTAAAAGTCCATTTTTGTAAACTTTACTTATAGAGTAAAACAAACTGTAAAAACATGGCAGTACTATGTATTGGATGAAATAAAATGACACACACATTATAAGGAATTTTATTTGTATATGTATTTTTTATTTGAGATATAATATATATTTTTTAATATTTAATATATACACACATTTTTAGTTATTATGAATAGTGAATGCATTTATTTAATGAATAAATACATGCATTTTATTTAATGGCACCTTTCTAAACACCCAAGGTCACCTTACAGCAAGCAAAATGATAAAATTACAAAAATTAGTAACAAAAGACAAACATATCCTGCCAGCATTAAAAAATTCAGCAGCACAACTGCATGCATACATCATAAATACGGTAGAGGCATAATAAGAGCAAGTCATAAAAATATATCATATTAAATAAATATGAACATTTTATTATACATATATATATATATATATGTGTGTGTGTGTGAACAAAATGTATACACACACACACACACACACATTTTTTTAATGAATAATTATATTCACATTACGTTTAGTCGTTTAGCAGACGCTTTTATCCAAAGCGACTTACAAATTAGGACAACAGAAGCAATCAAAACTAACAAAAGAGCAATGAAATGCAAGTGCTATAAAAGTCTCAGTTAGCTTAATAATGCAGTACACTTAGCAAGATTTTTATTTATTTATTATATAATAAAAAGAAAACAGATATAATAGAAAAATAATAGATCAAGCTTTTTTTTTTCTTTTTTCTTTTTTAAAGAAAACAAGCAGTTAGTAAATGAATGGAGTGCAAGTCTAAAATGTGCAAGTTTTTTATTTAGAAGAATAGAATTAGAATAGAGAGTGCTACACTCTAAAAAAAAAATGCTGGGTTGTTTCAACCCGATGTTGGATCAAATATGGACTAACCCAGCTGTTGGGTTAAAAAGTTAATTTAAAAATGTAACCAAAATTTAACCCAACAGTTGGGTTAGTCCATATTTGACCCAACATTGGGTTGAAACAACCCAGCATTTTTTAGAGTGTAGAGTTAGAGGGTCAAATAAAGATGGAAGATGTCGTTTCTTGAAGATGGTTAAGGACTCAGCTGCTGGGATTGAGTTGGGCAGGTCATTCCACCAGGAGGGAACAGTTAATGTAAAAGTCTGTGAAAGTGATTTTGTGCCTCTTTGAGATGAACAATAAAGCAACGTTCACTTGCAGAACGCAAGCTTCTAGAGGCACATAACTCTGAAGTAATGAATTTAGGTAAAGGGGTGCAGAGCCAGTGCTGGTTTTGTAGGAAAACATCAATGCCTTGAATCTAATGCGAGAGCAGCTATTGATAGCCAGTGCAGATTGATGAACAGAGGTGTGACGTGCATTCTTTTCAGCTCGTTAAAAATTAATTTTTGGATTAATTATAAAGGTTGATAGAACTGTCTGGAAGACCTGCCAAGAGAGCATTGCAATATATATATATATATATCACATGCATAAAATCTTTTTAGTGTAGTGAATCAATTTCGTCTTTTTTTCTTCTCCTTTTCCTGTATGAATTATTAATGAAGTCATGTACGGAATATTAGGGTCTTTAAAAATCCATTTAAAAACTGTACAAATGTCGCCTGGCTTTTATTATAAGGCGAGGCGGTGTTCTACAGATGATGGACAGCTGGATGGACCAATGACTGACCCGCAGGGGCGGGGCTAACTCCGTTTCATCCGCTCTCTCGCAAAGCAAGAGGAGAATCCCAGAAAAATGACATCCAGCTTTTCCAGAGGAATACCGCGGCGTTTAGAGACGCTCTCCTGAAGCCTCTCCTCACATCACCACGGATTACAGCTCGCTCTTCAGATATGCAGTCAGGACATGTGTGTTTAATACAGTAATACAGAAGGACAGTGTTTTCACGACTCGGCTCTGATTCCAGACTCCCTCAAACATCGGCACAATGAAGAAATTAAGAAGAACTTTGTCGGAGAGCTTCAGTCGCATCGGTGAGTGTCCACAAACACGGTATAAACGAGACTTACACTTAAAAGTGTGCATGTGTAGTGCACATGTGATTGTTCATCAGGCGCCTGAGCTCCTCACGAACAGCCCGGAATAGAATACAGAATAGAATTGAGTAGAATTCTCCTGCTGACGCATCGGTATCTGATCAATGCGCTCTCTGCGGGTTCTCCTGCTTTGTGCTTCATTGGCAGGGTCTGAAGTTTCTGTGAGTTCATATCATTCTCATGAATTCATATCTCACAGATGTCAGTGCCCTTCAATTCTGTTCGGAATTCTTTAATATGTGCATCAGGGTTCTTCAAAACCTCAGGTTGAGTAGACAATAAGTCTGTTCTGTGGTTTTGAGGCTTTGTGGAAGATGTTAGCAAATGCTGAAGTGCTTTATAGATTTCAGAAACATGCAGGTCATATTTCACCCCAAAATTATCATTATTTATTATTTATTTTTCATAAAAAATAATATATATATAATATTTAATTGTCATACTTTATGAAATACTTGATCAAATGTTTTTTTTTAATATAT
>NW_015505495.1:124792-125054 GCF_001515645.1 Sinocyclocheilus grahami
TATATATATATATGTACTGTTATTATATACATTTTTTGGATATTATTTATTATGTTATTTAAAATATAATTTTTTTATATTTAAAGATTTTTGTAATTATATAAAATAAAATGAAAAAAAATCTATATCTCTCTCTCTATATATATATATTTCATTTTTCATACTTTATAAAATACTTTATAATTTTTTAATAAATAATATACATGTATAAAATATATAGATGTACTGTAATTATTTTTATACTTTTTAAAAATATTTATTA
>NW_015505495.1:125281-128221 GCF_001515645.1 Sinocyclocheilus grahami
TATAAAATAAAATAAAACAATATAAATTTTTATTATATATATAATTTTTCATACTTTATAAAATGTTTTTTTGTAAATCAATATATATATATATATATGCATATATATAAAATATATAGATGTACTGTAATTATATTTATAAATACATTTATAATTTTAAAAATATTTATTATTTAGTATATTACTTATTATTTAAAAGATTTGATTTTTTTTTTATATTTGAAGATTTGTATAATATAGAAGATAAAATGTAATATATATATATATGAAAAATAATAAAAATGTATCAACCTCTGACAGATATTATTGAGGCTTTTGGTTTGTAATATTTGATGGTTATCCAACATCATAATGTTGCTTCAGTTTGAAAATGCAATTCAACAAATCCAAATAGATAAATGGCACGTACTTCTGCCGCAAAAGCACGTAAAAATGCACTGTATTTCTTTTAGACCCCAACCATAATGCAACCTTTTTTCTTATAATCAAGCTAAAATGTTTAAATTCCCTTGCAAAAGCTATGATGCATCAAGCGTAAATGTTTTTTGAGATATTTGAGCTTTGCTCTCTCTTGAAGTTCTCTTTGGAAAAGTCTTATATTTCAATATGAGCTCAAATGGAGACCAAATGATTTGAGCAGTGCTTCAATACAGTTTTATGGCTTTGCATGTCGCCTATTAAGGAGAGAGCGTTGAGCACTAGTTAGGGAACTGAACTGGTCCCGATGCGGTTTGGTCTTCTGTCAGTGTCATAAAGGCTCTTCTTAAAGATGCTGCCTGAGGGCCTTTCTATCCTAAAGTCGCTGACTTCACCCATCACGCATCCGTTCTGTTAAAGCAGCAGCGATGGTGTCTCTGCACAGGAGTAATTACTGCGGCTTCGTTACAAAATCTAGTTAATTATGCTGCCTGCGAAGACACCTTCTTTTGCATCATGCAGACAGAAGACTGCCAGAATTCATTGCAGCAAAATATATAACTTCTATTTACTTCTGTGCCTTAAAGTAGCAATAAAAATAGTTCAATTTAATTAAAAATTGACTATTTTACGCACTGCTTGTGCACAGTGTTA
Source organism: Sinocyclocheilus grahami (assembly GCF_001515645.1). Taxonomy (NCBI): domain Eukaryota; kingdom Metazoa; phylum Chordata; class Actinopteri; order Cypriniformes; family Cyprinidae; genus Sinocyclocheilus; species Sinocyclocheilus grahami. Next base: position 126,353 of record NW_015505495.1, read on the forward strand.
ATATGCATGTTAGAGTATCACGTCATATTACGCATGTCGTTAACATATTTAAAAAAAAGTCTCAAATCAAAATGTTTTTTTTTCATAAAGTGAAGCCTATGATGTTCAGTTTAAATAATCTATGGTTCATTTGTTTTTAAAATATTTGTATAAAACATTTTTATATATTACATATTTAAGTACACATATTTTTACATATTGTATATAAAATAGTAAATATTTTATGTTTATTTTGTGTATATAAATGCTATATTCTTATTATATATTCTATAAAAATATTATATATTATGCATATAATTTAAAAACTATATATGCATATTTATATAATTTTTTTAGCTATATATACATATTTTAAAATTTATATAATTTTATATTATATATAATATTATACATTTGATATATATATGTTATTTTTATTTATAATTAATTTCATTATAATGATTAAAAATATTGTAAGCAAATAAAAAAATATAATATTCTTATTACTACATATAATAAATAAAAGTATTAAATATAAAAATCAGCTAATTTTGCAAATTACATTTTACAAATTATTATTATTATTGCTATTAAAAATATTTTTGTAAATATTAGTTTAAAACATTTTTATATATTATATGTAAATATTTTTACAAATGTTTATAGTGATAATTGTATTTTTTATATAAAATCGGGCTTAATTTTTTATGCAAAATATAATTTTTCAAATTTGTTTTCACACAGAACTAGTTCGTTCACAGTGTTTATATACATCAAATGATGCATGCCATCAGCATATCTATATGTAGATTTATTCATTTATGTAGAGCGTTCCAAATCACTCACTTTTAAAGATGCTGTCTATGCAGCAGTGCAGTGCACTAGTTCTGGTTATGTGTGGATGTTCTGGGCGTCTCTGTATGTTTGAAGCTGCATGCTGATCTTTTCGTCAGGCTGCAGTCGGCTGTTTTTAGACGCTCTGTGCTTCTGAAGCCTACAGAAAGCGCTTCTTTTGAATGTGTGGGACGGAGATTTTGAGTGTGTTGAAGTGAGTTTGCTCAATAATACGCTGAGGCTGCAGAATGTCACACAGGTGTCTTATAATTAAATCAGAATCTTGTTGTTTTCTCCCTGAAGTGAATGAAGTCAAATCTGTAATATTTCTGCCGTTTCTGTCTCAGTTCTCCTTCGAGGAAGGAGCAATTTAATGGCTCGTCGCCTTGAGACGACAACAGTGACATGAATAAATCATATTGCGAGGAACATGAGAGATTAACGTTTAACACTCGTACTCGTTTACACGACTGTGCTTCAGTTAAACCATGAGAGGTTTATTAAGCAGCCAAATGAAGGAGATCTGTGTCTGTGTTTCGGCCTGGTCTGAATACATTATTATGTTTTAAAGGAGAGTTCTGCGTTTGAGTTGAGTTTTATTGACAGTGTTTTGTTGATTTTCACAATGTATTTTTGTACAGTTATAAAAAGCAGAAATGTGGAGCTGAAAAAATATATATAATTGTATTTTTAAAATATATTGCATTAATTTATATATATATTATATTATTATATATTTGATAATATATCATAAAATATTTAATTATATAATTTTTAATAGTGCCCCGTAGACTTTAGATAACAAATTATTTTCTGTTGTAACCAACAGCATGTCAAAATATATATATTTTTGTATTTAAAAAAAAATATTTTAATTTATATATATATATATATATATATTATATTAGTATATATTTTATAATATATAATAAAATATTTAATATTATAATGTTTAATATACAAATTATAAAATTATATATATATATATACAGTATATATATATTTTAATATATATATATAATATACATATATCATATTAAAATATATAATAGAATA
>NW_015505495.1:128421-130921 GCF_001515645.1 Sinocyclocheilus grahami
GTGAGTGAGTGTGAGTGAGAGTGAGTGAGTGAGTGAGTGTGTGTGTGTGTGTGTGTTTGTGAAAGTAGTGCATTGAACTGACTTGTAACTATTTGTGCATTAAATGTTTTTAATGCATATATATATATATATATTTATTCTACATTCTACATTTCAGTATGAGTCTAATCTGAGTAGTTTATTTGAGCATAAGTTGGTTTATTGACTGCGGATCGATCCTCCCTCTGGGTGAGACACAATAGAGATCTTTACCGCGATCATTAAACAGATAAAACGACTGTCATACAGTATTTACATGCATAGAGTCTCATTAGACCTGAGAGCAAAGCTTTATTACCAACAATCAATGCTCTGCTCCCAGCGGTCATCTCATCCCAAACGACGTCCAGTTTCTGTTTTCTTCATCAGATGATGTTTGCTGTGAGAGAGTATGAGGTTAAATGTTCACCTTTCAATAGACAAAACCATCTGTCTGTGGTTTCAAGGCTTTATGAGAGATAAATAAACCACTTCAGCATCTGATAAGAGCTCATAAACATCAAGCCCACATTTCACCCCAAAATCAAAAGAATTTGTATATTTTTTCATAAAGTGAAGCCTATGATGTACTGTATAAATACCTTACTGTTTACCTTACGGTTCATACGGTCTGTAATTCATTCAATGTAACACTTTTACTAGTTTTTAATATTTATTTATTATATTATTACAAATTATTTGATATAATTTTAAATAAAATATATTTTTAAATATAATAAATAAAATCTTGTATTATTTAAAATAAAATATATCTTGTATTATTATTATAATAATTTTTTTTTTTAAAGTATATATATATATATATACATAACAAAAATACAATATCATATCATATTAAAAAACTTGATACTTTATAAAAAATACTTTAAATAAAATATTTGTATGTATTTTTATAAAATATTAAATATTTTTAAAATACTTTATATAAAAGTTTATAATTTCTACAAATCTATATAATATATATTTTTACATTTTTAAAAATATAATAATAATAATATTAAAATATGTACAAAAAATTATACAAATAAATATAAAATAAAAACACAACCTTCATTTTCTTCATGCAAAATATAATTTCTAATTTCTTCCATTTGATTTCGGGGTTAAATGTAAGAATATTCCTGTGGTTGTGGATGGAAAAATATTTCAGCCAATTACAGCCTTTCTTGGTTTTTCATTTGCATCATGTGCAGAATGCATCAAAGAGCCACTTTTATGCTTATTTTATTCTTTTGTTCACTGTTCAATAGCCAGTAAAATGGATGTCTGATACTCCTTCTCTTTCTCTCTCCTTCAAGCCTTCAAGAAAGAAGACAGCGGCTTTGACGAGGTGAGAGACAGTGCTGCCGTTATTGATATAAAGCCTGGGCTGTGTTTGCTGCAGTCCTGTGCTGTCTGTGGTTTCATGGGTCGCGGGAGCAGTGCATGCTGGGATGTGTTGTTTGGATGTGTGATGATGACCCCTCTTACACTCTTACAGCCATTACTCGATGCTGATTGCTACTTTTTCTGTTACTCCCAGAGTAATATTTTAAGGACATTTGAAATATCTTTATGCATGTTTGCTGTGTTCTGAGAAGACGAGCTTTAAAACCAAATCTCTCAAAAATATCAAAATCAAAAGCAAAATCATTGTGTATTCAGTCATCGGAGCTTTGATTTAGAGCATGCTGTTAAATTAAATATTATAATATTACATTTGTGTAATAAAAAATATTATATATATTATGCAATGATATATATATATTTATGTGTGTATTAAAAAAATATAATAAAATATATTAATATATATAATAATAATATATATATTTTAATTATATTACATTTAAAATTATATAAAAAATTTATATTAAAATTATTACATTTAAAATAGTTTTAATATATTAGATATTAATTTATAAAATATGTACTATATATATATATGTGTGTATATATAAATATTAATATATAAAATGTGTAATAATATACAAAATTCAGATTCTTACTGGAATATGCCTGTTTTATTAGTATGTTTGTAGCATGTAAACACTGTCAATTTAGAGTCCAATCTCTCAGTTCTGTCAATTTTATAATGAAATTCTAACAATTAAATATTATATTTCAGTGGAAAGAAAATAGTAACATTTAAATGGTGATATAAAAATGCCTTGTGTGCATTTTAAATGTTTATATGCCACGCAGTTTTTATTTGACTTGTTAAATATATGCGATTTAATTAACTGAATATTAAATAATCTCTGTTTCGGTGTTTCAGTAAAAAAATAATTGTGGTGCATCATGATTATCTTGGTCGCCATGCTGTGTATTAGTGTTATTTACTATATAATATAATTGTTTATATTATGTTTTAGTTATTAATTTATTTATTTGAAATCAATATTATTTATAATATAATATAAAATAAAATATTTGAAATATTTAACAAACAGATCATATTTATTACACAATCTATAATCAGTTT
>NW_015505495.1:133421-144084 GCF_001515645.1 Sinocyclocheilus grahami
ATTGAGTGAGTGTGTATGTGTATGTGTGAGTGTGTGTGATTGAGTGAGTGTGTATGTGTATGTGTGAGTGTGTGTGATTGAGTGAGTGTGTATGTGTATGTGTGAGTGTGTGTGATTGAGTGAGTGTGTATGTGTGTGTGTGAGTGTGTGTGATTGAGTGAGTGTGTATGTGTATGTGTGAGTGTGTGAGAGTGAGAGTGAGAGTGTGAGTGTGTGTGAGAGTGTGTGAGTGTGTGTGTCATGTATAACTAGATGAGAGTTTTTCTGCTGGTTTCTCTGATTTTGGCTGTTCAACTAAAGCCACTTTCGTTTATTCAGACTAAACTGTGATTTTTTTTTTTTCAAAGTTGTGAATAAAACAAAAATTTCTGGAGTATGTTTTACAAGAAAATACAGTTTGAGTCTTTCTACTTCAGAATGTCATGTTTAAATCAAAAAATTAATTTCACGTTTAAATAAAAAAATTGATTGAAAATTATTTTTATATTTTAATTTTCTGATAACCAATAAATGTCAGACATTAAATTTTGTCCAATAAAAAAAAAAATTTTTTGTCTAGTTAAATTAAATGAAAATAAATAAATAAATAAAACAAAATCTAAAAATAAATGCTACAACTGAATTTACAAATCACAACATGTATGCAACGTGCATATTCATATTGGGATTTGGTACAGATTATAATTAACAGATTTATTCAATTATTTGTGTTATGAACATTAAAGCGAGCTTTATGACAGCAAAAATAATCTAACGTAAAAAGTAGAGGAAGTGAGCATGCACAATTATATATCCAATATAAAAAAAATAGTAATTAATAATAATAATAATTTTCAATAATTATGAAAATTGTTTCAACATATTGTTTTCAGTGTATATCAAATAACATAAATATATAGGCCTATAGTTGCAAAATGCATTCAGGGCTCTACGCTTATTTTTCTTTTTAGGAGCACTTAAAAAAATTCAGGAGCACCTTCTAATCAATAATCAAAAATTTGATCAAAAATTTGTCTTCCCATTACGAGGTGATATTTGACTTACAGTGGAATTTTGTTTTTACTTTTGTAATGGCATTTTTCTAACTTTATTAAAAGTATATCATCTTTTATGTCAAATATTTAAAAAATTATATAATTTAAGCTTTTTAAAAATTCTAATTAAAACCACATAATAAGAACAAGTAGAATAAGAAGAATAAGTTACTAATCAATTGAAATCAGTATTAAAATTAATTTCTACAGAGGTGGCACAGAAGAACACAAAAGTGGCTTGTAGGTGTATCTTCAGACATTTAATGAGGATCAGAAGTGGCATTAATCCATAAATTCATGTTAAGATTAATGTTTAAAAAAAAATATGAATATAGAAATATTAAATGATTTAAAGAACTGAAAATATACTTTAAAAATGAAACTAAAACTGCCAGCAGGTGGCGACAAGTCACTGATTTTATCACTGAATCATTCGTTCAATTGATTCATTCGAACGGCTGATTCATTCAGGAACGAATCAAGTGACTGTCTTTATGAATGTGTAATCATGAATCACTGACTCACTAGATTCGTTTAAAAACGCAATTCATTCATAAACAAGACACCGCTGTGTTTGAATGATGCGCTGTGTCTTTGTTTTAAACTATTTTCGACGACGAAATAGAGCAAAATCAAAGCATAGTGTTATAGTCAGACAATGTAAGTCACTTAATATTAACTTCTTGTTTATTGAACTGTTGTATTAAATCAGTATCACATTTACAAACTCCCTTAAAAATCATTAAAAGCCGTCACTCATCTCAGTTCATCGTGAGCTCACATCTATAATCAACGAAGCTCTCTACACTGCGCGACGAATCTCTTATTTACACCCCGTCTACACTTTGAGTTAGTGTGCTTTTCATGCACACTCATTTATGCATGTGGATGGTGGATCGTTAGTGCTGTTATCGGCTTTAATGAGTGCTGACGTTCATGACTCAACAGGAAGATGATCTGCAGTGTTTGCTGTGACTGACTCACACAGACACACTGTCATTACACTCATCTGTGAATCATAGCTCATATTTCACAGCAAAATCTTATTTTGCATAAAGACTATTTTTATTATTTTTTAAATGTCTCCTGACTGTAATACAACAGAAGTCATATATTATTAAAAAATAAGTGTTAATGCATTGTCAGGTAGTATTTGTTGCAATGCATTTGATTTTTGTTGATTTTAATTATTAACAAAAAATCTAATGAATGACTATTGATTTTATTTATTCCATTTATTTTTATTGCACTAAAACCAATGTTATTTTAATACCAATGAGATACTATTATAGTTTGTATTAGTAGATTGAATTAATTTTTGTTTTTATATTTTTTGTTTTTTTTTGTTTTTGCCATTTTTATTAGTTTTTTTTAAACACATCTCTATAGCTTTTATTTTTCATTAATAGTTTAAATTAGTTTTAGTTGTTATATTTTCTGTTTTTATATAGTCTATATAGTTTTTAGTTTTTATTTCAGTTTTAGTTTGAGTTATTTAAGTACGTGAATCTAAACTAAATTAAAATGAGAAATGTTTCCTTGGAAACCAGTTAAAGTTAACATTAATTTATTTCAAATAACAAAAGTATTTTTATCTATATATGAGTCTTTTGAAATCATACGATGCTTTTTGTGAAGAACAAATGAAGTTTATTTACTGAAAATCAGTAACAATCAAACATTTAGTTGGTTTCCCACATAAAGCATCGTATGACGTCTGAAGGCTTTGTGTGGACTATTGTTATGATACTTTTAATGGTATGTTTTGTCCTTTTTGGAGATAAGATTCTTCATCATTTCTTATTTTATGTTCCATGGAAGAAAAAACAGAATGAGGTCGAGTAATAGCAGAAATTTCATTTGGGGGAAAAACAAAAATCAAATTGCGCTTTTTCCCCCGATTTTTAAAATGCGATACAAAAATGGTTTGCTGTGCTTGTTTGTAGGGCTGAACAATTTGGGCAAAATTGTGTAGCTTAACCCTTAAAGACCTAGAACATTTTTGGGGCACCTGACACGCCTGTACTTTTCTTTGTTTTTTCAGAGCTATTCTAGCAGTGAGCATCAAGTGTCATATATCATTATAAACCTGAGCACTTGAAGTTTCAGTCTAGCTAATTTAAAGTCCCAATTTACACTTTGGTTTCTCTAAGAATGAATGAATTTCCAGAATTTTAAGAAAAACGCAAGCAATAATTGGTTGTTTTTTTTACTGTGTGCTCAAACAAAAACTCCTGAAGTTTGGATTTTTTTCTTTGGAAAGTTGTATCTGGGTGTTTTACACTTCCAAATAAATTTGTTTGTACAAATAACATTCCCCAAGCAAGTTATAGCCATTTATTACACCGGATCATTCATTTATTATTATAGCCATTTATTATTCACCGGAAAGTTTGTTAAGATGTTTGTTAAATCAACTCGCAGAGTTCATGTGGATCATTTACTGTGAGATGCTGAGATGCTGAAAACACCGGATCATGAGCTGCTCACGTGCAAATGAACACAGTGCTGCGCTTCGCTCTGAAACACACAGCGCATAGATTTATTTCATTAAAATTGCAGCCCTTGCACTAAGCCATATCAGGATTTCGGTTTGACTTCGATGACTCGTGCAGCTCTAGTTTAAGCTGTTGCTGATGCTGCAGGCTTTTCATTGAGTTGATGAAGCACAGATTCTGTCCTCCACACGGCTAATTTCTGCTCCTCCGGCCCCGCTGCGCTCCCAGACTGCTAATGGAGACCCTGCCACACCGGGACGCGGCTGAATCTTAAATAACGCTCCGGTTCACAGCTGAAGGAATGCTGTGTGCGAAGCCCCGAGGGATCCGGAGCTGCGGTGAGAATGTATTTATTGTGAGAGCTGAAATGCTTCTCATTGTGAGCGCGTGGAGAGAAAGGAGACGCACTTTGTTGCCTGGATTAATGAAATGCGCTCCTTTAGATTCAAATTTACATTTTCCAATTTAGCTGACGCTTTTATCCAAAGCAACTTACAAATGAGGAATACAAGAAGCAATTCATCTTAAGGAGGCAATAACATGAGAAGTGTCTGTAACACAAGGAGGGATATAAGAGAAGAATAACGCTTATGCATATGTGTTATTTATATCCAGTAATATTAAATAATCTTAAATTATAGTATAATAGTATAATATATTAATGAAAACTAAAAATGTAAAATATTTATAAATATTAATTTATATGTATGTATATATATAATATAGTATAATAAATTAATGACAACTAAAAATGTAAAATATTTATACAAATTAAATATTGAATTGCATTATATATATATATATATATATAATTTATATATAAGAATATTAAATATAATATAATATCAGTTAGTCAATAGATAAGGTTCTAATTATTAATAATTAGCCTTAGATTGGAGTGGATATAATAATGCATTTTAAGCTGTACCTTTCAAAATGTATTATTAGAATTACATCTTCATTTACTTATGCGTTTAGCAGATGCTTTTTTCCAAAGTGACTTATAATCAAGGAAAGGAATTAATTGCAAATGTGTGAACTCTTTATTTTAGGATTCAGTCTTGCCGCTCACAGCTCTGTGATTCCCGAATTATGAGCGACTGAAGGCGTCACAAAGGAAATAGTAATTTTCTAATCATAAATCGCAGCCTCTCGTCTCCTCCCGTCTTTTCTCCGTGTGCAAGAAGTTCATGATTTATTCTGGGCTGAACTGGAGTCTGGCACGTTCTCTGCTTTCATTTGCTTGCTGTCAGCGTGTGGAATTAATATAATAAACGTCGTCTTTCATCATGTTAAAGGCTCCCCGGTTATTTGCGGAACGGGCTCGTTGTTGCCACCGTAAACGTGCATTTTTCCTTTTGTGTTTGAGGGAAGAGCTTCAGCTTTCATTTTCAGCCTCATCTTGACATCTCCTCGTCTTTGACGATGAATATAATCTGATAGAAGTCTCGTAATCCACTGCTATTCGCAAACGAATCCTTAACATACAGTAAGTGGGTCAGAGTCTGTGACGACTTCAAAAGTGCATGCTACTTTTTTGGCTTGAGAGAGCACACGCGGAAACTATACAGAGGCCTGAGTTTAAGATTTATGTATTTGAATTGCATATAAAATGTCCATCCGTTTGTATTACACCGTTTTAACATAAATAAACTAATAGACTTAATGTGATAAATGTATTCGTCAGTCATACAGAAATGAAATAGTTCGGATTTCTGCACACAAAAAAAATGCTCATTGTGTATATAAAACACATTTTACATTCAGTTTATTACTACTAAGAAATCTTACCCTTTCTATGACTGACAGATATGCATCATATTAAGTTTATTATTTCATGTTCAAACTGTGCAATCCAACTGGATGCCAATTAATATATATAAATCTTACATTTCTGCCTAAATATCTATATGCATGGATGAATCTTTCGCAGTAAGCATGAAAGTAGTGCTGGGCGGTATGACCAAAAATATATATCACGGTATTTTTCAAAATTATACCGGTTTCACGGTACATGACGGTATTATTTTCCATGCATGAGCGGGTGTTAACCATATCTTCTACTGCTTGAGAGGAAACACTGCAGTATACTGACTCAGAATGCTCTATTTTACTGTCATGATGAGTGAATATTGTCATAAAATACCACACTACATAGTGACTAAACCGCTTAGTAACACATACAGCTGTTCCCTCACCACAGTGCAGCAGTGAAAAGAGACCCCTTTCAAACAGTGCCGCGTTCCCAACGTTGTTTAAGCGACATACACCGGTATTGCGGTATTTTAAAAATTAATATCATAACAAAAATAAACATCGTTATGAACCGGTATACCGCCCAACACTACATGAAAGTCCATTTTGGCTTCATGTCGACTAAGATCCTCATGAATTGTGTGATTGTGTTGTTGTCTGTCACTCTCTGGGTGAAATCGTTTTGAGAAAAGCACAAAAAATCAGCACAGAAATCCAGAGCTAGCTAGAGGCGTCTTCCTCATTCCAGAGACTAAATGACAGTTTTAATGGACTGTCATGTGTTTTCTTCTTCCTTCATTAGCTCATAATGAAGTGTGAAACGCTGAGTAAACGTGAAGAGATTGTCAGAACGCTGCTCGCCCCTCATCCGTCATTTGTTTGCTTGGGTTTGTAGCTCTTGGCCGTCATCCATGCATCCAGATGCTTGCCAATTACGCTTCGGGACGGAGTGTGGGGCGAATCCATCCGGCCGAACACACACACAAACAGTCCCGGCTCGATCTGGATCAAAGTTTTTCAGGAACTGACAGACAGATGACAGGCTTTCCTTCCAAGGAACACAGTGAAATGTTGGCCCGATAGTTCATCATAAATTTGCTCTTGGGGGAAATGAAGCAAACATTTGCTCAAACGTTGAGTGCATTGATATTTTCTGGTTTGTCCTTCATTTACCGGATTTGCTTCATATGCATGACCCATATGCTGTTTGTAAGCATATTCTTGATCGTGATGCATGATATATCAGTACCATATAGGTTATATCTGTCGATATAAAGATTTTTAAATGCATTTAGTTATTAACATTTTAATATATGACTTTTATTGGTTATCAGAATTTTTTTATTATTATAAATTATATATTATTATTTATTAATATATTTAAAAAAGAATTCATTCATTTTGTGAATTCAGTTGTTGCCTTTTGTGTGTGTTTTATTTAATTAAACAAAATGTTAATTTTTAATTTTAAAATTGATTGGTTATCATAATGCCAAAAAATTAAAATTGACCAGGATTTTAATACAGTGTATTAATATCGGTTTTGTATGTTGTGATTAGTAAATTTAAAATGAATGCTACAATTATTTTTTTATTTATTTGGACAAAATAAATTTTCAATTAAACTAATTTAAATATCTGACATGTATTGGTTATTGGAATATTAAAATATGAAAATAATTATTGGCTTATCGGTATTGACCAGAATTTTATTATCATGCATTCATATCCATTTTAGATACATGTTGCAATTTGTAAACTCAAATTTTCTTTTTTTTTTAAATAGACAATTGTAATTTTTAATTAGACAAATTTAAATATCTGACATTTATTATCAGACCATTTTAATGATAATAACGAACAATTGTTCAGCTTTATTCTCTCAGGAGCGCCGCAGGGTCACACTACACTGCAGCGAATCTCAAAATCATTTCAAGATGTTCCCTTCGACTGCATCTGACCTCAGATGCCACTGCGTTTTCTTTGCCAGCATGAGAGTTAGATATTGACCGCTGGTTTCTCCCGCAGCTCCTGATCCAGACCTCTAGAAGAACATCAGCCCGTGACTCTTATAGCACAGAAAAGTGCAGCAGTGTTCACTTCTCATCCTTTTAAGGGCATTGTGGGAACATGTTTCCCTGTTTTAATACTTTTCTGTTTATTTCAGCTCTGGGTTAGATGGCACAATGTCCCTGAAGGACTGGGAGATGCTAAAAATGATGAATATTTTTACGATCTTTAAGATATAAAGATATTTCTCAGCCTTTTTATGTTATTCCATCTGTAGATAAATGTTTATGTGTTTGACTTCAGTCGGAGAGAATATTTGCATTCGCAAGAAGTAAAATGCATTAAGAAAAATTGAGTTAAAATAATCAAGGAGGTTCAGAATATTTATTGCAAAGCAAAATACGGTAAGAAAAATTGAGTTACAAAAAATCAGGGAGATTCAGAATGTTTACTGCACAATGTAAAAAAAAATTGAGTTACATTAATATTAGGAATTTACAGATTTATACACTTAATATTTATACATGTATTGCAAGAAGTTAAAATACGGTAAAAAAAGTGAGTTAAAATAATCAAGGAGATTCAGAATATTTGTTGCAAGAAGTAAAATGCAATAAAAAAGTGAGTTAAAATAATCAGATATCAAATATTTCTCAGCCTGTTGATTATATTTTATATGTAAATTAATATTTGTTTATATTTATTGCAAGAGGTAAAATACAATAAGAAAAATTGAGTTAAAATAATCAGATAAAATATGCCTCAGCCTTTTGATGATATTTAATATGTATCTTAATATTTATATATTTATTGCAAGTAAAATACAATAGGAAAAAGTGAATTAAAATAATCAAGGAAATTCTGAATATTTATTGCGAAAAGTAAAATACTGTAAGAAACATTTATTAAAATAATGAAGCTAATCAATGAAAATAATCAATATAATAATAATCAATAAAAATGCATGTTTTAAATTAGAATATTTAATTAATTTAATTAAATAATTTCATTTATATAGCTCTATAAAAATGGCAATATTCGCCCATGTGTATTTTACTAGAACATTCTTATGCATGAAAAATTATGCAAATGAATCATTGAATCTGATTTATTGACTGATGCACATAATTGAATCAATGTCTGTAACTTTGTTTTATTGAAGTTTAAATGAGAAGCAAATACGAGAAACGATCATGCATCTGGTCTTAACAGACAAACACAGAATTGCATTGGAGTCATTGTTTTATCACTTCATATTTCCAGCAAAATTGTTATGAATATTGAACATATCTTGATTTTTACAGTAATGTCACGCATTTGCCTTCCAGCGTCGTCAGTGACAGAATGACTCGTTCATTGAAGCGTCAGGGTTTCGTTCGTAATCCCGGTCCTCGTAAAGCTTTCCGTGCCAGCGTGGGTTAAGACCCTTCCTCTCATTAAAAAATGAGCTGTATTATCCGTATGTTAATTAACCTTCCTTAATAGCCCCTGGAGGCTGTGTAGTAGATATTAAACTGAAGCGGTTTTCGTTAGGCGTGCGGCGACGACGTTTGACGGGAATGAAGTCGGCATTTGTGCAGATGTCATTAAGGTGTTCGCGCTGTGTTTATATGTGTGTAAATGAGGTCTTGAGGAGAGTTTTAAACTTTCTGACTGCTGTATCTGTGGAGCAACTTTTCTGTATTCAAACTGTTTTGAGTTTGAGTAAATATTAGGGTTACACGAGTTGGGGAAGAAATTTATTTATTTATCAAAAGTTTGTTAATTGCTTGTTTACAGGGATACACCACATGTATGCATTTATTTATTTAACAAAAAATTTTTATTTTATTTTATTAAATATATATTATATTATATCTTATCTTATCTTATATATTTTATTTTATAAAATTTTATTAAATCATTTTAAAATATTTTATTTAAAATTAATATATTATTAAAAATAATTTTCTTAAAAACATTTATGCTTGTTTATAGGGCTGCACAATGCTTTTATTTATTTATTTATTTAAATTATTAAAATATTTTATTAAAAACTATTATTTTATTAAAAAGCTCCATGTTTGCTATGTTTGTTTGTTTGTTTATTTATTTAAATATTTTATTAAATATCATTTGCATATTCCCCAAGCAGCTCTTGGTAATATTAATGCTTTATGAAGTGTTTTGATTTGAGGATGTTTGGACCCTTCTGACACGGCTTTGGATTGCTGCTTGAGCTCTGATGTAAAGTCTGGGTTGTGGCGTGAACCAGTTGCTGTAACGGAGCCGGTTTAGCTCTTGACCTCTGCGTGGGGTACCGGACCAGCGTTTAATCCAGTCTGCTGTTGTTGTGATGAGATGTTAAGCGGCAGCTGGTGTCTATATTAACGTGCTGTAATTAGCTCAGACTGATGAATACGCCGGGATATTCCCTCCTCGATCCCAGCTAGTTTCAGTCGTAACCGTGTGATGGAAATATGCAAAGCGCACCATACTTCCCCAGTTGATTAATCACAGTACAATTAACAGTTAACAGTTAAGTTTAAATATGCAAAATTGAGTATGCATGCTTTGCTTACTTATGCACTAATTTGCATACATTTCCGGGAAATAAATCTGTAATCTGTAATCTGAAATAAATAAAATTCATATTTAAAAAAAAAATTAAAATGTAAATATTAGCATTGTATTTTTAAGTGTACTATAAAATATATATTTTTTATTTAATGCCCATAGAATAGTATTATCAAACTTGATTTATTTATTATTATTATTTAAAAAAAAAGCTAAATAAAGTGCAATAATGCTATTATTCATATTATTAATAATTTTATCTTTTTAATAGTTATATTTAATGGGTCACACTGTGTGCAATCTCCAGGTGCTCTCATGAGAGCTAGCCTGAAAACATATGTGCACTCCTGTACGTTTTCACTGTTTTTAGAGTAAAATGTTGTATAAATCAGTGTGAATGATGTATGGACAAACCCACCAGTAAAGAAACTTCCTAGTAAAGGCGGTTCTGTGATCAGCAGGAAATCATCATCACGTGCTTTCAGATGGAGCAGCATTTACTACACATAGCCGTAGTTCACTGACAAGTTACGCAAAAAAAAATCAGACGATTTTATTGCGCGATTATGAAATTGAAGAAATCGTTTGCGATAATGACAGCTGTTTGCGTAGCTTCTCAGTGAACTACGGCTCTGTGACGTAAATGCTGCTCCATCTGAAAGCATATGAAAATACCACATTTAATAACATATTTTTACTCCAAACTCACTTCATAACGTCAGTCGAGTGTTTGAAATAAATCCTTCTGTGAGATGATGTGGCTTCTTACACAGAATAAGGCACGCAACATATTTCATAGTATTTAAGCAG
>NW_015505495.1:146265-148146 GCF_001515645.1 Sinocyclocheilus grahami
TGTGTGTGTGTGTGTGTGTGTGAGTGTGTGTGAGTGTGAGTGTGTGTGTGTGTGTGTGAGTGAGTGTGTGTGAGTGTGAGTGTGTGTTTGAGTGTGTGGGAGTGTGAGTGTGAGTGTGAGCGTGTGAGTGAGTGTGTGAGTGAGTGAGTGTGTGTTTGAGTGTGTGGGAGTGTGAGTGTGTGTGTGTGTGTGTGAGTGTGTGAGTGAGTGTGTGAGGGAGTGAGTGTGTGTTTGAGTGTGAGGGAGTGTGAGTGTGTGTGTGTGTGTGAGTGAGTGAGTGTGAGTGTGTGAGTGAGTGTGTGAGGGAGTGAGTGTGTGTTTGAGTGTGAGGGAGTGTGAGTGTGTGTGTGTGTGTGAGTGAGTGAGTGTGAGTGTGTGAGTGAGTGTGTGAGGGAGTGAGTGTGTGTTTGAGTGTGAGGGAGTGTGAGTGTGTGTGTGTGTGTGAGTGAGTGAGTGTGAGTGTGTGAGTGAGTGTGTGAGGGAGTGAGTGTGTGTTTGAGTGTGAGGGAGTGTGAGTGTGTGTGTGTGTGTGAGTGAGTGAGTGTGAGTGTGTGAGTGAGTGTGTGAGGGAGTGAGTGTGTGTTTGAGTGTGTGGGAGTGTGAGTGTGTGTGTGTGTGTGATTGAGTGTGTGTTTGAGTGTGTGTTTGAGTGTGTGTTTGAGTGTGTGGGAGTATGACTGCATCAATCATATCAGCTCATGTCTTGAAGGAACCGTTCACCCAGAAATCATCAATAATTTACTCAAACCCATAGAGTTCACCATGAGGCTGAGTAAATGATGTCAGAATAAGATAAAGACGGAAGTGTTTGTTAAGGAGTCACTTTCTCTTCAGTCTAACACAGCAGTGCTGTTTTAGTATTATTTATAGACTATTATAGTAGCATATTTATTAGTATTTTGTATTAGTTTTAAATTTTATATGTTTTTTTATATTAGTTTTCATTTGCATTTTATTTTTATTTATTTATTTTAGTAATTTTAGTACTTCAACTTATTTATTTCAGTGAGTGTTATTTTAGATTAATTAATTAGAAGTTAAAAGTTTGTTTATTTTTGTATGATAGTATTTATTAATATTTTGAATGAGCTTGTATTTTTATATTTTTTGTTTTCATTTTAGTTTAAGTTTTAGTAATTCTATTGTGCTTTTACTATAGTATTTTTTAATATTATATTAATAAATATTTACTTAAATTTGAGTAATTTTAGTTTTTCAAATATTTCAGTCTGTTTAAAGGATTATGTAAATACTATTATAGTATTTATTAATATTTTGTATTAGCTTTTGTTTTAAAAATTTTTTTTTTGTTGTCATTTTAGTACCTACTTCAACTTAGTTCTTTTTCAGTCAATATTATATTAGTATTATTTATATACTATTTTAGTGTACATTATTTTAGTCAGTGTTATTTTAGTATTATTTGCTATTATAGTATTTATTAATATTTTCAATTAGCTTTTATTTTTATATTTTCACTTTTAATTTTATCTTAAGTTTGAGTAATTTTGTTATGCACTTGCAATTTTATAAATTTTTATATTTTTTATTTAGCATTAAAATTTAGCTTTAAGTTTGTTTTTTTAATTTTAGCACTTCAGCTTATTTAATTCAGTGTTAAGTTAGTATTATGCATACTATTGTAGTATTTTATTAACATTTTGAATGAGGTTTTATTTTTATATTTTCAAATTTCATTTTATTTCAAAGTTTTAGTCATTTTGTTCAGTGGTTTTGCCAATTTATTTCTATGTACCTTTTATCTTTATTTCAGTTTTAATTTTTTAGTGTACTTAAACTTAAATGGAAATTAGAAATACTTGAAACAAGTTTAAGTTTTTCTCTTAAGATTTAAAATCCAGTGACCGGCGCGTGGAGGAA
>NW_015505495.1:153163-177482 GCF_001515645.1 Sinocyclocheilus grahami
CAATAATGAGCAATAACAATTCACCACACTGCGTAGGATGATGTGATGACAAATTCAAACGCACAGCTTCACCTAAATATTTATTAATTTGTTTAGTTATATCATTTATAATTTGAATAAGAGAACAACACCATTAAACTTTGGGTAATCAAAAAATGGTTTTATTCATTACATCTTATAGATCAGATTTTTTTTCTTCTTCAGGAAACGGCCAGACTGGAATAGCAACACAGTAGCGAACAATAAACGATGTGGCAAGACAAAAATTTAATAATTAAATTAAATATGATATCTGGATCAGATGCTGAGTCGGCCCAGGACGCATAACTTACCATCAGCCTCTCCATCACTCATGCATTTAGTGTTTCTAATGCTGCGTTCAAGTCCTCCTGGGACGTTCGTACTTATGAGTTGACAAGTCGTAATTACGACGTCAGGTGCGTTCAAGTCAGTTTAGTCGGCACAAGATGGCGGTGTACCTTCTTTTAATAAATTACAAGAAGATACAACAGGGTCTGTTAACTCTGCTTATAGTAAAAAAGAGCAAAAAATTCACATCAGGTGTGTTTTGCGTTTTTAAAAAGTAATTTATGAAGCCACTTTAATCTGTATCGCATAAAAACTTCATCAAAGCTATCAATTTAAACAAAAATTGACCGTCAACTACAGACGTTGCATCCATCGATTCTGCCATGTTTCTCATTGACACGCCCGCAACTCGGAAACTCGGGGCTTAAAGAACATTTCTAGTTTCCCACTCGTAATAACGACTTTGTGGTGGCGTTCATGTGTGTTCAACTCGTAAATACGATCTATCCGACATGACTTGAACGCACCATAATACCTACCTTCCATAAATCGCCTTTTTTTTGTCATTTTGACTTTATTTTTTAAACTGATAGCCGCTAAATCAGTGAGTGAAAGGCGTTGCCTAGAAATGTACAATGTTAAAACATAAGCGGCAAGAAAATGACAGCGCGAAAATACATGCATTATATAGCGAATAAATTTGACCCGCTGGCGCTTATAGGTATAAATGCCCCGTTTTTTGATCTGGTTTATCTAAATAATTTTTAACAACATTGGATTGTAAATTACATAATCTTAGTAAAAGTCAATGACTGGGAGACTTGAATGTTTTATTTTAAATCTTTCATGTACATTTGAAAAACAGCCACGGGTAAAATTTACCCCGTTCTAGTGTTAAAAGTGCTAAAGAGAACTATCGCTGTAACGGGACGACAGAGACATGAGACGTGTGGATCCATGTGCAAGCTTTATTCTGAGCAGAAGACAGAGACGTGGTCATAACAGGCAGGGTCGGACAATGGCAAACAGGTATATGGCGGGCAAAACACAAGAATAGTCCTAGGGCTAGCGTAGGTCGACGATCGGCAGACAGAATCACAGGGGCGAGACTAGAGGGATAAATCCACTGTATACCTAAAAGCGCCAGCGGGTAAACGGTATTTAACTATTTATATGGCTAAAGAACATATTTCACTGTATTATGCTACTGTCTTCACAAAGAAGTGTCTAGAGTCATGAAATGATTATGTCTAGTCATCAACTATATTTTTATCCTGTTGTTTTATGTTCAAGACTTTTTAATGCAGGCTACACTAATCCATAATGGTCAGAAACCCACTGACAATGGAAATTAGAAGGTATAGCCTAAATATGTGGGTGGTTTAATATTATAATACAATGTCATTAATCAATATATTAAGATAACCCATGCTATGAATGACTAAAGACAATAATAATTCACCACACTGCATAGGATGATGCGATGAAAAATTCAAGCGGCACAGCTTCACCTAAATATTTATTAATTTGTTTAGTTATATCATTTATAATTTGAATAAGAGAACAACACCATTAAACTTTGGGTAATCAAAAAATGGTTTTATTCATTACATCTTATAGATCAGATTTTTTTTCTTCTTCAGGAAACGGCCAGACTGGAATAGCAACACAGTAGCGAACAATAAACGATGTGGCAAGACAAAAATTTAATAATTAAATTAAATATGATATCTGGATCAGATGCTGAGTCGGCCCAGGACGCATAACTTACCATCAGCCTCTCCATCACTCATGCATTTAGTGTTTCTAATGCTGCGTTCAAGTCCTCCTGGGACGTTCGTACTTATGAGTTGACAAGTCGTAATTACGACGTCAGGTGCGTTCAAGTCAGTTTAGTCGGCACAAGATGGCGGTGTACCTTCTTTTAATAAATTACAAGAAGATACAACAGGGTCTGTTAACTCTGCTTATAGTAAAAAAGAGCAAAAAATTCACATCAGGTGTGTTTTGCGTTTTTAAAAAGTAATTTATGAAGCCACTTTAATCTGTATCGCATAAAAACTTCATCAAAGCTATCAATTTAAACAAAAATTGACCGTCAACTACAGACGTTGCATCCATCGATTCTGCCATGTTTCTCATTGACACGCCCGCAACTCGGAAACTCGGGGCTTAAAGAACATTTCTAGTTTCCCACTCGTAATAACGACTTTGTGGTGGCGTTCATGTGTGTTCAACTCGTAAATACGATCTATCCGACATGACTTGAACGCACCATAATACCTACCTTCCATAAATCGCCTTTTTTTTGTCATTTTGACTTTATTTTTTAAACTGATAGCCGCTAAATCAGTGAGTGAAAGGCGTTGCCTTGCCTAGAAATGTACTATGTTAAAACATAAGCAGCAAGAAAATGACAGTGCAAAAATGCATGCATTATATAGGTGGGTCAATTTGACCCGCTGGTGCTTATATGTATAAATGCCCCGTTTTTTGATCTGGTTTATCTAAATAATTTTTAACAACATTGGATTGTAAATTACATAATCTTAGTAAAAGTCAATGACTGGGAGACTTGAATGTTTTATTTTAAATCTTTCATGTACATTTGAAAAACAGCCACGGGTAAAATTTACCCCGTTCTAGTGTTAAAAGTGCTAAAGAGAACTATCGCTGTAACGGGACGACAGAGACATGAGACGTGTGGATCCATGTGCAAGCTTTATTCTGAGCAGAAGACAGAGACGTGGTCATAACAGGCAGGGTCGGACAATGGCAAACAGGTATATGGCGGGCAAAACACAAGAATAGTCCTAGGGCTAGCGTAGGTCGACGATCGGCAGACAGAATCACAGGGGCGAGACTAGAGGGATAAATCCAGGGAGACAGGCAAAGATCAGAACCGAGAAAACCGACAAGGCAAGGCAAGGCAAGGAACCACGGGCAGGATAACAGGAACCAGGAAAACTAACAGGCTAAGCAATACTCAGCAGAGAAAGGTGGTTAGAGTGGGTGTTATATACTGAGTGAGGTGATTAGAAACAGCTGTGTGCCATGAGTGCAATCAGTGCAGTGTGCAAATCGTGCAAGGAATGATGGGATATGTAGTCCGGGGTGCTATGCAACAGTTTGCGTTGTGCGAGAGTCAATGTAATGGAAAGGGTGACCTCTGATGGTGAATGAACGGAAGTCCATGGACAGGATTCGTGACAATCGCTGCTCCTCAGGAAGGTATATGCGCTCAGAAACGAAACAGAACATAGACATGTAAAGTCATCTTTTAGCTCAAGGTGCGCACCTAAACGGTCAAAAATGTGTCAAAATGCGGCGCTTAGTGATTATTCATGTATACCTTCATCGGTCATGTAATAAATGAACATAAAGAGTTGAGAATGAATATACGCGTGTAATGGTAAATTGGATTTGTGTGGCTCTTAAAGTGACAGCGCGCTATTTTCCTGCTGCGACTGTGTGCTTCATATTAACCAAACAACAGTTTAATTCTCACAGTGAAGACTAAGCTGTTTTATTTGACATTTGATTATTCATTTCTGGACTCATGATGATCAACCGTGACTTGACTGAACTCAGGAAGATCAGCGGTGACCTGACTTGACTCCTGAAGAACAACTGTGACTTGACCTGGTTCATGACGATCAACTGTGACAAGACTCGACTCAGAAAGATCTGTTGTGACTTGACTAGACTCATGAATATCAGCTGTGACTTGATGGGACTCAGAAAGAGTAGTTGTGACTTGACTTAATTCATGACGATCAACTATGATCAGCTGTGACTTGACGGGGCGCTGTTGTGTCCGCCATTTTGTGATCAGGCTCATCTGTCACCGCCATTTTGTGAGCGTAATCTAGTGCGGGGGCCATTACAGGAGTGAGTGCGGGGTTGCGTTCCTCCGCGATACCCACAGTGAATGGAGAGCCAACAGTCAACAAAGAAAAATCCAAAAAACAACTCAGTGACGAACGCGGACCCTCGCTTCTAAGCTCAGATCGCAGAGGTTGATTCAGGCCATCACAGAAAAACTCTATCAGAAGACAGTCTGGTAGATCAGCATAATGTGCTATGGCTAGAAATTCTCTAATATAGTTCTCCAGCGATCGCGGGCCTTGTTTAAGAGCTAGTAATATTCTTGCAGTGTCCATACCTGGCCAATGTCCACTTGAATAGCTGCTGGATCCTTGTGTGGCCGAGTATTCTGTAACGGGACGACAGAGACATTGGATCCATGGATCCATGTGCAAGCTTTATTCTGAGCAGAAGACAGAGACGTGGTCATAACAGGCAGGGTCGGACAATGGTATATGGCGGGGAGACAGGCAAAGATCAGAACCGAGAAAACCGACAAGGCAAGGCAAGGCAAGGAACCACGGGCAGGATAACAGGAACCAGGAAAACTAACAGGCTAAGCAATACTCAGCAGAGAAAGGTGGTTAGAGTGGGTGTTATATACTGAGTGAGGTGATTAGAAACAGCTGTGTGCCATGAGTGCAATCAGTGCAGTGTGCAAATCGTGCAAGGAATGATGGGATATGTAGTCCGGGGTGCTATGCAACAGTTTGCGTTGTGCGAGAGTCAATGTAATGGAAAGGGTGACCTCTGATGGTGAATGAACGGAAGTCCATGGACAGGATTCGTGACAATCGCTGCTCCTCAGGAAGGTATATGCGCTCAGAGACGAAACAGAACATAGACATGTAAAGTCATCTTTTAGCTCAAGGTGCGCACCTAAACGGTCAAAAATGTGTCAAAATGCGGCGCTTAGTGATTATTCATGTATACCTTCATCGGTCATGTAATAAATGAACATAAAGAGTTGAGAATGAATATACGCGTGTAATGGTAAATTGGATTTGTGTGGCTCTTAAAGTGACAGCGCGCTATTTTCCTGCTGCGACTGTGTGCTTCATATTAACCAAACAACAGTTTAATTCTCACAGTGAAGACTAAGCTGTTTTATTTGACATTTGATTATTCATTTCTGTAGTAGGCTGTAAACTGCTTGAGACTTGCATAAAAAAACATTAAAGCACAGTTTGTTTCATTTGTATCTTTTTATTCTATTGTATTCCTTTGCTTTTTTATTACTGACAGTTTAAAGGGGTCATAGGATGCTACATGCACTTTTACAAGTTGTTTGAACTGAAATGTGTGTTGGCAGTGTGTGTACACAACCACCCTATAATGATACAAATCCACACAGTGTTTTTTTGTTAATCTACTAAAATCTTTACCCCTTTCTCAAATCGAGCCGATCTCAGATGCCTGTCTGTGTGACGTCACACTGTCAGGCCCCTCCCACGATAGTTTGATTGACAGCAGCGTTTCAGCACAGACTGGACTGGTGTCTTACCTTAGCTCCGCCCCTGAGTGACGTCACACAGACAGGCCCCTCCCACGATAGTTTGATTGACAGTAGCGTTTCAGCACAGACTGGACTGGTGTCTTAGCTCCACCCCTGAGTGACTGTCATCAGTCCGCCATTGTTTCACCGCCGGAGCAGATGTGGACAAGAATGACTCCTAAGCGATTGAGGTGTTCTGTTGTTGGATGTAATAATGAACAGCAGTCGTCATTTACTCCCGACATCTGAGCCGCTGAAGACACAGTGGGTTACGTTTGTTTCTGAAGGGAATGCTCCCGCGATCTACATAAATGCGTCTATGTTCACGCAAATCATTCATGATCCAGCCTCATCTACAGAAGAAGTGAGTGTAAGGTTTTTTTAACGAATCTTTGCAAATCGCCTTTCCTAATAATGTGCTAATTAGCAAGTTTCACGATGAATGCGGCTGAAGTAAACAGTCTCTCTGAGAGCAGCTCGGAAGAGAGGGGCGGAGTCAGCAGAGCTCATTAACATTTAAAGGAAAATGCTACAAAACGGCTTGATCTGAAAAGAGCTGTTTTTGACCAGGTAAAAAAGGTGTTTTTACACTACCATTGAGAAATTTTAACCAAACTATGTTACAGACTTTTCATTAAGACCCTAAAGTATCATATCAACTTGTGGAAAATGGGCATCCTATGACCCCTTTAATTATGTTCAATAATTTTGAGGACTTTTTGTTTGAAATTCCGCTGGTCTCTAAAATTTAGATGTCATAGCAACCTTATTTACAGGAAATATATATTTAATATGTATCACTATCTTTAAATAAATGACTCGTATAAAGTTTTGGTCATATGGCCCCCTCATAATCGTGTTAAATAATAATCGTGATTACGGTATTGACCAAAATAATCGTGTTTATGATTTTTGCCATAATCGAGCAGCCCTAGTATATACTTTATATCTGTAGTAGTACACTAGTTTGTATGTGTGTTGCAGATGTAGGCCAGATCGCTGTTAGATCACGTTTCGGATCAGAACTGCATCAGTTGCTCAGCGGCGATCCATTACAAAGATCTCAGAGAATTGGGTTATCTTCAAATCCAGACGGTCATATTGGCTCAGACCTGCAGCTGCAGGTTTATTATGCCTCGTCTTCCATCCATTCTCCATCATTTCACATCATTTATTTTATATAACTCTCCCTATGATAATAGAATTATTTAGCGGCTTTTTTAATATGAATGCTAAAGCTACGCGATTTGTGTCAGGTTGTGTTATGTTTCAGTTCATAAGTTGCTGATTCATGAATGGAAAGCAATTAATGCATTTCAGTAAAATGTTAATTTAGTTTATTAATTTATATTTAAGTTAATTTTTGTAATTTAACAGCATTATTGAATGAAAGTTACTATTATTAAAATATTTTTTGTATTTTAGAACGATTATTAATTTAATTTAGTTGTTAAGTTTAAGTTTAAGTTAAAATTTAAATAATTTTAAGGCACAGTATGTAAGATTTTTGCATTAAAATATTCAGAAACCGCTAGGACAGTGTTATATATTTTGTTCAGTTGCGTACTTACATTATCCCAAATGTTTCCAACTATTTGTAAATCCAGAGAAATTTAATTTTAAAATAATTTTATTTTAGAAGAACATTTTGTTCATTTAATTTAGTAGTCAATTTAAGTTTGTTAAAATACAAATAAATTAACATTATTTAATCAATTTTAATATTAAAATAATTTATTTGAGCTGTATTTTGTTCATTTAATTTAGTAATAAATTTAAGTTTGAGTTAAAATAGAAATAATTTTACAACATTATTGAATTAATTTTAATATAAAAATAATTGTATTTTAGATGTATTTTGTTCATTTAATTTAGTAATAAATTTAAGTTTGAGTTAAAATAGAAATAATTTTACAACATTATTGAATTAATTTTAATATAAAAATAATTGTATTTTAGATGTATTTTGTTCATTTAATTTAGTAATAAATTTAAGTTTGAGTTAAAATAGAAATAATTTTACAACATTATTGAATTAATTTTAATATAAAAATAATTGTATTTTAGATGTATTTTGTTCATTTAATTTAGTAATAAATTTAAGTTAAAATATAAATAATTTAACAACACTATTGAAATAATTTAAACATTAAAATGACATTAGAAGTATTATATTTAATTTATTATTTATTTCAAATATAAGTAAGAATATAAAATTTTTACATTGCATTAACAAGAGTGGAATTAATTGTCATTAATTAATTGCTGTCCCATTTTTATATAAATGCTAAAAGATTTTAGAAGATACATCTGTTTTGGTGAGCAGCTTTATTTTATTGTGTTTCCATTCATAACACGTTTTCCAGGTGGGATCTCTGCAGATTGAGGGTTTGAGAGCTTCATGCTGTTGTTTGCGGATAAATCCTCTTTTCTGCCCGTGTCTCATTCCTGTGGCAACACATGTGCATCTCTCAAGGTTAGCGCTCCAAGCGATCTCCTGTGTCTCAAATCTCTCCTGCTCTGCTGATAAAGCAAATGGTGTTTTGTGTGTGGACGACCCGGTTTTATTGAATTATAGGTCAGGCGGTGACCTCAAACAGACGGACGAGTCGTATCGATCTGTGGAAGGTGTGAGGTCGAGCTCTGTGGAGCTTATCCAGGTAAACAAGTCGTTTCTGATAGTGTAGACCGTGCCTAGAAACACTGATGTTAGAGAGGAAGCTCTAATTCAGCATTTCACATTATTGTAAAAAAAAAACATGTTTTTGGTGTATATTAAAAAATCGGATTTGTGCCAGAATGTGGTGAAGGGGATTGTGGTTGAATCATTGAATGGTATTAAAATGATTTTGCGTATTATGTTAATTTAAGTTATTAGTTATTTTAGAAGTATTATATTAATTACATTTATTAGTTAATTTCAATTTAAGGTAAAATAGATTTTTTTAAGACAGCAGCCTAATAAGCCTGCTGCTGTCTGTGTCATTAATGTTAATCAAACAACAGAAGACAGAGAAAATCACTCACTGCTCTTGAATTAATCACTTTATAACTTTAATAAGAAGCAACGTATATGTGTCCCTGCAGCACAAAAGCAGTGTTGAGTCGCTGGGGGATATTTGTTGCAATATCCAACAATACATTGTATGGGTCAAAATTATAGATTTCTCTTTTATGCCAAAAATCATTAGGATATTAAGTAAAGATCATGTTCCGTGAAGATATTTTTTAAATTTCCTACCGTAAATATATCAAAACTTAATTTTTGATTAGTAATATGCATGGCTAAGAACTTAATTTGAACAACTTTAAAGATGATTTTCTCAATATTTAGATTTTTTTGCACCCTCAGATTCCAGATTTTAAAATAGTTGTATCTCGACCAAATATTGTCCTATCCTAACAAACCATACATCAATGTAAAGCTTATTTATTCAGCTTTCAGCTGATGTATAAATCTCAATTTCGAAAAATTGACCCTTATGAGGTTTTGTGGTCCATGGTCACATATTTGATTTGATTTGGTTGTTTTAAATTCTTCAAATAGGTAAGTCATAGGCTTGTTGCACTCTGGATATTCTCAATAGTACATCTCAAAATTGGGAAGATCGTGATTCAGATCGTGATTTTGTGTGATAAGATCATGATACGATATTTTGGGAAAATCGCCCACCCCTAATTAGGGATGCACGATACCATTTTTTCAGAACCGATCCGATACCAAAAATTCTGTACAGTTTTTTTTAAATCAATGTAGGATTTCTATACCTCTGTGTGATGACCAGATCATCACTCTTTTGTGTGTTAAACACAATCTACTAAATACAGACAGCTTCATTATACAGAAAAATAACAAATGAAAAAATATATAATCATAATCTGTGACAAAAATACTTTTGTAAACTAGATTAGAGGATAATTCTGCAGCAAAAATTACTCTAGGAAAATGATGAGTGCACAATAATTTGAGAAAATCTAAACATTTAGTGAATACATTTTATTTAGTGGTGAAAAATACGAAAGGCTCCGATATAGAGCGGCACAAAGCACTTTATGCACAGAATGATGCACTTGAAGCAACACAGAGTCACAGCGCTCCACACAGAAAAGTTCAAAGCACAAAGGGAAGAGATTTTGATGAGTAGTGTATTATATCTGTGCGATAGAGTCTTTTCTTTGAACAGTTTTAAATGTCAGTTCCTGTGCGCGTGAAGAAGGATTCATAGTGCTCTCTACTCAAGTGCTGTGATCTAACAGACAGACATCCGGTAGAAAGTAACATGCTTTAGAAACAGCACTAAACTCCAACCAGATAAAGCCCTTTTATGCAAAACCATTGATCTTTATCTACAGATCCAGTATAATAATAGTAACACTGAATCGTCTTGGAGAGAGTTTCATCGTCTTGACTTTCGTAACCGAACGCGACGCGCAGTCTGAGAAGAGTTTACGCAAACTTGAATTTAACGACTTAAATATTCATCTGTACCTCACATTAAACTATGGAGAGGCTTCAGATAGGGGTGTGCGATGTATATCGTCTGCGATAATATTGTAATAGTTGTTTTAACGATGTGCGATTTTACATTATCGAGTATTTTGAAAAAACCATTGCACGCGTACATTACATGAAGTCTAGACTAGTGCGCATTTAGAGTGTGTTATTTCACTGCATGATTCAGTCTATTAAAATACATTTAGAATGATCACATAATTCAAGACATGATGTCAGAAAATTTATATATACAGTATATATATAGTTAGTAATCAATTTCACACGAAGAGTGCCGTTTTTCTCCAAATATTACAAATGTGATATTGATTTTTTTTTACAACAGTTCAATAAACAAGAAGTTAATTAAGAGACTTACGTTTTAGACAGCATATTGCCTGTTTTTGCTCTATTTCGACAACAAAAATAATTCCAAACAAAGCCACAGCACTGTTTTGCGTCTCGGAGCAACATGACGGTGTTTCGTTCCCGAATGAATCAACCGTTTAAATGATTCAGTTCAGTCGCAATGACTCACTTATTAACAGTGACTTGCTGCCACCTGCTGGCAGTTTTAATTTCACATTCAAAGTATCTTTTATTATTTAATTAATTTCAAATATCAGTATTCAACGTTTTATGTTTAATATATCAAAACATTATTTATGCATTTGTAATTGCAGGTTAAATGCATTCATGTCTTGCATTAAACAGTGTGTAAACACATCTAAATGCCACTTCAGATGCAGCTTCTGTGTTGATTTCATTTGCTCGGTAACAGCCCAAATGTCTTTATTATTTTAATTCACTGATTAAATGTAAGAATTTCACTCAAAAGATAATGGACACTTTTAGAAAAAATGGCTTTATAAAGGTAAAAATGCCCATAAAATGTAAAAATAAGCTTAAACTTATTGGAATATATTAATTTCTCTCGGTGTGAACTGACCAGCACACAGAATATGAAGAATATTAAAAACATTATGAGTCAGCTGTCTTCGGCAGTCCTTAAGGTACCAGCACAATAACACACTCAGCAAAATATCGTCTTATTATCGTTATCGATAAAATCCCAGAAAATATAGAGATATTGTTTTTTGTCAATATCGCACACCCCTAGCTTCAGAACACTTGGAATATAGTGCATGGAAACTTTATGGTGCTTTATGATGTTTTATGCTTTTTGTGGGGCTTAAGAATAACACAGAACAGTATACGCGCAATATCGGATTTGAATCGGTCTCGTCTGACCGATATCCAATGGCAGTATCGGATCGGTGCATCCCTTAATATAATAACGCTACTATAATAACCTTCCACAGTAGTGTCATTCGGTGTTGATTCAGTTCAATAACAGTGCTGATGTTGTCATTATCCAGCTCATTTCACTTCAAATTTTGTTCTCATCTGATTGTGAGAAAAGTGCAAAAACTAATAATGGTCCTAAAAATAGGTTTAATGCTCTGTATGCAAAATATAATTTATGTTGCTTGTGAGCTGAACATGTTCTTAAGAGGAGATGCACATGGACGTGATGTGTTGCTCTCATGCTCTCACAGGGATGTGGGTTTGAACGGTGTGTCACGTCCCGATCCCGTTCCCCTCCATCTCTCTCTCTCTCCGGGTGTTTGGCAGAAGCTGCGGTGATGCAGGACATCTGGAGCGTGCCGTCCTTTCTGATACTGTTGTTAATGTTACTCACGATTAATGGCAGCTTGGCAGGCCTGCGTTTCATATTTCACTGAAGCTGTGCAGGACTGGAGTGAATCAATAGCTGAGAGAGAGAGAGAGCATGGGTTGCGCTGCAGACGCTACAGCCTCCCGCTTCCTCAAACTCCTCCGGATCAGACCATCTCTCTCTCGTGGGGGCCGCCGCTCACAGCCCTCCTTATTTCCCCACGGCTGCGCGGCTCAAGAGTGCACAAGCCACGGCGCATCGTGTTTCTAATGTGAGCGCTGTGAGCACGGTGCACTGAATCTGCATCACACAGCGGTGCTCGAGATGTCACATTGAAAGATTCCCCCCACATTCACTGTTCCTTCTGCTTTGGTACGATCTCTGGGCTTCCAGCCGTCCGAGTCGTCGAGAGATGCTTTGAATGCAGCGATTGGCCTGCATGCGTTTTGTCTGCATGCGAGAGGCACTCAGGTGAGCTGTTTCCTGCAAACAGTGGCTGCAATAAGGTAAGAGCGCAGCACGACGAGCGCCGCGTCCCCTTCCTCCCTTTCAGTGCATGCTGATGGGCACAGACACTCCCCAGATGCTGCCATCATCACGTTTAATGTGTTCACTGGGCATATATGCTGAAAATGCACCCATGCAATGATGCACACTGCTTGTGACGTGTTGTCATGTCCGGAGCGGGTCGGCCCACCTGAGAATCGCGCTGGTTTATTGAGACGGGACGCATGCTTGGATAACGTGTGTATTAGGGATGCGTTGTTGTTTCTGCCCCGGGGAGG
The DNA here is from genome assembly GCF_001515645.1 of Sinocyclocheilus grahami. Taxonomy (NCBI): domain Eukaryota; kingdom Metazoa; phylum Chordata; class Actinopteri; order Cypriniformes; family Cyprinidae; genus Sinocyclocheilus; species Sinocyclocheilus grahami. The sequence continues at coordinate 165,790 of NW_015505495.1, forward strand.
GAGGAAGAGAGATGATGGAGGAAGAAGCAGGCCACTCTCCTCCCTTCTGTGTTAGCGCCTCGCAGCATCGGCTGCTTTATCAGGTGCAGGATTAGAGCCGAGACGGCCACAGCCGCTGATACGTGTCACTAACACACTGAGATTACGCTGATGACGGACGGATGAACTGGGGCACTCGAACAAACGAGCGCCGCAAAAGTGTGTTCATCAATTCATAGCTGCTTCCATAACCTGATCATTATTGAAAATAATTTTGTAATTTGTGCATTTCAAACCAGTACATTTTATCTGTCATTCTATTGTTCTATCTATTGTTTTGTCTATCATTCTGTCTGTCATTATATTTATCCATCATTTTATCTATTTATCCTTCTATCTAATGTTCTATCTATTATTATATCATTCTGTATATCTGACGTTCTGTCTGTCATTATATCTATCCATGATTTTAACTATCCATCCATCTATCTATCCATCTATCTATCTATCTATCTATCGATCTATCTATCTATCGATCTATCTATCTATCGATCTATCTATCTATCGATCTATCTATCTATCGATCTATCTATCTATCGATCTATCTATCTATCGATCTATCTATCTATCGATCTATCTATCTATCGATCTATCTATCTATCGATCTATCTATCTATCGATCTATCTATCTATCGATCTATCTATCTATCGATCTATCTATCTATCGATCTATCTATCTATCGATCTATCTATCTATCGATCTATCTATCTATCGATCTATCTATCTATCGATCTATCTATCTATCGATCTATCTATCTATCGATCTATCTATCTATCGATCTATCTATCTATCGATCTATCTATCTATCGATCTATCTATCTATCGATCTATCTATCTATCGATCTATCTATCTATCGATCTATCTATCTATCGATCTATCTATCTATCGATCTATCTATCTATCGATCTATCTATCTATCGATCTATCTATCTATCGATCTATCTATCTATCGATCTATCTATCTATCGATCTATCTATCTATCGATCTATCTATCTATCGATCTATCTATCTATCGATCTATCTATCTATCGATCTATCTATCTATCGATCTATCTATCTATCGATCTATCTATCTATCGATCTATCTATCTATCGATCTATCTATCTATCGATCTATCTATCTATCGATCTATCTATCTATCGATCTATCTATCTATCGATCTATCTATCTATCGATCTATCTATCTATCGATCTATCTATCTATCGATCTATCTATCTATCGATCTATCTATCTATCGATCTATCTATCTATCGATCTATCTATCTATCGATCTATCTATCTATCGATCTATCTATCTATCGATCTATCTATCTATCGATCTATCTATCTATCGATCTATCTATCTATCGATCTATCTATCTATCGATCTATCTATCTATCGATCTATCTATCTATCGATCTATCTATCTATCGATCTATCTATCTATCGATCTATCTATCTATCGATCTATCTATCTATCGATCTATCTATCTATCGATCTATCTATCTATCGATCTATCTATCTATCGATCTATCTATCTATCGATCTATCTATCTATCGATCTATCTATCTATCGATCTATCTATCTATCGATCTATCTATCTATCGATCTATCTATCTATCGATCTATCTATCTATCGATCTATCTATCTATCGATCTATCTATCTATCGATCTATCTATCTATCGATCTATCTATCTATCGATCTATCTATCTATCGATCTATCTATCTATCGATCTATCTATCTATCGATCTATCTATCTATCGATCTATCTATCTATCGATCTATCTATCTATCGATCTATCTATCTATCGATCTATCTATCTATCGATCTATCTATCTATCGATCTATCTATCTATCGATCTATCTATCTATCGATCTATCTATCTATCGATCTATCTATCTATCGATCTATCTATCTATCGATCTATCTATCTATCGATCTATCTATCTATCGATCTATCTATCTATCGATCTATCTATCTATCGATCTATCTATCTATCGATCTATCTATCTATCGATCTATCTATCTATCGATCTATCTATCTATCGATCTATCTATCTATCGATCTATCTATCTATCGATCTATCTATCTATCGATCTATCTATCTATCGATCTATCTATCTATCGATCTATCTATCTATCGATCTATCTATCTATCGATCTATCTATCTATCGATCTATCTATCTATCGATCTATCTATCTATCGATCTATCTATCTATCGATCTATCTATCTATCGATCTATCTATCTATCGATCTATCTATCTATCGATCTATCTATCTATCGATCTATCTATCTATCGATCTATCTATCTATCGATCTATCTATCTATCGATCTATCTATCTATCGATCTATCTATCTATCGATCTATCTATCTATCGATCTATCTATCTATCGATCTATCTATCTATCGATCTATCTATCTATCGATCTATCTATCTATCGATCTATCTATCTATCGATCTATCTATCTATCGATCTATCTATCTATCGATCTATCTATCTATCGATCTATCTATCTATCGATCTATCTATCTATCGATCTATCTATCTATCGATCTATCTATCTATCGATCTATCTATCTATCGATCTATCTATCTATCGATCTATCTATCTATCGATCTATCTATCTATCGATCTATCTATCTATCGATCTATCTATCTATCGATCTATCTATCTATCGATCTATCTATCTATCGATCTATCTATCTATCGATCTATCTATCTATCGATCTATCTATCTATCGATCTATCTATCTATCTATCTATCTATCTATCGTTCTATCTATCATTCTGTTTTTCATTATATTTATCCATCATTTTATTTATCCTTCTATCCATCGTTTTATCTATTTTTTCTTCTATCTATTGTTGTATTGTTCTATCTATTATTATATCATTCTGTATATCTGACGTTCTGTCCATCTATTTATCATTCTCTGTCATTTTATTAATGTATTTATCATTCTGTCTAACTGTTGGTTTTGCGAGGCCAGCTTTTATAGTTAATCTTGACAAACTGTGCTTTTAAAAATGAACATAACTGCACTGAATTTCACTTCCTTAAATTAAAATCAGAATTTTTATTCTACATCTTGTTTAATTCAAATACGGGACAAGAAAAGAAATTTAAAAAAAAACTTGATCCGTAGTTGTTAACTAGTTTAACCGGCTTCACTCCATGTGCTGTGCTGGTAAACTAACCAGATTAAACCAGACTGGACCAGCATGTAAACTTGTTTGTGCTCAGATGTGATTATCTTTCTGCGATTGCTTATGTTTTATGAAGCATAACAAAGCTTTCGTTGCGATGCGGTCAGATGAAGCTGAGGTCACACTGCGAGCTCTCACACAGACCCGCTCACGCTGAAGACGTTCATTAGCACCGGCCGCTCGCATTAAATATGTGCATAATTAATTTCGCAAGGGAGTAAACATCCTTTAATTGTCATGGATACAAAGTTTTAATCACCCAGTGTCTCCATTTGTTAGATGTTTTATGTAAATCTAGTCATTAGCCAACTGCTGTTGACCGTTGCTTCGCTTTCCCGAGCAAACGTCTGCTACAATTATCAATCTGTAATTCAGAAACGATTAGCCGAGCCACAAGGCTGTTTGAACTCACTCAAACGGTTCTCCAGCACTCAGCGTGAACCTGACCATTAGAATCCACTCAAAGGCTTGGGTTACACCTCCGTTACAGAGAGCGGCTCTCGTCCCTGCAGCCGAAGATCAGCACAACTCTCTAATTCAGCTCACATTCTCCTAATGGTCACTCAGATAGCGGCCCGAGCAAGAGTGTGTGCTGACCGTCTGACGTCCTCGTCTCCTGCAACTATCAGACGCGTGTCTCCTGAAGAACAGATGCAGCCATCTATCTATCTATCTATCTATCTATCTATCTATCTATCTATCTATCGTTCTATCTATCTATCTATCTATCTATCTATCTATCTATCTATCTATCTATCTATCGTTCTATCTATCGTTCTATCTATCTATCTATCTATCTATCTATCTATCTATCTATCTATCTATCTATCTATCTATCTATCTATCTATCTATCTATCTGTCTGTTTATCTATCTATCGTTCTATCTATCTATCTATCTATCTATCTATCTATCTATCTATCTATCTATCTATTAGGGCTGTCAAAATGACTGAAAAACTAAATTCTAATTTTTTACTTAAATATGATAAAAATTAGAATTATATTCGAATTTAAAATGCATAAGTTAGGGTGAAGAAAAGCTTTTGGCTTCAAGATATTACTAATGCACGTTTATTCAAAGCATAATCTGTGGGGACAAAAAAGTGCATAATGTCTAAAATAATGTTTAGAAATCAATTATTATTAAGTGGCTTAAACAACTATAAACAAAACAGCATCATGTATGTATGCATAGTTTAATACAAAGGGCCGAAAGCCAATCACACGGAGTACATTTTTCATTTAAAAACACGAGTTGCAGTGAGATGGGGAAAAACCCACCACAAAGTTGAACTTACATTAATTTTACATTTCTAAACATGCGGCTCTCTTGTGCGAGATGCGGGTGCATAGATGATAGATGTCCCTCTAGAAAATGCGATAAATATGTGTTCTGTGTGAACGGCTTGGTTTCAGTTTTGACGTAAACAACATCTTCTCTGCATTGATGTTCTATTTTCCCACAATATTTGTAATTAACAACGCAGCAGCGCCGCATCTAGTGGCTTCAACTGGATAAGCGAACAAAAACATGAGGCTTGTTTGAGATGCGCCTCGCGTGAAATGTAGGCGAGAGGTGGCTGCAGTGAGGGGAGGAGTGAAATCGTTCTCTCTATCTATCGTTCTGTCTTTCTATCATTCTGTCTATCGCTCTGTCGTTCTCTCTATCCATCTAGAATGATTATTGTAGTGCTGAATGCTAGAAAAAGTGTGAGGAAAAGTTCCAGTGAATTTCTAATCCACAGAAATTAAGATGAACGATCTTTCAGCACATGAAAGGTTAAATATAGAGGGAAAGCCCTAGATGTGCAGTGCGATCGGTGTCGTGTTTCAGAAAGCAGGTATTCGTTCTGATTACTAATGCGATCAGTTCATCCCCAGTGAAAACAGGCGGCAGCGGCGTCGAAATGATCATGTTCAGTGAGACACATTATCCTGCTGAACGCGGTGAGACGAGTTTGAGCCAAGGCTGGTGTTGAGAAACACGTTCTGATGTTCATTAAACACCGCCACTGTCAGGAACTAATTTTGTCATTAATACAGTACAACCCTTGGTCTTCTTTTTTTCCTTGTCCTTTTCCTTCCAATCTCTGTAAAACTGATGTTTAGCACTCACTCTAATCACAGGAGTTCACAGTCAAGGACACGCAACTCAGTGGCATTGCTAAGTTGAGGATTTTTAATCAGTATACACTTGGAGAAGCTGGAGTTTTCATCCCAGGACTCCAGACTGCGACCATTTTTTCTGCTTGTGCGACTAAATTTTGTGCGCGTTCGCACTGGCGTGACCACCGCGTTGTTTAACTCGTAAGCGCTGCCATTTCTGTTGCATATGAGAAACATCAAACGGCAAACGAAGAAACCGCACAACTCGTCGTGATACATTTGATTTTTCAGGATTCACAGATGAACAGAAAGTTCAAAAGAACAGCATTTATTTGAAATGGAAATCTTTTGGAACATTATAAATGACTTTACTCTCACTTTTGATCAATTTAATGCATCCTTGATGAATAAAAGTATTGATTTCTTTAAAAAAATCTTACAGACCCCAAGCTTTTGAACAGTAGTGTATTGCAAACAATAAATTACATGCACACCACATCTGCATATTGCCTACTGTTCTTTTTTATTAATATGTGAAACAGTAAGCTTTTATCTACTGATAAACATAGCAAAAACTAGCGTGTTGCATGTTAAGTGATCAACTCAGAAGTCTTGGTTTTCCTAGAAATGGCTCAGTCGTCTGCGTCTGCATAATTCTCTGATGTCGTTGAGAGATTCATTCATTATGAAGAGATCAGAGCCGGAAATGCACTGAGATGATGAAGCGACTGGAAACTCTTCCGATGTTTCTCTCACTGCGTATTATATCATCAGATGGCTGAGAAACGCAGAGATGCAATGCTTTAGCGACGTCGCCCAGCCCTAAACTCCAGCATTATCATTATCAAGCTTCCTATCTACATGGCTTGTTTGGTTTTGGATTTCCTCTTTACTTGGTTTTCTGTAATCAGGGAGTGTTTTCCCAGTGGATTCTGAAATATGAAGGATTGTTTCTCAGCTGTAGATGTTTTAGCCCTTTTGCTGGAGTCTCTGTCATTTATTTTGCAGTAACGCTCCTGACAGCCGCGCTCTGTAACGCCGTCGGCAAACTCTGCGATGACAAACCGCACACGCTCAGTGCTGCATTACATTACAGCTCAGTGTGTTCATTTAAATCATGCAACTCTGTTTGTTTCAGACTGTAAAGAGCCCAGATATTTATTTATTTATTTCTAAAAAGGAAGCATGTGGTGTGAAAATGATCTGAAAGTGAAGTTTAATTAATTTTATTTTTCTTTATTTTTCCAATTTTTTCTTTATGTTTCTTTTTTTGTATTTTTCTTATATATTTTTGTATTTTTTTAGTCATTCTTATTTGTGTTTTTCTAATTTTTATTTATTTTATATATATATTTTTAAAATAAATTATTATTTTATTTGTCTTTTTTATTCATAATATTATTCTTCACTCTCATGCTTATGTATTTTTCAAATTATTATATTTTATAATTTATTTTTCTAATATTTTCTTTATTTTTTATTTTTCTGATTATTTATTCAAATGTATTTATTAATATTCATTAATTCTTATTTTGTTCATTTTTATGTATTTATACATTTTTATTTATTATTTATTCATTATATATTTTATATAATTTTTATATAATTATAACACACACACACACACACACACACATATATATATATAATTTTAATTGATTTATTATTGTATATCTTATTTTTATATTCTTTCTATTTTTTTTATTTTGATCTTTTCTATTTGTAAAGTCTTTGTGCATCCTTTTTTTGTGTTTTTTCTCCAGTATTCAGAGGCTTTTATTCTGTGCCACACGTGACTCGGAGCATCAGATGCGTTCGTCTCCTCGTGTCTGCGCTTCTGTATGCATCATGAATGCTGTCTAGCGCATCCGAGTGCATCCCACCCCTTCTGCAGTGAAATAGTCCATCAGATGCGTTTCGCACCTGAAAGCGACGTCTGGCACATGAAAGCCGATCCACGGCAGATGGGCGAGTTTGCTTTCAAAGCAGCTCCTGATGCGTTTGTGACGGCAGAATTCAGATGGAGAGAGAGAGTCAGATATTGACGTCAGTATTAAACACCATTAGTGTCTGTAGCTTTAGCTGTTTAGCAGTAAATCAGGCCGGTTCCTAGTAAACAATCAGGTGAATGTCTGTCTAGGGAGGCTGTTAATCGCTCTTCTCTCGTCTGGAATAAGCACTTCATCAGTGTTGTTTGATATGGATAAATCACAGACGGGTTATTTCATACGTGTGAATGTTAACAGACACAGAAATAAGAACTGGCTAATATATCCAGATCTAATAAGATGGATTCTGTGTAATTGCGAGCAGCTCTAATGAAGAAACCGCTGCTAGGTTTGTGGATTAAAGACTCTCGAGTCAAAGCTAATGATGCTTTTTCTTTTGATTATTTGCCCATGAGAGCTTGAGGAAACTCAGCGTGCTCAGATGATGTTGCTTTAATGTTGTAATATCAGGATTAGTTTACTGGCTAATTGCCGCCACGACAAGTTTTAAAACTTCACCTTTAATTACGCAATTGTAGTATCTTAGTATCCCAGAATCTTAGGGCCTGTCAGTAATTAGATTTTCTAATGAAAGTGTGAGTGGCACTTACTTGCTGCAGTGATTAAAGTTAGGACTTTAAGTCATTTCTTTGTGTCTGAAGTCACAAAAGTCCTGCAACCTCAAAGTCTCTGTGATCTTCTCGTCTCCAGATAGGATGTGTTTCCCTCCTTCAGTGTCTCTCGAGCATCCGGTTCTGTGTGTTTGCTAGTTTGTTTGTTTATTTTATAATTTATATATTTGTAAAATTTTTGTTCATTTATTTTTTTCTATTTTTAAATAAAAAAAAATGTTTTCACATTTTTTATTGATCTAATTTAGATTTATTATATTTTAACATTTTATTTATTTATAATTTAATGATTAAAAAAAACTTTTTGTATATTTAAAAATTTATTTTTAATGTAATGTATTTCTTTTTTTATTAATTTGTATTATATGATTTATTATATTTTGATAATTATATTTATTTATTAAGTTTATTATTTTTAATAATTTTGTGGTATTTTTTTATTTATTTATTTAGTCACTTATAAGTTTTATTTATTTAAAAATTTAGTATTTACTTTTTATAGTTTATTTTTTTTACATTTATTTTTCTATTTATTTTTTTAATTTATATGTTTTTATGATTTTTTTAAATTCATGAATTGATATCTTATTAATTCATTCAAACTGTTTGTAAAAATTCAAACAGTCACTAAAACTTGCATATTAAGAACTTCTGTTTCTGTAAATTCAGTTATTTCGTCTTCATCAACCCTTCATCATGCAATTCGGTGTTTATAGGGACGTCGTGCTGGGAATTACACCTGAAATGAGAAAACATCTGTGGGTTTACGTGACAAGCATCATTATGTATTATTATTATTATCATGATGGAAATGATCCTGACACGAGTTTGTGAGCGAACGAACAACCAGGATGATTGAGACTCAATTAGAGCTCATTGTGTCTCGAGAGTCTAGAACAATAAACACTCACGGACATTTACATCTCACTCATGATTGACAGCAGAGGAGGCGGAGTCTGTCTGCAGTCTGATTGACAGCAGAGGAGGCGGAGTCTGTCTGCAGTCTGATTGACAGCAGAGGAGGCGGAGTCTGTCTGCAGTATGATTGACAGCAGAGGAGGCGGAGTCTGTCTGCAGTCTGAGAACACAAAGAGACAAAGAGCCGAACGCGGGTCTGTGACGTTCTGACGGTTTCATGCAGAAGCGATGAGTTCAGAGACGGTAACGGTGGCTCCGTTCTGCTCCGAAGCCCCTGTTTCTGTTCACTTTGAAAAATGTCACTTACGTGTTCATGTCTCAAATGCTGGCCTGTCAGGACGGGAAGAAAAACACAGAGAAGCGACATTTAGCTCGACCGGCTCTGCACGGCGTTTCACTTCACAGTTTCTGTTTAATGGGAGCTTCAATCTGAAGAGTTCTCTGACTCTTTATCACAGAAAACTGTGTTTTATTGTAGCGTAAAAAGTGCATGCATTAAAATAAATAAATAAAATAAATGAATAAAAACATATTCAATACCTCAGTGAAACCAGGATGGTCAACTACAAAAACAACAACAACAACCTAAATGAAAAAAAAAAAAAATACAGTATATATATATATATATTTTTTTTTCTTTTATAAGTTGAAGATCTTTTTCCAAAGAAATGACTACTTTTATTCATCAAAGTGACAGTAAATACATTTCTGAAGATCATGTGACACTGAAGACTGGAGGAATGATGCTGAAAATACAGCTGCGCATCACAGAAATACATTACAGTTTAATAGATATTCACATAGAAAACAGCTGTTTTACATTCTAATAATATTTCACAATATTTACTGTATTTATTTTTGATCAAATAAATGCTTCTTTCAGAAACATCACAATTATTCCAAACTTTTGAACAGTATATGGATGTATATGTGTATTTCTTATACTTTCAAAAGTATCTTGATTCCTTGGTTGAATCATTTGTTTAACTAAATTCTTGCCACAAGTGTGTGCGCGTTTTTGTGACAAATGAGGACATAAATGTGTATAATGACAAAGGTATGACAGGTATTACAAGGAGAAGGTGACTTTTCAGGACATTACCCCATGTCCCCACTTTTCAAAACGCTTATAAATCACACAGAATGGAGTGTATTGAAAATCTGAAATAGCAGAAAGTCTCCTGTGAGGGGTAGGTTTAGGGGTAGGGTTGGTGTAGGGCAATAGAATATACGGTCTGTACAGTATAAACACCATTACGCCTATGGGATCCTAACATCGCAGGGAGTGTGAACAGCATGAAACTTCTGTGAAGAAAACCAGCAGACTGTCTTGTGGATTTGAACAAATGTGGACATACTTTCACTGCAAACGAGGATTTTTATCTTGTTTTTGTGTTTAAAAAAGGCGAAGATGCTTAAAATGAGATTTACGTAAAACTGAATCGTGCATGATGATTTTTCTTCCCGCACTGTCAAAGGTTTCTGTTTGATTGTTGTTGTTTTTCAGCATCAAATTCGCTAAAATTTGTTACATTTATTCTTAAAACAACATCAACTATTTGTCAGGAAAAATAAACCGTGTCTCTGAAAAAAAAACTTTTCTTATGCAGTTTTGCTTCTCAAGTAAATGCATCTTGTTTTAAGTCAGAAATATTCCTTGTGTAAAGCGACAGAAATCCAGTGTCACACACACACACACACACACACACACACAGACACAGACACAGACACACACACACACACACACACACTCACACACACAGACACACACACACACACACACACACACAGAGACTAGATGCTTTCTGAAGTATGTTCAGAATTCCCAAAGCGAGACACGTTTGACCTGAGAGAGAAAACTGAAGGTGGCCAGTTTGACGGAAGCACATTTGCTTGCTGATTCACACCAATGAAAAATGGATGAGCGTAAGGCCAGATAGAAGGAGCGGAGAGAGTGAGCGTGACCTCTGTCCCATCACACCCTTCTCCTTATTCTCCCACAGACCTTATTTAGAAAATCCACTCAAACCTGTTCTCCACAGGGCCCCTGCACTCCCAACGCCTCAATCAGGATAATAAAGGCCGTGCTGAGGTGCTATCAGTGTGGATGTGTTTGCTGATGGTTTCTTAGAGACAGCTGGTGTCTGGTGTTGATAAAGGCTGCAGGGTTTGCGGTTACAGCTGCATCGAAGCGAGCGCTTATCCGGGAAGAGTCCGGTAATCTTTCACACCAATCGCAATAAGTGAGTCGCTGCTGCGGCTGCGGATCGGTGTCGGGCTGCAAACCTGATTACTGAAGAAACGCTGTGTTTTCAGGAGCATTACTGCTGCGGTGCATTTGCTCTTCAGCCTGTGATGAAGACGTTTGAGTTGCATTCAGTACATTTTACTCTGAGATCAGCTTTAAAAAAAGGAAATGAAATACTTGCCTAAAAACAAATCAAATCGTAATATAAAATTAAAATAAATCATTTTAAGTATAACAAATCTAAATAAATACTTACTAAAAACAAATAAAATTATAATATAAATTAAAATAATTATTTTAAGTATAACAAATCTAAATAAATACTTACTAAAAACAAATAAAATTATAATATAAATTAAAATAAATTATTTTAAATATAACAAATCTAAATAAATACTTACTAAAAACAAATAAAATCATAATATAAATAAAAATAAATAATTTTAAAATAAAACTGTTTATGCCACACAAATACTCTTATAAAGTAAAAACTGCCTCTCTTACTGTGTGTGATCTCTCTCTCTCTCTCTCTCTCTCTCTCTCTCTCT
>NW_015505495.1:177609-186449 GCF_001515645.1 Sinocyclocheilus grahami
TCTCTCCCTCTCTCTCTCTCTCTCTCTCTCTCTCTCTCTCTCTCTCTCTCTCTCTCTCTCTCTCTCTCTCTCTCTCTCTCTCTCTCTCTCTCTCCCTCTCTCTCGCTCTCTCTCTCTCTCAGCCCACGAGCCCAAAGTTCGGAAAGGCAGATTCGTACGAGAAGCTGGAGAAGCTCGGCGAGGGATCCTACGCCACCGTCTACAAAGGGAAGAGCAAGTGAGTTCCTGCGGGGCATTACAAATGATCAAATTCATTTATTTATGAAATCATAAAACACAGAATCCAGAAAACACCACATTTGAAAAAAAAAAAAATAGAATTTAGAATTTTTTTTGAAAAATTTCATATGGCCCTATAAATTTTGATTATTGCCATTTAATTAAACCGTTAAACCAGAATCCAGAAATATTATTGGAACAGAAAAGTCGAACAGATTTCATACGGCTGTTAATGCACTGTGATTTTATCCAGTGTGTCTCTATTTGTGAATGCCACACATTTAACGATTGCTTATGATGCACCTTTGATGAATCGACAATGTTTACGTTAGGGTTTTTATATTATATGTATGCATGCATATTTTATGTCTCTCAAATTTTTGATTGAGCAGCTGGAAGTAGTAAAGCATAGACATTTCAAAATAAGAGTCCCGGTGTATTTCAGGCTTGTTTATGATTGCAAGTCATTTTTTCCTGGATATTTTTGGTTCTCATATTTCTCTCATCTTTTCGAATGAGCAGCTGAAGTTGTAAACCATGGCCATTTCAAAATAAGAGTCCAGGTGTATTTAATGCATGTTAATGATTAAACATCCCTTTTTCTGTTTAAATTGTATTATTATTATTATTTATTATTAATAATTGGGTTCCAATATTTCTCTCATCTTTTTGAATGAGCAGTTGGAAGTAGTAAAGCATATACATTTCAAAATAAGAGTCCTTGTGAATTTCAGGCTTGTTTATGATTAAAAGCCCCTCATTATGCATAAATGTGTATATATATAATTTCCCCCCCCTGGCTATTATTGGTATTTAAGTTGCACAGTAAACAGTATCTGGCATTTAAATCAATAAACTCTTGTATTTTCTCTCTGAACCGCCCCATCACAGGAAAGAAAGACTAAGAACATTATTTAACACGTTCAGTAGAGATTTTATTAGGATCAGCACAATAATCTTTTACATTTCCTTTTATTTAAACACATTATTGTTTGAGCAAAATCCAATATCGTTGGACCTCTTCTTCATGTGTAGTGAAATATGAAAACATTACACGGTAAATCAATTTCAATACATATGTAAATATTAAATAAGCATGTCTTGAGTTAAACTTGATGCAGCCTGTTTAATTAAGTCAAATAATTTGATACCTCATTTATTTCTAGATTGCATGGGCTTTTTCTGTGGTTGCATGCGGTGTTAATTTTATTTGTGCAGGTCTTAAACTCTACTGAAACCCTGCTGTATTTCTCTGGGTTCTTTGACTCGTTTGGTAACGGAACTGTAAGCAAAGAGGCAGCAGATCATTATTATTATGTGAAATCTGAATGAAATTATTTTTATATTGCTGTAATAAAAGCCAGAGCCTGAAATGACGCGTCGCATGAAAGCCTTTCCGACGGGAGCTTAACACCCGTTTCTCCGTCATAAATGAAAATCTGGAAAATAACATTTCAGCCAGCGTGAAATGAATCGCGCGTTATTGTCCGTGTTTTTCATAGTAATGATGCTATTTGTGTGTAAGTTCATTATGAGCTCCGTGTTCAGATTCACTCCACTGCCTCGAAATTGCAGTAAATGAAAGTAAATCAAACACAAACCATCAGTGCCTTTTATTTAAAAACAACTGGATAAAATCATACTGCATACAGGGCCATACGTTTGACGCTTCCCCAAATTCTGTTTCAGTAATATTTCTGGATTCTGCTTTAATGCTTTAATTAAATAAATCAATATATTTATTGATTTATTTAATTAAAGCATTAAACCAGAATTTTTTTATTTAATTTTTTTTACATAAAAGGAGAATATCCAAGCTTCAGTTTTCCAAATACTGCAAATGCACAGGGATTTATACGGGCAAGTATTTTATTTTATTTTATAATTAAGAAAGAAAAATTAACAAATACATGTTATTATTATTTTATTTTACATTATTAAAATGTAAAATAATGAGTGATAATTTAATTTATTGCCACACTATATATATATATATATATATATTTTTATTTTTTTTTTCAAAATTCTGTGTTGTCTGTTTTAATTTGATTCAATATTTGAAATAAATCTTTTTGCATTTTAAAAACTAAATGCAAATGAAATAATTTCTTTACAGCAAATTATTGCATTGTCAAATTAAATATAATTAATATAATTAATAAATATAAATAAATAAATAAATTGGATAGATAGATTTTATTTTATTATTTATTTATTTATTGAAGTTGCCTTTCTGCCAAATGCACAAAAATCTATAAAAATGTATACAAATTATTTCAATGCACAAATAAATAAATAATATTTCAGAGTGAAACATTATATTAATATAATATAATATATATTACAATTAAATATATAAATAATATTATGTATATTTTGGATCCCTGAATATATACGGTTTCACTCTGCAATATTATTATATTTGTGTATTTAAAATATTTATTTTTAAAATACATTTTATATATTTTTTTGTGCATTTGGCAGACACTTTTATCCGAAGCGACTTGCATTGGATTTCAAAGTATACAGTTTATCAGTTCATGCATTTCCCGGGAATCGAACCCATGGTGTCAAGAGTTGCTGTTCGACCTCCAGGAACGTAAACACAATGCACACATTCTGTGGATCAGTCCTATGATACAGATGAACATGTGTTTGCAGGGTGAACGGGAAGCTGGTTGCGTTGAAAGTGATTCGTCTGCAGGAGGAGGAGGGAACGCCGTTCACTGCGATTAGAGAGGGTGAGTCGACCCGTCTCTCCATCTCTGCACGCTTGTTTTAATAGGTGTGTTTTACTGTGGCCTTCATATAACAGAGAAACTAAAGCTGAAGGCAGAACGCGAGTGGAAGGAGAGAGAAACGTCGAATCGCTCTGTGCACACACCTAGTGAGCTGACTACATAGACAGGATTTTAACTAAATCGAAGGATACATTGCATGTGTTCAGATCAGATCATAAACAACATGCTACTCATATGGAACTGTGTTGAGCAAACGAAAGGTCGACGTGCTCGTGTTGAACTTTAAAGGTCCTCTGAGATGCTTAGAAACACGCAGCGTTACTCTGTGTGTTGACGTCATTGTAACTGAAACAGGAAGACAGGGCGGGACATATCAAGCAGCCCCGCCCCTTTTTAAAATAGCCAATAGCGTTCGTTTATATCACAGCTGGGGCTAGAGCCACTCAGAGCCGTTGAGCTCCGTTATGCCAGCCACAATCTCATCCATATTGCTGTAAAATATAGCATTCTGTGTAGAATTCAAATAGCTCCGATACATTTAGTGGTCTGCGGCGACTCGTGCATGTGATCCGCTCCATGCTATCGTATCGTGTAGAAGAGTGTGTGCGCGGTGCGGTGCTTAGCGTCACACAGCGCCAAACCAGACTCAATAGAAGCATGTTTGCACTGTTTGAGTCGTTCCCTGTCCCCTATATAGTGCACTACGTGCCATTCACTGAACAGAAAATACTAACTCTGTGGACAAGCGACCGATTTCAGCAGCGTCTATTTTATAGTGTAGGGGGCGGGGCTTCGGATTCTAGACCCTTTTTAAAATAGCCAATAGCGTTCGTTTATATCACAGCTTGGGCTAGAGCCGCTCAGAGCCGTTGAGCTCTGTTATGCCAGCCACAATCTCATCCATATTGCTGTAAAATATAGCATTCTGTGTAGAATTCAAATAGCTCCGATACATTTAGTGGTCTGCGGCGACTCGTGCATGTGATCCGCTCCATGCTATCGTATCGTGTAGAAGAGTGTGTGCGCGGTGCGGTGCTTAGCGTCACACAGCGCCAAACCAGACTCAATAGAAGCATGTTTGCACTGTTTGAGTCGTTCCCTGTCCCCTATATAGTGCACTACGTGCCATTCACTGCACAGAAAATACTAACTCTGTGGACAAGCGACCGATTTCAGCAGCGTCTATTTTATAGTGTAGGGGGCGGGGCTTCGGATTCTAGAGAGCATTTGATTGGACAGAAAGTTTGATGAGAAGATGAAGTATGACGTGACGTCAAAAAAAACGTTTTGGCGGAAGTAACGAACTGCAAGCTTTGAATGCTTATATCTTCTAAATGCGCATTTTGTCACTGTTTTGCCTTATAGATGACCTTAAGACTAACATATTGATACTAACACCCAAAAAACTTTCATTTTGATTTCATGGGGACTTTAAGGCAGCGTTTCTAGCTACAGTAGACTTTCATAAAGCCGTGTAAATAATCAGTTAAAAAAAAGTCAACGTTTCGAATAAAAACGTTTCTGAGCTGACGAGAAAATGAGAAAAGAGCTGAAGCTAGTCATTGCTCAGTGAGTTATCGACAGTCAGTGTGAAGTTCATTTTCATATTTTTCATATCTTTTTATTTTTAATCATTTTAACTGACGTGTCTTTTGATCAAATCAATTAATGATACTGGTTATTATTATCATTATTATTTTTTATATCATGTCGTTCTGTCCCTGTATGACTTTCTGTCTTGCTTTTTTCTGAAACATAAATATCCAAGCTTCAGTTTTCCAAATACTGCAGGTGCACAGTGACTTATACTGTCAAGTATTTAATTTTAATTTAATTTAATTTAATTTAATTTAATTTAATTTAATTTAATTTAATTTAATTGTATTAAATTAAATTAAATTTATTTTATTTTAATAAAAAAAAATGTTGTTTGTTTTTTTATTATTTATTAATTTATTTTTAATTTTTTTAATTAATTAAATAATAATTAAGAAAGAAATGAACAAATAAATGTTATTATTATTTTATTTACATTTTTTGTTTTAATTACTTTATTTTATTAAAATAATAAATAATAATTGTTAACAAATAAATTATTAATGTTATAAATTATTAATAAATAAAATATTACAATAATTATTTTACTTAATACTTTATTACATTTTATTTTACTTTATAGTTTACTGTATATTTTTTGAGAGTTTACATTTTATTTTAATTGGTTTCTTATTTAATAACAGGATGGAAAGTGAAATGGATGACAGTCAATGTCACTGTACTCAGTACAGTATAAAGTGATGTTATTAAATGTCGTTTATTATTTATTCAGTATTTTGCTAAATGCTACACAGTGGTGGTCAAAATTTCACATACGCTTTGATGACGATGCATTGAGAGCCAGGAGGTGAAAACTTTGTATGATCCCTCTTGTTTTGGTAAAATAATTAACATTTTGTTTGTAACACAACTGTATTTGACAGCAGGATTGAGTCCCTCGTTTCTATTCATCACGAAACGCGCTTGAAGTGTGTCGCTCCGTCTTTGTAGTAAATGAAGTGTTTTTCTGCTCAAAAGAGATGAGATTTCTGTGTTGTACAGTTCAGCTGCATAGTAGAAAAACACACCAGACACATTATGAAATGTCAGTTTAAACGAACGCTTTGCTGCGGAGGATTGACGATTAGCTTTAATTGCGTTGTTTCTCACAGAGAAATATGAGATTCTCATAAGAGTCATTCTGTCCTGATCAGCCTGTTTATTTACTGTCGGTCTTTAAACATTCCTGTTTCTTTATTTCTTGCTCTTTCGTTTGAAGCTTGGCCTTTGACACATTTGATATGTTATGAGACTTTATGGTGCTTGAGTTATTTATGGAAGATGAGGATTTAAATACATTATTGTTGTTATTATTATTATTTTATAATTATTAGAATTTTTTTATTAATAATTGTATTTTATTTTATAATTATTTAAAAAATATTAAATTTTTATTTAAAACTTATCGCATTTACTTTAGTGGATTATACATGTTTGATTATTTACTTTTTTACTTTACTTTTAGTTTCTTATTTCTTATTATTGATCAAAAAATGCTTTTATTATTTATAAAGTATTTATATTAAAATTATAATAATAATTAAAAAAATAAAATAATTGTATTATTGTTATTATTGTTAATTTAATTTTATAATTATTTGAATTTTTAAAAAAATTTTATTTAAAACTTATTGCATTTTATTTTACTTTAGTTGATTATACATTTTTGATTATTTACTTTTTTACTTTACTTTTAGTTTATTATTTCTTATTGTTTATAATGTATTTATATTAAAATTATAATAATAATTCTAAAAATATAATAATTGTATTTATTGTTATTATAATTATTTGAATTTTTAAAAAAATTTTATTTAAAACTTATTGCATTTTATTTTACTTTAGTTGATTATACATTTTTGATTATTTACTTTTTTACTTTACTTTTAGTTTATTATTTCTTATTATTGATAATTGTTTGTTTTTATTATTTATAATGTATTTATATTAAAATTATAATAATAATTCAAAAAATAAAATAATTGTATTATTATTATTGTTATTATTATTAATTTTATTTTATAATTATTAAAAAAAATATTACTAATTTTATTTGATTTTATAATTATTTTAAAAATAATGATTTTATTAAAAAATAATGATTTTATTTAATACTTATTGCATTTTATTTTACTTTAGTTTATTATTCATTTTTGATTATTTACTTTTTACTATACTTTTGTTTCTTATTTATTATTATTATTATTTATAATTATTTGTTTTTTATTATTTCTAATGTATTTATATAAAAATGATAATAATTCTAAAAATAAAACAATTGTATTAATAATAATACAAATATTGTATATAACTAAATATTGTAGAAACTTAATTTTCTGTAAAGTTGCTTTGCAGCGATTTGTATCGTAAAAAGCGCTATACAAATAAACTTGAATTGAATTAATAATAATAAAAGGTTAATACAAATTCTGTAAAAGTTCTGCTCAGGTCTTGGTACAAGTTATTAGTTATTATTCGTTAAAGTCACTATATGCACATCAGGCTGGACAGGATGGACATCTGCCTCTGCAATATCAGATTTTAAAATGCACAAATAAATCATATATAAGAGTAAAAGCAGTTAATGAGTTTGTGTTTGTGTGCAGCGTCTCTGCTGAAAGGCCTGAAACACACCAACATCGTGCTGCTCCACGACATCATTCACACCAAGGAAACCCTGATGCTGGTCTTCGAGTATGTGGTGAGTACCAGGATGGAAATCAGGCCTCGACGTTTCTTCCATAGATAGTGTTCAGAGTATTTTGGCATCCCGTCTCCTGTCCTGTGCCTCACAGCCGCCGGATCTCGTGTTTGTGATGCTTTTAGTCAGCATTACTCCAGCCTGAGGTTTATCTTTGAATCTTCAGTCCTGTTTCCCGAACCGATCGGTCTCTAATGCGAGTTCTGTCGTCATTTACTCGCTCTCTTGCCGTTCTGGCCCTGGGTGACTTTCTATATTGCTTACAGTACTTCTGTGAAACACATATACACCTCTTTTACTTTGAGTTTCTTAGTTATACACTCTAAAACTCCCAACTTTCGGTCAAATATGGACTATTGACTATTTTGAGGATGATTTTATGGTGTATTTGTTTTGAAATGATCACTATGAACGGTTGTTGCATGGAAAAGAGCAAGGGTTGGTAACTTAGATTTTTCTGGATGAACTATTCCTGTGATATTGAGAGTGTTGTTCGATCTGAATGTTATATGGCAGAAATAGAGAGAGAGACTGAGGTAAAGCATTAATGTGATCAGTCATTACAGTCCCCTTTGCCTCTGCGCTCTCTTAAAGGTCCCGCTTAACGTCTGAAGCAGCTTTAGAAATGCCAGTGTAAGTGTTAATGAGCCTAAAGGGACAATCTGTATCCGTCTGCAGGGAACGTCTGGTCAGGAGCTTCAGCTTGCTTCCCTGCTGGATAAAAAAAAAACCTAAGGATGTTAGCTGGTATTTTATTTTATTTTATTTTTTGCTGTTTTATTTTGATTTGATTTGATTTTATAGAATAATTAAAATAAAATTATTTTATTTTATTTTATTAAAATATATTTTTTAATATGCAAATATTTAATTTTAATATAAAAATATTGATAAAATAAACATTTATTAATTTAAAGGAGATATATTATGCCCCTTCGGGGCTCGCAAAATTTCAAAATCGCTGGTACCACAGCAAAAACTAGTAGCATATAGGGATGTAACGATTCACTCAACTCACGATGCGATGTGATACGATTCACGATGCTGATTTCACAATACAATTTTCTCACAATTTTTCTTTTTAACAAAATGAGATTTCAGTCAAATGATAAATGAAAAGGTGTCCTTTTATTATTTCTCCAACAAAATTCTGCACATTTCTTTGTGAAATTGAAATATGTCAAATAATAAAACTAACTTGAAATTTTTAAACAAATCCCAAATCAAATTTTCTTTTTAACAAAATGAGATTTAAGACAAATTATAAATGAAAAGGTGTCCTTTTATTATTTTTATTATTGGCTGTGCTTTTTCCATTTAAAATCAGAGGCAACCACTGCATTTTAATCACGATCCAAACAAAGATGCTAAATACATGTTATTTAGATTGCAATTAGATTGTATAATTTCGAAATTTGAAGCAAAAACAGAATGGTTTGATTTTAGATTTGTGAATGAGACGCAAATGTCACTCTCTGACAGCGGGTGGCGCTTATGGAACAGCAGGTATTTATAGGCTGCTGCCCCTTTAAGACCGAATGCACGGATCCAATATAATGATGCACTTGAGATAGGGCTCACCA
>NW_015505495.1:186832-187503 GCF_001515645.1 Sinocyclocheilus grahami
TGGAACAGCAGGTATTTATAGGCTGCTGCCCCTTTAAGACCGAATGCACGGATCCAATATAATGATGCACTTGAGATTTCTTTCTCCACTGTTTACGTTCACTTAAGACATAACCGACTGTGTTTACGAGAATACTTGCTGAGACAGTTATTTTGAGATAATTTTGTGTGTGTATGTGTTCATTCAGATGCAAGGATATGCGAAATTGGAATAAATTCTGTGTACGCGCATTGTCTGAAACGCGGCTCTCTGTGCGCGCTTTGAATGAGTGTGCAGCTCCGAATGCGCGCGAATGGTTTAAAACACTTGAATGTTTAAAATCGGCAAGACTTAGAAACACGTGCAAACGATCAACTATGATCTGCTTTACCCCTACAAGCGAGTGAACAACGCAAATCAAGGAAGGAATTTTATATCACTGTTCAAGATAGCCCGTCGGGCAGGGCGGTGAAACATTTTGGTAGCCCGACTGGAAAACACAATAGCCCCGGGACGTCGGGCTAGCGATTTTGCGAGCCCTGCCCTTTTTACAATATGTAATATAAGTCTCAGGTGTCCCCAGAATGTGTCTGTGAAGCTTCAGCTCAAAATACTCCACAGATCATTTATTATATCATTTTGAAAATGCCGGTTTTGAGTGGAAGCAGAAACACGCTGTTTTTCGGGCCTGT
>NW_015505495.1:187762-202109 GCF_001515645.1 Sinocyclocheilus grahami
TTAGATCTGTGTGGCAGCAGCAATATACAGTAAATAAATCAGTAAATGCACTGCTCTGTCGTCTCGTCTGAGGCTGGGACTCTAAACAGTGTTCTGTGCTCGTCTGTGCAGCCAAACACAGAACAGTTAGCTTGCTTTACTCAAACTTTCTCCATGCCGTTAGAACTAGTACACCGTTGTCGCTTGCGAAAACACAATAACGGCGCCATGGGTGTAAACTTACAGATTAAGAGGCGGTGATATTATAATGAGATCCCTTTGCCACGTCACCAAGCGAGTGAAATCAGACGCACTCGTTTTCTCAGACGCTTGCAGAAAAATGCTTATCAAAACTAAGTTACTGGGTTAATCTTTTTCACGTTTGCTTGGTTGATAGATGCACCGGGGACCTGATTATAGCACTTAACACCTGGAAAAGTCAGATTTTCATGATATGTCACCTTTAATTTAATGTTATTGCATTTGATTATTTTTTAGTGTATTGTACATATTGTAATTTTTTTTTTAGTTTCTTATTTATAATTGTTTATTTATATTTATAGTTTATTTATTATAATTGTAATAGTATGTAGTTATTATTATAAATGATTATGTATAAAAATAGTTATTTTTTGTAATTTATTCTGTAAAACTGCTTGAATCACCAACTTTTATTTGACCTAGAAAATTGGGTTTAATATTCTAAATCTATGAAGGTGCACAAGACTCGTGCACAGTGAGACAATTGGGGTCAAACAGTCAATTACGTCCAAATAAATGAGAAGCGCTGTAAAAGTACAGTATCAGCAACCACAGATCCAGACGGGATGAGATTTCTCACAGGACGGCCTTAATTAGCTAACGTGACTAAAACACAGACAAGTTTGATTCAGGTGGGTTTGAAATCACAAAGTTCATCTTTAAAACATGATTTTACTTACTCAGTGAAAGCTAGAGCTCCTCCAGAGAGGGTTTCAGACATGAATTAGTCCATTTGCTCATTAATACGGATTCGTACAGTAAGAAAAAGCTAAAGGTCAGAAGAACATGCTCTTTCCAGCTCAATGCATTTATGTTCCCAGCGCACATTAAAATAATTGTCCACTAAAAACGATAGGTGCAGTTAAATAAAGTGCACATGCAATTTGTGCAGGATATCATTAGTTAACTGGATCTCAAGAAGGAAAAGGGAATGTGAAGGAAACAGGTTTTAAGTTCATACTTCTGTCAGTCTTGATGATTGATTCGATCCTTCACAGAAAGTGTTATGATATGCATTTAACGTTTGCTTCATAGAGAGGTCAGTGCATTGGGGAACATTGACACAGATCAATGGCCATGAGCACTTTATTTTATTTTATTTATTATTTTGCTGCGGTTTGCTGGTTGTAGGGTATTGGGCACATATGTTTTTTTATTTAATTTTTATTCATTTATGTATTTATTTTTTATTTTGTTATTTATGATTTTAGGGTCTTGGGCACATTTTTTATTTTATTTTATTTTAGTATTTTGCTGTGGTTTGCTAGTTTTAGAGTCTTTGGCACATATGTTTTTATATTTTATTATTATTTATATTTAATTTATTATTATTATTTAAAAAAATGTTTTGCTGTGGTTTGCTGGTTTTAGGGCCTTGGGCACAGTTGTTTTATTTAATTTTTTATTTATTTTAAACATTTTTTTAATTGTGACGAGGTCAGTTTTTGTTTTCAGTATATTTTATTTATTTATTAAATTTTTTTTTATTCTGACGAGGTCAGTTTTTATTTTATTTTCTATTGATTTATTTTCATTCTGACGAGGTCAGTTTTTATTGTATTTTATTTTTTTATTCTTATTTTTTATTGTGACGAGGTCCGTGTCAGGGACTGCCGTTCCCTAATTAGCTTTATTTAGCATTGTGTGCTTTTCTCATTCCAGCTGTTATAATATATTATTATATTACATTATCCGATATAACAGATTTCTTTTTACTCTGGTAAACCGTATTTTCCCGTGGATTGTACATCCTCTGGCTAAATTGGATGAGCGTGAGATTGCGGCGCGGCTCTGATTTATTCATGAGAACTAAGCTAACACGTCGGGTGTCAAAGAAAACAATCTAAAGGTGAAGATTGGACAGCGGCTCAGCTATTGATAGCTGGGGTCTGTTGAGAGACGCGTGCCGCAGCTTTAGATATTAATCTGAGCCACCGCTGAGACTCATTTCACTCAGAAAATGCAGCTGCGTTTAAACGCGTGCCGCTAACAAACACAAGGCTTCGCGGCAAGGAAATCAATTCATTTTGCATGGCGAGCGGTTAATAATGATTGACGGCGACCGACAGACGAAGCCGAAGCGTGTTTGAGCGCGCGACTGCATTATTCATGAAAGGAAACACGTTTATCTGCGGGTGTTTGCAAATCACAGAATCACAGACTGAGCAGAGCATTGTGGGTAATTCCTCCAGACAATCACTGTAGAAACAGACACACATACAGGAAATGATTCCTGTTTGACAGGAAGTGACAGTCGCGGATCAGACTCGGGCGGTCAGACTGGTTTTGCGGTCAGCTCTCACTTGCAGGTAAGATGAGCTCATGACATGTTTTTGTAGCCTCTCTGGCTGCCTTTGTAGGCATCATTTTAAGGGCTCACGATGAGGCTGCTCCACATTATGTATCTGTAGAAATTCCCACAATGCACTGCAGTGAGAAATAAAATCATCCAAGATGGTCCTCAGAGTAAAAATAATGTTGATAAATATACGTGTAATTCATTCAATACTGAAAAGAATAATTAAAATAGTTTTATTACTAATTAAATTAAACTATTTATTATTAAATTGTTTAGTAATTAAATAAAAAAATATATTTATATTATTATTATTATTAAGAAATTGTTATATTTGATTTTAAATAAATAAAACAATATATTATGAAATAATTTGATAATGAAATAATAAATAATAGAAATAGAAATATATTTAAAACATTATTATTATTATTATTATTATTTAATAAAAATGTATTGTTTTATTTAATTTGTAATAAATAAAACAATTTATTTTTAAAAAATGTTTAATAATGAACTAATAAATAATTAAAAAAGTAAATATAATATATTTTAAATATAAATATTATATATATATTATAATAAATATAAACATTATTATTAATATTATTTAATAATAAATTGTTTTATTTAATTTAAAATAAATAAAACAATTTATTATTAAATTATTTAATAACACAAATAAATATAATTTTTTGTTGTGTTTATTTGATTTATTTTTGGGGTATTTTGCCTTTATTACGATTTCCCACTCCTATATTTACTGTAAATATTCATCCATGACATTGAATGTTTTGGCTTTCATCTCTGTTTATGTTCCATAATCAAACATTTTAGCTGAGGAGGTTTCTGAAATTTGGTTGATTTGCTTAATTTGTAATTGAAATCTAAATAAAAATGCTATTACTTGTGTGCTTTTGAGGCAGGTTCTGTTCAGAGTCAGTGTCTTACGCCCCTCTTTCCTCTCTCTCTCTCTCTCTCTCTCTCTCTTGTCAGTACATGGTCAAACATCCCGGCGGAAACTATTAAAAACTATGATTATTATTATTATTTAATAAATGTAATTGTTTGATTTCATAAGAAATAAATTACATAATGTATTATTAAATACATTATCTATTAATTAAATAATACAAATAATAAATATAATATATATTTAAAAAATCTGTTTTATTTTTTATTTTAGTGATTTCACGTTTATGAGAAATGTTGCATTGACAACTAGTTGAAATAAAAAGTTTTTTTTTTTAAACTTCAGTTAATGTTTATTTCAAGTAATGTTTTTATTTTTTTGTTTCAGTTTTAGTTAACTATAATAACCTTGGAGCAGAAATTGCTTTTGCATTCATGCATAGTTTACATTTCTTATTTTGCAAATGCTTTTATCCAAAGCTAAATTTGGAAATCAGTTCGTGCATTCCCTGGGAATCGAACCCATGACCTTATCGTTGCAAGCACCATGATCTACTGTTTGATGCTTCATGTCAGTACTGTTAGTAAACTAGCTAAGCTGGAGGACTGACTGGTTTTAAATGGTTCAAATGCTCCTTGAAATCAATTCAAAAGTCAATGTCTTTGTAGAAAGAGTGAGACGTGATGGAGCGAATGAGGCCAGCGAGCAGAAGTAGCTTATGTAATTCATCACTGTGGATTTACATTAATAAAGTATTTACCCCGTTCGCTCCCTCACTGAGATTCAATCCGATGGAGAATTCATGATAAATCACAAGCTGACAGAAGAGAACGAGAGCGGCTCACCTGAAACAGGAACAGTATCGAGAAAATCATGACAGGCTGCACTTTACACGGGTTTCACAGACTTTAAAGAACATTTCTGACCAGGATTCCTCTGTAGATTCAGGTTTCTGAGGACAGTGAGCTTCAGAGAATCGTTTTATGGTCATTATAATGTCTTATTTCTCATGCATGTAGAGCAGGCAAGCATGATCTGTACTTGGATAACTTGGTTTAGATTAGCTCGCATTGATACTTGTATCATTTTTGGTGAAAAGATAACCCAAAAAGATACAAAAGTAGCATTTTTGAGCAGGCATTGTATCTGTGTTGATTGAGATTGAACTGAAATTGTTCAACTATTAATGTGCAATAAACATAATACAATAAACCCATCAGATGAATCTACACTACAAAAAATGACTTAAATGCTATATATATATATATATATATTTCTCTACCTCAAAACCTTGTACTTTTTATAAAAGCATAATAATATTTATAATAAATATAATATTATAAAAAATATAATAAATACAATTAAAGAAATATAAGTATAATAAAATATAAATATAATAAATAAAATGTATATGTATATAATTTTCAAAAATTTAAATAAAAAATATTATATATAATTTATATAATAAATAAAATTAAAGAAATATAATTATAATAAAATATAAATATAATAAAATATCTTACAATTATATATATATATATTATTATTTTTTTAATTAATAAAATAAAAAAATAAAAATGGATAAATACAACAATTATTATATAATTTTGTATGTATTTTGTATATGCATTGTATATGTATAATTATTATATACACATAATATTTATTTTATATCGCTTTTTGTTTTATATTTTTTGCTTAGATGCTAACGGCATGTTATTCTGCACAATGACAGTGAAGTTAAATCTAATCTAATCTAGAATATATTAAAATCCTTGAAAACAATACTTAAGAAGCAACACTGCGTGAGATATTAACACTTGTTTTCATATTTTATATCTTGAATATATGTGAAGTTTGTCGTGCTGCACTGGCAGATCGTGTATTTTTAGCTCGCACTAAGACAACATACACACGTAATAATAACAGTCTATGAAAAACAAGTCTTAGTATCTAATGCAGCGTTGCTTCACAAGTGAATTTATCTTGTTTTGAGGATTTTTTTATTGTTTTAACTTCACAAACTATGAATATGATTTTGCAGTGTAGTGGCAGGATGAGCATCTTTAGTGTATTAAGCTCATTTGCAGTTGAGCAGTGTTTAATGCATCTTCTGTTCCGTTGTGTTGTTCTTCGTCTGTCTGTTTTTAACACAAGTGTCTTAATGATGTCTGGAGCGCTCGTCTTTAAAAGACAGACTCGCCGCCTCCTCAAGCATCAACTCGTCAGATCCAGAATGGACGCTAAGTGGAGATTAGCTCCCGCAGTCACGAACAAACGCGCCACACAATGGCTGGAGTTTTAATTCCGCCCATTAGCTGGAGCTGATTAATTCGCTCAGATCTGCTCTAATAAAAGCCACTGGACCCTCGGCTGCAGGTTGGATGGGATTAGCATGTGAAAGGCAGCGCTCAGGGCGCTAGCTGCTAATGTAATTACTGGCCAAGCAGCAGAGAGACGGGCCGCGGGCGGCAGACCTCCTGCGCATATGCTGCTCTCGCTCCAGAAATAACACGAGGTCTTCACAGTCCTTGTTACGCTGAGGTTGTACTGTCGATTCGCTCGATGTGTTAGCCAGCTTTAATGAGAATGCTTAAGTGAATTAACTGATAATGACAGCCGGACGCACCTCAGGAGACGAGCTAGCTTTACTACAGCGTCTGCAGCAATCTGACTATCTATCGATCGTTCTGTCTATCTCGCTAATCTTCATTCTATTACAGTTTTTTACGATCGCTATGACAATTTTTTCAGTACTTTTAACAATTTTCCTAAACTCTTAACATAGTTAGCACACCATCCGTCTGTGTAGGCTATACAATTAACACATTTCTTGTTGCTTTGACACAAAATGCATGCAGTTAACACAAATTTAAAATGCTTGAACTTCTTTTAGTTTTAATTCCGCCCATTAGCTGGAGCTGATTAATTCGCTCAGATCTGCTCTAATAAAAGCCACTGGACCCTCGGCTGCAGGTTGGATGGGATTAGCATGTGAAAGGCAGCGCTCAGGGCGCTAGCTGCTAATGTAATTACTGGCCAAGCAGCAGAGAGACGGGCCGCGGGCGGCAGACCTCCTGCGCATATGCTGCTCTCGCTCCAGAAATAACACGAGGTCTTCACAGTCCTTGTTACGCTGAGGTTGTACTGTCGATTCGCTCGATGTGTTAGCCAGCTTTAATGAGAATACTTAAGTGAATTAACTGATAATGACAGCCGGACGCACCTCAGGAGACGAGCTAGCTTTACTACAGCATCTGCAGCAATCTGACTATCTATCGATCGTTCTGTCTATCTCGCTAATCTTCATTCTATTACAGTTTTTTACGATCGCTATGACAATTTTTTCAGTACTTTTAACAATTTTCCTAAACTCTTAACATAGTTAGCACACCATCCGTCTGTGTAGGCTATACAATTAACACATTTCTTGTTGCTTTGACACAAAATGCATGCAGTTAACACAAATTTAAAATGCTTGAACTTCTTTTACGCACAAGCTCAACCAAGACATACACTGTATGTCAGATCAGATAACATCATATTAGTTCCCTTACTAAAAATTGCACATTTTTATGTATCCCTTCCAGGTCAAAACAGACCTGAATGTGTTCTGAGGAATTGTGTATTTCATGTTTATGGTTTTATAAAGCAAGTCAGAGTATTGCTGTAATCACAGAGACGGAGGTGTGGAGGGAGCAGGGCCTTTGAACACATACGGATCATGATCACTGGCCCTTTTGCTTCGTATCTCATCGTTGCGAGATCTTCCCGTGGAAGTAAAGAGCTTCACTCGTGAGACTGGTGTGTGTCAGGAGAGCAGGTGTGGAGCTGATGGGTCATTGATGCGGCACATTAAAAACCAGTCTCTCTGCTCCTCTAAACGAGGAGTCGCTCTGGTTCTCCAGCAGATGTGACAGACTCTCGGCTCATTTAGCAGACATCCTGCTTCATCCAACACAAACTGTGAAGTCAGACACTGAATTTCTCCTTGATGCTGGATTTTTATCCACTGTAGTCCTATAAAATGACAGATAATAGGCCGTTATTGCAAAATTCATTCAGTCAGCAGAAATGATTCATTCGCTCTTTTGTTCAGACAGATGGGCGGTTTTGGGAGGTTGCTGGAGTGTATCTACTGTATGTGGTTGCTATATTGTTTCTGTTTTATTGTAATGGTTTTCTGGGTTGTTTCGTTGTGGTTGCTAGGGTCTTCTGGGTGGTTGCTAGGCTTTTCTGGCTGTTTCTTGGTGTTTTCAGACCTGTACGCATTTTGACCTGAAAGTCTGATTTGTGACAAAACTGCACAAAAAGCTGGTGATCTTTCAAAATAATGTTTGAAGGTGAAGAAGAAGAAATTAAGACGGCCATGAATATCGTAATTTTGCTGGTATTATGTAAAATGCAATAATAATAATAATAGTTATTATTATTATTATTAAATCATATAATTATATTATTTTTAGTGCTGTCAAACGATTAATTGCAATTTATCGCATCCAAAATAAAAGTTTTTTTTCATAATATATGTGTGTACTGTGTATATTTATTATCTTAATATATAAATACACACACATGCATGTATATATTTAAGAAAAATGTGTTTTGTTGTTATATAAAATATTAATATTTATGTATAATATAAATGATATATGAATATATATATATATATACATGTAAATATTTTTAAAATGTATACATGTATGTTTGTGTATTTATATATACATAATAAATATACAGTACACACACATTATGTAAACAAAAACTTTTATTTTGGATGTGATTAATTGCGATTAATCATTTGACAGCACTAATTATTATTAAATACTTTTTTTAAATATACTTTTTACATGTAATTTTTATGATAGTAATTTATTTAATTTTTATAATTTGATAAAATACAAATATTTTAACAACAACATTAATAATAATAATATATTATTATCATTATTACTTTTTTTTTACATACAATATTTAATTATTATTATTAAATATTATATTCTTTATTTTACTGTACTATAGTATTTTTATATTATTGTTATTATTAATACTTGTTGCTGTTGTTTTTTTTACATACAATAGTATTTTCATTATAGTAATTTGTTTAATTTTTATAATTTAATAAAACACAAAATTGTTAACAACAACAGCAGCAACAACAATGATAATAATAATAACATTATTATTATTATTTTTTCTCCCACCTGTTTTATCATCCAGCAGGTGAAAACTGTGCATCCGATCACTTAGTGACGTAACTAGTCATGATGCATGAGAGAGCCGAGGCTCATAATCAGACACCAATATGAGCTCATATGTTCATGTGGAATTATTAATGAAGTCTTACGATGGATCATCGTTCAGATATGGAGAGATATGGCTGTACACATGATAAATTACACTCGTTCTCACAGCGATAGTGTTTTCCCAGAATGAACTGTCTGAACGCCCTCGAATGCTCTGTAGTTATTAATATTCGTCACAGCAATGAAATCACATCCGGCCTTCAGACTGGATCTTTATTTCAAGGCTGTAATGAAGGCAGGAGCTCTGTTTAAAACAGCTTCGTTAGGATCCTTGTCCACATAAAGAACTGAAGACTAAGTGTCCGGGAAACTGTAACCGTGTTCCTGCAGCTCAGTGTTGCTCAGCGGTGTCCGTATTCCAGACGGATATTGATCTTCTTTCATCCTGCAGATTCGTCCCACGGCGTTCAGCTGACCCTGCTTTTGTCCTGTTATCTCTCTTCATCTTTGTCTCAGTCCTGTCGATTATTCCAGGTGACCGTGTTGGGTTTTATGGATCTATTTGCTGTCAACATCTGTCAGAGTCGACTTACAACAATAGGGCTGGGTTATTGAACTACAAATGGGTTTAATTTGATTAATTAACATTGCCCAATATATACAGTACAGGAGTTATATTTAATAAATGTTGTGTATCAGTATTTCTGTCAGAGTGAATGATTTATATTTCCTTTGATAATTGATGAACATTGCTCAACATTCGAAAATTCCGAAACGAGACTGAATTTGTTACAATGTTGCATTTTCTTCTTAGTTCAGTTCGCTTTCACAAGAAGGCAACGTTGCAAAGCGTGCCAAACTTGTGAGGTTTTACGAGCGTGTGTGTACGCCTCAGATGTGTTTGTGCATCGGTTGTCCGTCTATCAGATGCTGCTCTTCATCAATACTCCACACGGAGAGCGTGACGCTCGGATTGATCTGATGATACTGAAGCTGCTGAACGCACTGAGATGATATCGAACTGCATAAAAGCACAGGATACACTATCGCTCAGAAGTTTGGGATCAGAACGATTTTTAATGAGTTTCTTCTGCTCATCAAGGCTGCATTTATTTGATCAAAAATACAGGAAAAAAATTTAATGTTGTGAAATATTATTATGATGTAAAATAAAATTTTTTTATTTTAATATACATTAAAATTTAATGTATTTCTGTGATGCGCAGCTGTATTTTCAGCATCATTACTCCAGTCTTCAGTGTCACATGATCTTCAGAAATCAGTCTAATATGCTGATTTATTATAAGCGCTGGAAACTGTTGCTGCTTCATATTGTTTTGGAAGCTGTGATACTTTTTTCAGGATTCTTTGATGAATAAAAAGTTAAAAAGAAGAGTATTTATTTAAAATAGAATCTTTTCTATTTTGATCGATCTTCCCACCCCTATCCGGAATGCTGAATCCCTGACAATTTTCAAGCGATAGCTGAAAACTCATCTCTTTCGAAGCTACTTGACTTCATCATAAAAAAAAAAAAGTCTCTCTCTTTATTTATTCCTTCTCTTTCTAGCTTGTACTTATTTGAACAATGTCTAAGAACTTGGTATTACAACCACTTCTTGTGTCTGTTTGCCTCTTTAAGAAGAATCGCTTTATGTATCCCCCAATTGTAAGTCGCTTTGGATAAAAGCGTCTGCTAAATGACTAAATGTAAATGTAAATATGAGGAAGATGGGAATAAATAACACATTTACTGGATCCTATTCAGCTCGACTGACGCGTGTGATGTGATGGATGCGGTTGATTTGGGTTTTAAATGATATATTGCTTCGCAGTTGTGTTTTGTGATCTTCCCACCCCTATCCGGAATGCTGAATCCCTGACAATTTTCAAGCGACAGCTGAAAACTCATCTCTTTCGAAGCTACTTGACTTCATCATAAAAAAATTTTAAAAACAGTTTCTCTCTCTTTATTTATTCCTTCTCTGTCTAGCTTGTACTTATTTGAACAATGTCTAAGAACTTGGTATTACAACCACTTCTTGTGTCTGTTTGCCTCTTTAAGAAGAATCGCTTTATGTATCCCCCAATTGTAAGTCGCTTTGGATAAAAGCGTCTGCTAAATGACTAAATGTAAATGTAAATATGAGGAAGATAGGAATAAATAACACATTTTCTGGATCCTATTCAGCTCGACTGACGCGTGTGATGTGATGGATCCGGTTGATTTGGGTTTTAAATGATATATTGCTTCGCAGTTGTGTTTTATGTGTGATTGGTGATTCTTACTAGGGCTGTGCGATAACTCATTAAATAATGCGATATTCGATATGCGATACGATAATGCTTAAAGTGCCACATGCTCAGATGAAACAGTTTTACTCAGAGTCAGTTCTGTGCACTTCTATAGCTATCTTGTGTCATATATACATATATATATATGGTTATTTGTATGTATGCACCAATAGCTCCTGTAAAACCACAACAAATTCCTTGTGTTTGCGCACACTTAAGCGGTGAATAAAGCTCATTCTGATTCTGATTCTAATAAGAAAGCACCCCTACAACAACTTCTGAAAGTGAACGGTAGTGTTTTACTCGAGCATTACATAAAAATGTCATTTTAACATTAGTGTAATCATTTTAACACGAGTTTAGGAACTGAATAATAAAAAGGAAAAATAAACCACTGCTTAGTATTTACTCTTTGAATTAAATATGCACTGATTCTTATTTAAGCTACAAAAGTTATTTAGGTGAGAGCAGCGAGTGATTTTCTCTTTGTCTTTTGTTCATGGCCCCAAATATTGCAAGCTGTAGCGATACGCGTATTGCGATAATTTCGATATATTGCACAGCCCTAATTCTTACCCATGAATCTGTGTTTCCGCAGCTGTTCCTGTTCCAGTTACTGAGGGGTTTGTCTTACACCCATCAGCGCTACATCCTTCACCGGGACCTGAAACCACAGAACCTGCTCATCAGCGACACCGGAGAACTCAAACTGGCCGACTTCGGTGAGAAACCCGCTGCTGAACATTGGTCACATTGGGTCTCGTTAACTAACAACTACACGGATCATTCACAGGATAAACACTTTTTAATTACATATGCTTACCAATTTAAATATGAATAGTTTGTTTAAAACTAACTCTGACAGATATATTGATAAACTATACTGATAAAAAATTTATAAATATTTAAATATGATTACTTATTTTTGTAAATATTAATATTAAAATTTTTCTTTTGCAACTTAATATTTTTTCAGCCATTGGGAGGCAATAATTACATTTATTTTATTTATTTGTATTAATTTATATTATTTATGTCATCGCCCAATATATACTATTACGTTTATTAAATATGACTGTGTGTGTATATATTTATTTTTATTTTTTGTGTGTGTTTATATTGTAAATGAATATTTATTTCAGAGTAAACTATTTATATTTGAGTTGATAAATGAAATAGATAAATATTAATGTTTAAAAAATAAAATTTAAATATGAATCAGATTTAAATATTTATTTATTTTAGATTGTTTATAATTTTTTATCAAAGTTATATATAAATATTTTAGCAAAAAAATTGCTAAACAAATAAATAATTATACGTATATACATATATATATATATTACATATATATATATATATATATATATATGTATATACACACACAGACATACACACACACACACACACACACACACCAAAATCTCTCCCATTGGTTGTTTTTAACCACATTTCAGACTGAGGCTTTTCAAGTAATTTGGTTGTAATTAGGGATATAGCTTTAAAAAAAGTTTCAGTTTTCAGCCTTTAGAATATTTAATACATATCTGAATATTTATGTATTTGCTCTGAAATAGCTTACAATTATGTTTTTGTTGTTCAGTCATTAATGTCAAGAAACGTAAACTCAATTCAAGTAGGAAAATACAGTAATAATCTAGTGAAAATAAGCAAGGCATGTAGTAATCGTCATTAAAACATCTGGCTGTGTTGTTATGGTGTTTGGTTTTGGGCTTCCTGCTCTTCCTCGAGTCATTGAATTGTTCATATCGATCATTTAGATGTGGCTGTTTTGACTGAAAGATTCACTCCTACAGATACTGAACAAGCACTGGCGCTTTGGTCTTTATTTCAGCAGCAGTTTGGTTCTGTCGTGCCAGTGTGTGTGTGTGCGTGTGTGTGTGCGTGTGTGTGTGTGTGCGTGTGTGTGTGTGTGTGTCTGTGTGTGTGCGTGTGTGTGTGTGTGTGTGTCGTATCACCATATGTCCAGTCTGCTGTCACAAGGGCATTATGGGTAGACACAGACACACATCACTGCTTTCAGTGCTTTCCAGAGGCACTTGAGAGCGAACAGGCCTGTTGTGAGTCTGGATCAGCAGCTAAACACACGAGACTCACGTGTTTCACCAGCAGCTGAAGAGCCATTAGTGAGAGGAGAACGAGCCGGAACGGATGGACACAAGTGACCCGTTACTGATAGTTAAACTGGTTATAGTTCAGTTCACCTTTAGCTGGCTGTTTACTGAAATCACAACAAAAGACAGTGTTGTCCACCTGCTCCCATAAAGTATTGTGTCTGCTCTCTCTGCTTTTAATATTTATCAATAAACTTAAAATATATTATTTTAAAAATTATATATACAGTGGGTACGGAAAGTATTCAGACCCCCTTAAATTTTTCACTCTTTGTTATATTGCAGCCATTTGCTAAAATCATTTAAGTTAATTTTTTTTCCTCATTAATGTACACACAGCACCCCATATTGACAGAAAAACACAGAATTGTTGACATTTTTTCAGATTTATTAAAAAAGAAAAACTGAAATATCAGATGGTCCTAAGTATTCAGCCCCTTTGCTCAGTATTTAGTAGAAGCACCCTTTTGATCTAATACAGCCATGAGTCTTTTTGAGAAAGATGCAACAAGTTTTTCACACCTGGATTTGGGGATCCTCTGCCATTCCTCCTTGCAGATCCTCTCCAGTTCTGTCAGGTTGGATGGTAAACGTTGGTGGACAGCCATTTTTAGAGACATACCTCTCTCACCAAGGCTCTTCTCCCCCGATAGCTCAGTTTGGCCAGACGGCCAGCTCTAGGAAGGGTTCTGGTCACCCCAAACGTCTTCCATTTAAGGAATAGAGGCCACTGTGCTCTTGGGAACCTTAAGTGCAGCAGAAATGTTTTTGTAACCTTGGCCAGATCTGTGCCTTGCCACAATTCTGTCTCTGAGCTCTTCAGGCAGTTCCTTTGACCTCATGATTCTCATTTGCTCTGACATGCACTGTGAGCTGTAAGGTCTTATATAGACAGGTGTGTGGCTTTCCTAATCAAGTCCAATCAGTATAATCAAACACAGCTGGACTCAAATGAAGGTGTAGAACCATCTCAAGGATGAGCAGAAGAAATGGACAGCACCTGAGTTAAATATATGAGTGCCACAGCAAAGGGTCTGAATACTTAGGAACATGTGATATTTCAGTTTTTCTTTTTAAATAAATCTGCAAAAATGTCAACAATTCCGTGTTTTTCTGTCAATATGGGGTGCTGTGTGTACATTAATGAGGAAAAAAAAAATAACTTAAATGATTTTAGCAAAAGGCTGCAATATAACAAAGAGTAAAAAATTTAAGGGGGTCT
>NW_015505495.1:206196-210059 GCF_001515645.1 Sinocyclocheilus grahami
TCGCGTCATATGACCCCTTTAAGACTGTCTTAAGATCTAGACTGACCAATTAGACTATAACAAGGGATAATCTCACTCTGTAAATAATGTTTTATACATTTAAATATGTGACTTTTTAACAAATATATTTAAATATTTAAGTAATAAATTATTTAGTGTAATAATAATAATAAATGTTTTTTGAGCAGAAAATCAATATACAGGTGCATCTCAATAAATTAGAATGTCGTGGAAAAGTTCATTTATTTCAGTAATTCAACTCAAATTGTGAAACTCGTGTATTAAATAAATTCAGTGCACACAGACTGAAGTAGTTTAAGTCTTTGGTTCTTTTAATTGTGATGATTTTGGCTCACATTTAACAAAAACCCACCAACTCAGTATCTCAACAAATTAGAATACTTCATAAAACCAATAACAAAAATATTTTTAGTGAATTGTTGGCCTTCTGGAAAGTATGTTCATTTACTGTACATGTACTCAATACTTGGTAGGGGCTCCTTTTGCTTTAATTACTGCCTCAATTCGGCGTGGCATG
Organism: Sinocyclocheilus grahami; assembly: GCF_001515645.1. Lineage (NCBI taxonomy): Eukaryota > Metazoa > Chordata > Actinopteri > Cypriniformes > Cyprinidae > Sinocyclocheilus > Sinocyclocheilus grahami. Next base: position 206,735 of record NW_015505495.1, read on the forward strand.
GAGGTGATCAGTTTGTGGCACTGCTGAGGTGGTATGGAAGCCCAGGTTTCTTTGACAGTGGCCTTCAGCTCATCTGCATTTTTTGGTCTCTTGTTTCTCATTTTCCTCTTGACAATACCCCATAGATTCTCTGTGGGGTTCAGGTCTGGTGAGTTTGCTGGCCAGTCAAGCACACCAACACCATGCTCATTTAACCAGCTTTTGGTGCTTTTGGCAGTGTGGGCAGGTGCCAAATCCTGCTGGAAAATGAAATCAGCATCTTCAAAAAGCTGGTCAGCAGAAGGAAGCATGAAGTGCTCTAAAATTTCCTGGTAGATGACTGCGTTGACTGTGGACTTCAGAAAACACAGTGGACCAACACCAGCAGATGACATGGCAGCCCAAATCATCACTGACTGTGGAAACTTAACACTGGACTTCAAGCAAATTGGGCTATGAGCTTCTCCACCCTTCCTCCAGACTCTACGAAATTGGTTTCCAAATGAAATACAAAACTTGCTCTCATCTGAAAAGAGGACTTTGGACCACTGGGCAACAGTCCAGTTCTTCTTCTCCTTAGCCCAGGTAAGACGCCTCTGACGTTGTCTGTGGTTCAGGAGTGGCTTAACAAGAGGAATACGACAACTGTAGCCAAATTCCTAGACACGTCTGTGTGTGGTGGCTCTTGATGCCTTGACCCCAGCCTCAGTCCATTCCTTGTGAACTTCACTCAAATTCTTGAATCGATTTTGCTTGACAATCCTCATAAGGCTACGGTTCTCTCGGTTGGTTGTGCATCTTTATCTTCCACACTTTTTCCTTCCACTCAACTTTATGAATATGCTTGGATACAGCACTCTGTGAACAGCCAGCTTCTTTGGCAATGAATGTTTGTGGCTTACCCTCCTTGTGAAGGGTGTCAATGATTGTCTTCTGGACAACTGTCAGATCAGCAGTCTTCCCCATGATTGTGTAGCCTAGTGAACCAAACTGAGAGACCATTTTGAAGGCTCAGGAAACCTTTGCAGGTGTTTTGAGTTGATTAGCTGATTGGCATGTCACCATATTCTAATTTGTTGAGATAGTGAATTGGTGGGTTTTTGTTAAATGTGAGCCAAAATCATCACAATTAAAAGAACCAAAGACTTAAACTACTTCAGTCTGTGTGCATTGAATTTATTTTACAGCTTTGATCACAGAAATAAGTTACAGTTTAACAGATATTCACATAGAAAGCAGTTATTTTAATAGAAAGCAGTTATATTAAATATTTCAAATATTTCACAATATTGCTGTTTTTGCTGTAGTTTGTATCAAATAAATGCAGGCTTGGTGAGCAGAAGAGACTTCTTTAAAACACATCCCAAACTTTCGACTGGTAGAGTACGTTCACACTGAAACACACACAATCACATCTGCCGTTTACTTTGATAAAGCAGTTATTGACATTAATCTGTTCTGACGGCTCATTCACTTCATTAACATCTTGATAAGGGACTTTATGAATTCTGCATATGAGAAGGCGATGCTAATAGGCAGCGTCTGGATTCATCAGAGCCAACATAAATTACTGCCAAACAGTCTGTAATTGCTGCCCAAAATGTGTGGAAATGAGCCGCTCCGTAATGAAACTCCTCCTGATCACCGCAGCCGCTGGAGATATTGAATCATGCTGATCGTAGTCTGCACTGATGGATGAGAACACGAGGCGTGCGTTTAATCAAACGGCGCTTTAGTGTGCGAGTGTTATTAAATCCCTGTTTGTGCAGATTTTATTCAGATGCTGTTCAGAGGCTGTTTTCACTGCCTTCATAGGCTGCTAACATCTCAACCAAAATAGAAGCTTATTTGTGTATAACCTAGAAAAGATCATTCACCTCAAGCGTGTGATTTTAAGTGCCCTACACTGGCAGCATCTCAGTGTTCTACTTCAATACTGGTTCTGTCAATCAATACTGATGTTTCCATGTTAAGCTAATAGTTCTCAAACACACTACAAATGTGAATGTTAATACATCATAATAGAATCTCTCTCTCTCTCTCTCTCTCTCTCTCTATATATATACAGTATATATTCAATTAACATATAGGAAAATAAACAAATATAATATCAAAATATACATTAAAATATCGTGATAGTTGTATTTATGATATTAATTTTTTTATATTTTTATATATGTTAAAGTATCTTGATAGTTGTATTTTTTCATGAAACAGTGCATATTAACATTAAAATATACAAATAATAATATCATGAAAATATACAACTATCATTAAACATACACACATATATATTCAAATGTCATAATATTTTACATGTTATAAAACATAGAAATAATATCATAAATATACAACTATTAATATATATATAATATACAAATATATTATCATAAATACAACTATCATGATATTTTAGCATGTATATTTTATGATATTATTTTTGTATATTTTTATATATGTTAGATTATCATGATAGTTGTATATTTTTTATATGTACAGTATGTTAATATATCATGTAGTAGTTTATTTTTCATGATATTTTTTATATTATGTTTTTATGTGTTCATTTACAGCAGGGCTGTACAGTGCGACATATATATATATATATATATATTACCACTGTAGCATGCGTGCGATACAGTTTTGCATGTTCATAACACAGCCGCTTAATAGTGTGAAGTGAGTTCGTTGTGCTTGTTTGTGTGTGTGAGGTTGGTTATACTTGGTAGTTAGGGGTGTGTGATATGATGATTTTTGATCGTGGACGATTAAAATGTCTCCACGATCTGCTTTTGAAGAAATATCGTTGTATCGTGCTACAGCGCACATTCTATCAGCTGCAGTTCTGGCGCCTCCTCAGTCTCAATATAATGTACAACGCCACATGCATTCACATCAGTGTTAGCTCAGCGGTAGAGTTACTCTCACGGGACACTGCACTTATGCGCAATCACAAAACTACACTATCTGCTTTAAAGCAATACCGGTTAAACGTTTAATTCATGTGCTGAGCGTGTACTCATGAAGTGTGCTCACACTGAGAGCCTGTCGAAAAGCGCCTGATTATTGGACTAAGTTGTCTTACACGTCTGATTGATTTTGTGTATAATACTGTCAAAATCACACAAGGTTTACATATAAACACAGTTGGTTATGTCTAAAAGGAGAGTAAACAGTTAAGAGAGAAACGCGGGAAGCTCTTAAAGGGACGTAGCTACTAAACATGCTGCCGACTGTCATTAAAGGGATAGTTCACCCAAAAAATTGTATTTCTGTCATTATTTACTCACTCACATTTTGTCCCAAACCTGTATTAATTTCTTTCTTGTGTTGAACACAAAAGAAG
>NW_015505495.1:212283-215638 GCF_001515645.1 Sinocyclocheilus grahami
CTCTCACATGCACACACACACACACACTCACACACACACACCCACACACACACACGTAATATCATAAAAATATACAACTATCAATATGTTTTACTAAATATAAACATCATGATAGTTGTATATTTTTCATGATATTTGTGTATTTTATATATTAAAATATCATGATTTTATTATCATATATTTTTATTTATTTAAATATGTTGGTATAAAATGATATAGCTGAATATTTTTCATAATATTATTATATTTTTATATGTTAAAATATATTGATATTTGTATATTTTTTTCATATTATATTTGTATATATTAAAGTATTTTGATAATTATATATTTTTATATTTAACATATACAGACATACAAATATAATATCAGAAAGTATACAACTATCATCATATTTTAACATATAAATATATACAAATATAATATCATGATAGTTGTATATTTTTCATTATATAATATTTTTCTATATTTTATGTGTTAATATATCTTGATAGTTGTGTATTATGATATTATATTTGTCTATGTATATATGTTAATATATCATGATAGTTGTATATTTATATTATATATGTATTTGTATATTTATATATTTGCATATTTTTTATTTTTTTCATAGTAGTTGTTTATTTTATGATAATATTTTTAGATATGTTAATATATCATACATTTTATGATATTATATGTTATAAAAGATGTACTGTATATATAAAAGATGGTTGCATAATGCCTGAATGGTGTTTTTGTGTGAGTATATTCTAAATATCTAAATAATCTAAATAGACACAAAAACGTGGACTGGATCAAACTAAACTGGGTTGTAGAGGAATGAATGGCATTGACGGACCATTACATTTAAATTTTTAATGCTTTGAATCTGTGATAGGAAATGACTTGCACAGTGATATTTGCATGAATGCTTTTATCCAGAGCGATGTGTTTTTTCAAACTTCTGATGATGGTGTGTGTGTTTGGTGCAGGTCTGGCCCGTGCGAAGTCAGTCCCCAGTCACACGTACTCTAATGAGGTGGTGACGCTCTGGTATCGTCCTCCAGACGTGCTGCTGGGATCCACAGACTACTCCACCTGTCTGGACATGTGGTGAGTCTACAGCACTGCGGTCTGCATCCATCACACCCAAAACCACTCCTCTGCTCCCACACTGCAACTTCACATCACACTGTGTAGTGCACTTAAAAGATCACATCCGTGCAACTCACGGCTGCACTGCAAAAAAGTCTCTGTATTTTTTTTGCAGTTCAAATATTTAAACATCCTCAAAATAAAACCTGAAAAACAAAATGATCTGTATTTTCACAGACCTATGTTTTGCAGATCATGCACTATGATGATGAGAAAATGTTTTTATAAATATATATGCACTGCTGTTCAAAAGTTTGGGATCAGTAAGATTTGTAATGTGTTTAAAAGAAGTCTCTTCTGTTCATCAAGGCTGCATTTATTTGATCAAAAATACAGAAAAAACAGTAATATTGTGAAATATTATTACCATTTAAAATAACTGTTTTCTATTTTAATATACTTTAAACTGTAATTTATTTCTGTGATCAAAGCTGTATTTTCAGCATCATTACTCCAGTCTTCAGTGTCACATGATCTTCAGAAATCATTCTAATATGCTGATTTGCTGCTCAAGAAACATTTCTGATTATTATCAATGTTGAAAACTGTTTTTGCGGCTTCATATTTTTTATAATTTTTGTGGAATCTGTGATACTTTTTTCAGGATTCTTTGATGAATAAAAAGTTTAAAAGAACAGCATTTATTCAAAATAGAAATATTTTGTAATAATATAAGTCTTTATTATAACTTTTTATTTATTTAACACATCCTTGCTGAATAAAAGTATTGATTTCTTTCAAAAAAAAAGAAGAAAAAAAATAGAAATCAGTATAATATGCTGAGAAACATTTCTGATTATTATCAATGTTGAAAACTGTTTTTGCGGCTTCATATTTTTTTGTATTTTTTTTGGACTACTCCATGAATAAAAAGTTAAAAAGAACAGCATTTATTCAAAATAGAAATATTTTGTAATAATATAAGTCTTTATTATGACTTTTTATTTATTTAACACATCCTTGCTGAATAAAAGTATTGATTTCTTTCAAAAAAAAAGAAGAAAAAAAATATCTGCTGACCCCAAACTTTTGAACGGTAGTGTATATTATTACAAAAGATTTCTATTTTAAATAAATGCTGTTCTTTTGAACTTTTTATTCATCAAAGAATCCTGAAAAAAGTATCACAGATTCCACAAAAATATTAAGCAGCAAAAACTTTCCAACATTAATAATAAATTATATATCAATAAGGATCATGTGACACTGAAGACTGGAGTACTGATGCTGAAAATTCAGCTTTGAGTCACAGGAATGAATTATATTTTAAAGTATATTAAAATAAAAAAACGGTTATTTTAAATTGCAATAATATCTCACAATTTTACAGTATTTTCTGTATTTTTGATCAAATAAATGCAGCCTTGGTGAACAGAAGAGACTTCTTTAAAAAACATTAAACATCTTACTGATCCCAAACTTTTGAACAGCAGTATATATATATATATATTATTATTATTATTATTATTGTTATTTTTATTTTTTTTATTAAAATATCTGAACATCCTTCAAGCAAAACCCGAGAAACAGAGAAACAAAATAACACAAGATGTTTTCAGAGAAATTGGAAACTATTTAATGAGGTTGATGCACTATAACATTGGGATGATAATTTTTTATATTTATTTATTTATTTATAAACATCCTTTAAATTAAACCCGAGAAGAAAAATGACACAAGATTATTTTCAGAGAAATAAAAAAACTTTAAAGGGTTAGTTCACCCAAAAATGAAAATTAGCCCATAAATTACTCACCCTCAAGTCATCCTAGGTGTATATGACTTTCTTCTTCAGATGAATCCAGTCGGAGTTATGTTAACAATTATCTTTCAAGCTGTTTAATGCCACTCCGCGGGTGTTGCATGCTTCAGTCCAAAAGAAGTGAAATAAAAAGCGCCCATCCATAAAAAAAGTGTCTAAGGGCTCCAGGGGGTGAACAAAGGCCTCCTGTAGCGAATCGATGTGTTTTTGTAAGAAAAATATCCATATTCAAAACGTAATAATCACTTTAATGTAGTTTGCGCTCACGGTTATAAACGGAAGCAGCTGCGGGAGCATGACGTATGAGGTCAGTGCTGTGCATGCGCCGCTCAGAAGTGACGAACGCGGAAGCGCAGCGGAGAGATCAAAACAAAACAACGGTCACTAATTAGAAGTACAAAACGAGGATTTGTAAAGAAGAATGTCAGAGGATTTCGATATAAGCCAAGAGGA
>NW_015505495.1:215750-223491 GCF_001515645.1 Sinocyclocheilus grahami
AGATCAAAGACCATTTTTTATATAACTCCGACTGGATTCGTCTGAAAGAAGAAAGTCATATACACCTAGGATGCCTTGAGGGTGAGTAATTTATGGGCTAATTTTCATTTTTTGGTGAACCAACCTTTTAAGGTTTATTCTTCTAACATCCCTGACAATTTTTCTTTTTAAAAGAATAAACATCACAATATTCTGCCAGCTCTTTCCACACCTTGTGCCCTTTTGAGGACGGGGATCTTTTTAGTTTGACAGGGTCTCTCTTCTTCTTCTTACAGTGGTTTTGGCAGTAATGTCTTGCCGTAAATAAAGATCTGGAGTAACTGGCCGGCGTCCGGGGTCTAAAGAGGTGGGAGGAGCTGCTGTCTTGAGAAATGAGGCACGACGAGGCCCATACGGCTGCATGTGCGGGAGGTTTTCCCAGTAACGCTAACGCATCAGTCAGGCTGGGGATTAGCACGCGCTCGTCTCTCTGCCCGACTGTAAGCTGACATCTTATCAGCCGCCTGCCAGTCAGATCCAGCCGCTAACTCACATCACATCCACATTTGAAATGCTCTGTTATGGAGACGGATGGACTGATTCTGGAAAGGCTGGTTGAGTTTTCACTGCTGGCGTGTGTTTGTGTGGCTCTCGCCCATTTGCTGTCAGAAGGACACAGCCGTGCGCACTGGACTAGAAACGATCGCATGCTGACGAACAGACGCTGAGACACATTATGGACCTTTTTCACATTTCAGCGGAAGTCGTCATAGTTGGGTTAACTTGAAGAGCGGTGAATGGGAGAGTACCACAGATATATATTTTTTGCATTCCCGTTTGCTCAAATAGCAAAAGAAAAACTTTTCGTGACTTTCAATAAAAGGAAAAAAATTGAGAGAGACTGATAACGGCAGTCAAAGAGAGAGCCTCCAGAGACGCTGCATTAGAAACACAGCATTAGCGTTAACTGTTTTTTTGTACTTTGATGCAAAGGTGATATAATACAAAGAATAGTGTTATAAATGTGCATACATTTAAAAAAAAAATACAAATATGAAAAACTTTCGAGGATTTACGATGCTAATGACCGTTAAACGCGTCATCACAGTCTTGTGAAAAGGGTCCATTATAGGGTTATTATAATTAACTAAAAACTAATACTAAAAGCATAAAAAATAGCTTGAAATAAACATGAACTGAAATGAAATAAAATATTAGAAAGGCAGCATTTTCATTTCATTTTTCAATATTTGATATACTAAAGTAACTCAAATAAGAACTGAAATAAAGATGCATAAAAAAATATAGACATACAGTACATAAAAAACTAAAACTACTGTACTACAAATGGCAAAACCAGCAAAATTACTAATATATACATATATATAACACTATATAAAATATGAATACAAATTATAATAGACTATGATACAAATAACAGTGAAATCTGCACATTCATGCTATTTAAAGCTCAGCGTATTGTTTTATTCTTCACCGATCTAGGATAAAATAATATAGTTATTTTCCCCCATTATTTAACTTTAATTGTCTCTCAGTGAGCAGGATGACTGATGGCTGATATAATGCTGCTTTATCATGTGATACTATATCAATTATTGATATACTGTAGTAGCATGCGAGATGCACTCTAAGTTTGTGGCTTTATTGTATTTTACTAAATTTTTATTCAAAATTCTCTCAACTATTGGAAAACTGATAATTTTCCAATATGATAATTAATAGCAGCCCTCCTCTTTTGCCTAATATGACCTAATTTAATAATGATGAGTTCAGAAATATCAATAAAAGCTTTCCATCATGTAGTATTTTCACAAAACAATTATATATAAATGTATCAGATTTAATGCACATATTAAAATAAAAGCAGTCATATGACAAACGTTTCTGACAAACAGAAGTATTCAAAATATATAATTTAACTTACAATCTACAAGAGAGTGAGAAAATATGTTCAAATATTTAATGTCAAAGATTTTTTCATTAACAAGTTTATAAATAAATAATCGTATTTCACAAAATCTGTGATTTTCTGTGGCTGTTTTGATGCAGTAAAAGCTGAAAACAGTTGACTTATGTTTGCATTTTCTTCTGTCAATGGATCATAATTCTAACCATGAAATATTTAGAAATAAACTGAAGTCATGCATGTGAAAATGAGCTGAGAATTGATCAGATAGTTGTAATCTGGCTCAGATTCAGACAGGAATCGTGTGTTTTTCTGCTGATTTAGAGAAAATACAAGACTTCTTCACCACACAGATGGTTGTAAAAAGCAAAAATGCTACAAACTCATCATATTTTGTAAGAAATTGTGACATGCCTGAGAAAAATAGACACTATTTCTGGAATCAGCAGCTCAAAATTAGTAAGAGATGTTTGTCAATTATGGGATAAATTTTCCGCACAAACTATTGCAGTCACGGATAAAAAATAATAAGCATGAAACCAAAATTTTAAAATGCAAGTAAAAATATATTACACAAAGTTTAAAAATGAAAGCAAAGTTTTCAGAATAGCAAACAATGGTCACAGATCGAAAAATAATAAGCGTGAATCAAAATAACGCATTTAAAAAATAAATGCATGAATCAAACTTTAAACACATTTAAAATCATATTGCACAAAACTGAAATATTAATGCAAAATTATCCGACTTTCACACAGAATCATGTCACTGCCGTAGCGTTTGTAATGCACTCTCTCTGAAGTCGTTGATAAATCCCCGTTATTAACATACAGACCGTTTCTCAATACCAAGTACACAAACATTATGATATAAAATATCATTTGCTGAACAATAGTAGCCATTATAAACTTTGTATAGACTATATATTATTAAAGTTGTAAGATATATTATATGTATAATTTGAGTAAATATTGTTAGTGCAAACAAGTCATTAGATTGTAATATAATTACTTTGTAATTAGTTATAACGAAATGCTTACAATTTATAAAAAATGCGAAAACGGGCACTTGAAAGACTTGTGCATGCCGAACGACAGAAGAAATAAATATTTTCAGCAAGAAGTTGTGGCTGGTGTTCCAAAAAGTTTAAGTGGTGTCAGTGTGTTTTGCTTTTTTACTTCAAGCAAATGTCATCTTTTCCCTTAATTATTTTGTCGAATCATGTCACTGCCGTAGCGTTTGTAATGCACTCTCTCTGAAGTCATTGATAAATCCCCGTTATTAACATACAGACCGTTTCTCAATACCAAGTACACAAACATTATGATATAAAATATCATTTGCTGAACAATAGTAGCCATTATAAACTTTGTATAGACTATATATTATTAAAGTTGTAAGATATATTATATGTATAATTTGAGTAAATATTGTTAGTGCAAACAAGTCATTAGATTGTAATATAATTACTTTGTAATTAGTTATAACGAAATGCTTACAATTTATAAAAAATGCGAAAACGGGCACTTGAAAGACTTGTGCATGCCGAACGACAGAAGAAATAAATATTTTCAGCAAGAAGTTGTGGCTGGTGTTCCAAAAAGTTTAAGTGGTGTCAGTGTGTTTTGCTTTTTTACTTCAAGCAAATGTCATCTTTTCCCTTAATTATTTTGTCAGAGTGTGCCATAATGCTTCATTGGCGTGCACAGAAATTTTCTTCAGACCCCCTACAAGGATTACATTCGCAAACATGTCATCTTTTCCACCTCTTGAGAGTTTGCAGGTATGAAAGTGAATTAAAATAGAATAGAAATGTTGCTCTGGAAACTAGCTGAAACAAAATAAGTCAACATATTTTATTTCAAGTAACTTTTAGGTCCAGTTAACTATAATAACCCTGTCTTAAGTAAATATTTGAGCTCAAATGGGTTCGGCTGACAAAAGGTTTGGGAATCCCTGATGTGAAGGCTTGTTCTGAGTGTTTAATCACACTGATGCTTGCACGCAGTTACAGTTACAAAACAATCAAGCTCGTTCCTGCTTTTCCAGGCTGTTCGTAAAGTGCATAAATCATCTGAGCGTTACAAGCTGTTTTGATTCTGATATTCATGCACGAATCACCTTTCTGAGGGTTAGAGAGTCAGTGCTGTTTGTTTGTGTTTCAGGGGTGTCGGATGCATCTTCGTGGAAATGATCCAGGGAGTGGCGGCATTCCCGGGCATGAAGGATATTCAGGATCAGCTGGAGAGGATATTTCTGGTAAGTGTCTCCGCTCTGCTTTCCTCTCCGTTTAGTGCCTCGGGTGCTGGATGAAGAAAAATTGTCCATGAATGCAAAGACATGGAGTGATAGATGAATGTACACAACTCTGGGAGGTCATGCATATTTCATCTCATGAATCCTGTAATCATTTCTCCTGCCATTTTCCATAATGTCCGCTCTGATAATTGAAGTAGAGAGTAATGGATTCATATTCACCCTCCGAGCCAGGTACATAATTCATACAGACAATTACGGAGATGAATAGAGCGGGGCGGCCCGGGGTTCATGGGTGAAACGGACTCCCGCGGGGCGTGAGTGTCAGAGGGAATGACAGAAGCAGGGAAACCGGCTGTATCGATCGCCCCGCAGAGAAATTCAGCAGCCGTCTGCTGATGTGAGTGAAAACAAAGAACATCAGAGTCTCTTTGACGCACTGCGGGTTTACCTGTTTGAGGACTAGTTAACCTGAGAATGAATTCTGTCGTTATTTAACTCACCCTCATGTCATTTCCTAACCTGTGTGCTGTTGTTTTTTTAAATGGAACACAAAAAGAGAATGTTTGGGAATGAGTGGCTCTTTGGTGTCAAGTTCCGTTTTTGAATCTCCTGCAGGTTCCACTTTTTTAATTTAAATGTAGCAGTGTGGATGTTTTGAAATGTTTTGAAATAGAATCTAGTTACATAATGACAAAATGCTGTATTTAAACTCTGTGTTAATACATTGTTCTTTTTAACGTGGATTTCACTGTTCACGATGAGGACATGACAATTTGTATATTTTACTTGGCTTGGTTATGAAGAATTAAAATACAGGTTGAATAGATCATTCGATTTTTAGGGGAAAAAATAAAAATAATAATATAATAATGGTATTTTTCTTTTTTGTTTATAGTTTTTATTTTGGATTAGTTTTTATTTTTATATGTTGCATTTTAATTTTGTCATTTATCATTTTCAGTAGTTTTTTCAAATTAATTTTTAATGAATTTTTATTTTCAGTTTTAGATGTATTTATTTTAATCCATCAAGTTAAACTAAATTAAAATAAGAAATGTTGCCTTGGCAACTAACTAAAAAAGGGTTTTTAATATATATATAATTTTTTTTTCATTTTATTTGTTTAGTTTTATTTCAAGTAACGATTTTTTTTTATGGTTTTAATTTTAGTTTCAGTTTTAGTTAAGTATATTAGCGTAATTTAATCATCAGAAAGACACTTTCTGGAGAAAACCACTTTATTATTGTGTTGTTTAGTTGGCCAACGTTGTGCAAAAACATCCTTGAATTAAAACAGATTCAGAGTATATGCACAGTGTAACAATGCTTTAATTTGTTGCTTCAGCGTGACAGTGGGTTGGTTATTTTGCATTATGATTATAAAAATGTAGGTGCCATTTATGAGTTGAGGTTATTTGCTTTTATTTTTCTGACTTTTTTGCATGCTAAACGACTCATTTGAGAGTTCCTTGAATGAAGGACGTCTTTGTTCAGAAAAGCTGATTGTTTGATTTGGCCCGTCAGGATCCCCCCGCTTCTGTCTAATTAGGCTTTTGCTGGTGCTTGTTGTTTGTGTTTGCTCTTTGTCAGGTGATGAATCTGGAGGAGCGCAGGGCGTCTGGCAGCTCGTAGCTGTTCTCTGACACTGATATTTTCATTCCTGACTTGTTTTCCCATCCTTTCTTCCTGAGCGACCTGCAGCTGTCAGTCTGGCCAGCATCATATCTAACCCGTCCTTCAGAGATTATCCTTCATTACTGCTTTCCAAAGGCCAGACTGCTTTATGCTGCGAGTAAAAGAGAGGTCAGCGCTTCTGACCTTCTCATTGACATTCTGCTTCCCGAGAGAGAGATGCTGCTGTTTAGAGTCTCGCGCTTGTGTTTGTGCGTTTCATTTCTCCTTTATTTGGCTGTTTTCAGCTGGAGATAAACTCATTACGTCAAGGTTAATATCCACTTTACGCTTTGATGCATTTTGAATCCCATCATGCACAGCTGCCACACATGAGAGAGGCCAAATCTGAGCGAAATCTGTTTGTTTTGCTATTTATTGTGGTTGGAATCACTCAGGAGACTTTTGATTATGTTGATATGGGTTTAAGGATGAAGAACTAGAATATGTGTTTGTCAGTTGTTTCATATATGAGCTTAGTCTCAGATGGTTTGTCATAGAGTTTGAAATAAATATTTGGAGATTTTCTGAAGCTTTAGAGGAGACAAATGTGAAATGAGTCTTTTCTTATGCAAAACATCTTGTTCTTTGTGGTGAATCTCATAGGGCAACTTTAGTTATGTTGATATGAGTTTAAAGGAATAGTTCACACAAAAATGTACATTTTCTGAAAATGTATGCACCCTCAGGTCATCCGAGATTAGGTGATCAGATTTGGAGAAATGTAGTGTTGCATCACTTGCTCAGCAATGGATGCTCTGCTGTGAATGGGTGCCGTCAGAACGAGAGCTGATAAAAACATCACAATAATCCACAGCACTCCAGTCCATCAGTTAACATCTGGAGAAGACACACGCTGAAACTAATCCAGCATTAAGACCTTTTTAACTCAAACACGAGTTCATAATAACTCTTCCTCCAGTGAAAAAGTGTTCTGGTGTGAATCAGGAGAGAAATCTGCACAGATCAAGCACTGTTTAAACAGCTCTAAACACATATGTGGCTGGATTCTGATGTGAGAGACAACAGCAGAACACTTTTTCACTGGAGGAACTGATATTATGGATTATTTTATTCTAGGTTTGTATCTTATTCGTGGTGGTTTTATATTTGATTCTTCATTTTTCGTGTGTGTGTGAGAGCGGGCTGCAGGTAGTTGTTCTGTAAGTGTGTGTGATGTATTAAAGAGAGCAGGCTGGACCGGCGTGTTTAACTAGCTGTCAGCCAGCAGGAGATTACCTGTGTTCCTCTGCTCCGTATTAATATAGACAGGTCTATCTGCAGCAAACACACATCACCGCCATGTGTGAACGGCTCTCACACGCACTGACTTTATACTGAGCAATTTGACATCAGGATTGAACTGTCTGCTCTCATTACAGGCGCATGGAACACGCACTCACACACACACACACACACACACGCGCACACACTCATACGCACACACACACGCACGCACACACACGCACACACACACACACACGCACACACACACATACTCACACACACACACATACACACACTCAATACTCATACACACACACATACTCAATACTCATACACACACTCAATACACACACTCAATACTCATACACACACACATACACACACTCAATACTCATACACACACACATACACACACTCAATACTCATACACACACACATACACACACTCAATACTCATACACACACACATACTCAATACTCATACACACACTCAATACTCATACACACACACATACACACACTCAATACTCATACACACACACATACACACACTCAATACTCATACACACACACATACACACACTCAATACTCATACACACACACATACACACACTCAATACTCATACACACACACATACTCAATACTCATACACACACTCAATACTCATACACACACA
>NW_015505495.1:224163-226693 GCF_001515645.1 Sinocyclocheilus grahami
ACACACACGCACACACACACACACGCACACACACACATACTCACACACACACACATACACACACACACACACGCACACGCACACTCATACACGCACACACACACACTCACACACACACACACACACACGCACACTCTCACATGCACACACACTCATATGCACATACACACACACACGCACACTCATACGCGCACACACACACGCACACTCTCCTACACACACACACACACACTCTCACACGCACACACTTAAACACACACGCACACTCTCACATGCACACACACTCACACACACACACACACACGCACACTCTCACATGCACACACACACACACACACACTCATACGCACACACACTCATACGCACATACACACACACACACACACACATACACGCACACATACACACACACACACACACACACACACACACACACACACGCACACACACATACACACACACACACACACTCATACGCACACACACTCATACACACACACACGCACACTCTCACATGCACACACACTCATACACACACACACACGCACACTCTCACATGCACACACACTCATACACACACACACACGCACACTCTCACATGCACACACACTCATACACACACACACACGCACACTCTCACATGCACACACACTCATACACACACACACACGCACACTCTCACATGCACACACACTCATACACACACACACACATACACACGCACGCACGCACACACACACACACACACACACAGCTACGGTACTTATATGTAAAATCACAGCAGTTTGAGACTTGAGAGATTTTCAGCTGTTGTTATTATCAGCTGTGATTAAAATCGACATTGATTAGAGTTTGTAATGGTTTTTGATTTCGGAGCCACATATGTGACAAGTGAAAAAAAAAATGTATAGTGGCCAAAAATTAAGAATTAGTTCCCTCGTTTTATTAATTTGTTCCCTTGTTTTAATTAAATCATTGGCACGGATTTTAATAAATCCGTGTTTGTTTGTTTTTAAATCATGGCCACATTGCACTTTGCATTTGCATTTTGATTTAATTAAAACAAGGGAACTAAATAAGTTGTGCAAACGAATATATATATGCGATATATATTATTTTTTATCTCGTGCGAGGCTTTGTAAATGATAAATATGTGTTTTGCAGTGTCTGATTTTTAAACGTTTTATTTGTTTCCCCACACTGTAAAAAAATTGTACATTTTAACCTAAAACAACTAAAAGTTGTAAATAAAACAAAGATTATTGGAGTATGTTTTACAAGACAATATTATTTTAATCTTTCAAAATGTCATATTTGATTCAATGCGTTACTTGCCTTTTTTTTGTAACTATTTGTGAAATTTACTAGCAATTTCTGAGTGAAAATAGTTTCCAAATTTTTTTCAGTTCACCAATTTTAACTTCCATCCTTGTATTAAAAAAAGCATTTTTAATTAGTGCTCATCTAATCCTCATTAAATAATTCAAGTGTATTAATGATGACAGGCACAGGGGAGAACCTTTAATTTATTAACTAACAACTCTCAGATCATTTCATAGGTCATTTGAGGTTCGTTTCAATTCAGATTAGTAATTAGTCTCTCCATTTCCAAAGATTTGAGATTTGATTTTGTGCAGTGTTTGAGAACATAACAGACTGGCGTTATTGCATTGACATGATAATCAGCGAGTAAATATTGCTAAGGAGACACTTTTTCTTTTCATATGACATCTCGCGTGTATTTCACGTCCACTTACTTTCCAACAGTGACACCAGTGTGTGTTTTATTTACCTCCTTTCAGCTCATTTTGTTCTCATGGGTCTCAGTTAGAAACTTTATTCGCTGGTGTCCTCCATCAGTCCTTTCTTCATGAGCATTTGAAACGTTTTTGGGTTGGTGCATGTGTTTTCACATGTTGAGATGAGTGGAGTTGACATGGCTTGACCTCTCATGACTTTGTATCCTGCAGACGCTCCTAAGATTTGATCTGTGAAAGTGAAGCCGCTCTGCTCTGGCGGGGGAATTAATTACTGCATGTGGGTGGCCGTTGTTTTAGCCGCTTGAGGGCATGCAGTGACCGCTAGTGAAAGGACAGACACTGCCGTTGACATTTCAGGAGTGATTGACAGCGAGTCCTGCCACTTTTATCCGAAGAAACTCACGGTAAACCAGATACAGGTTCAGTGTGCCTGGGGTTCTCATGGTCACTGGATTTGACTAAGTTTGATATTCAGAAAGATATTCAGAGTTTTGTTTCAGTCACTCAACTGTATTGGTTTGGTTGAGTTCAATCTATGAAATGATTGGTGGTTATTACTTTTGAGCAGACAGAAATTTTCTGGTATTCAGTTTTTTGGGGTAAAGCCTGTTCAAACCAATCACTGTAACTTTATTGTTGTCGTTATAGTCATTGGTTTGAACAGGCCTTACCCCAAAAACCATAAGGTTTTAAAAATCGCTTTAATGAAGCAAAGTTTACACCATAACGTCCCAGGTTATGTATGTAACCATGGTTCCCCGAGGGAACGA
>NW_015505495.1:227442-232385 GCF_001515645.1 Sinocyclocheilus grahami
CACACACGCACACTCTCACATGCACACACACTCATACACACACACGCACACTCATACGCGCGCACACACACACACACTCACACGCACACACTTAAACACACACGCACACTCTCACATGCACACACACTCACACACACACACACACACACACACACACACACACACACACACACACAAACACACCCACCCACTCACACCCACCCGCACACACACACTCACACACAGACTCACGCTCACGCACACGCACACACACACACCCACTCACACACACACACAGACACACACACCCACACTCACACACACCCACACACACACACACACACACACACACACACACACACACACACACACACACACGCACACGCTCACATGCACACACACTCATACACACACACACACGCACACTCTCACATGCACACACACTCATACACACACACACACGCACACTCTCACATGCACACACACTCATACACACACACACACGCACACTCTCACATGCACACACACTCATACACACACACACACGCACACTCTCACATGCACACACACTCATACACACACACACACATACACACGCACGCACGCACACACACACACACACACACACAGCTACGGTACTTATATGTAAAATCACAGCAGTTTGAGACTTGAGAGATTTTCAGCTGTTGTTATTATCAGCTGTGATTAAAATCGACATTGATTAGAGTTTGTAATGGTTTTTGATTTCGGAGCCACATATGTGACAAGTGAAAAAAAAAATGTATAGTGGCCAAAAATTAAGAATTAGTTCCCTCGTTTTATTAATTTGTTCCCTTGTTTTAATTAAATCATTGGCACGGATTTTAATAAATCCGTGTTTGTTTGTTTTTAAATCATGGCCACATTGCACTTTGCATTTGCATTTTGATTTAATTAAAACAAGGGAACTAAATAAGTTGTGCAAACGAATATATATATGCGATATATATGATTTTTTATCTCGTGCGGGGCTTTGTAAATGATAAATATGTGTTTTGCAGTGTCTGATTTTTAAACGTTTTATTTGTTTCCCCACACTGTAAAAAAAATGGTAAATTTTAACCTAAAACGACTAAAAGTTGTAAATAAAACAAAGATTATTGGAGTATGTTTTACAAGACAATATTATTTCATTCTTTCAAAATGTCATATTTGATTCAATGCGTTACTTGCCTTTTTCTTTGTAACTGTTTATGAAATTTACTAGCAATTTCTGAGTGAAAATAGTTTCCACACCAAATTTTTTTCAGTGCACCAATTTTAACTTCCATCCTTGTATATAAAAAAAAGTTTTTGGATCATATTTAATTAGTGCTCATCTAATCCTCATTAAATAATTCAAGTGTATTAATGATGACAGGCACAGGGGAGAACCTTTAATTTATTAACTAATAACTCTCAGATCATTTCATAGGTCATTTGAGGTTCGTTTCAATTCAGATTAGTAATTAGTCTCTCCATTTCCAAAGATTTGAGATTTGATTTTGTGCAGTGTTTGAGAACATAACAGACTGGCGTTATTGCATTGGCATGATAATCAGCGAGTAAATATTGCTAAGGAGACACTTTTTCTTTTCATATGACATCTCACGTGTATTTCACGTCCACTTACTTTCCAACAGTGACACCAGTGACTAGAGTTGACAAAATTGTGTTTTATTTACCTCCTTTCAGCTCATTTTGTTCTCATGGGTCTCAGTTAGAAACTTTATTCGCTGGTGTCCTCCATCAGTCCTTTCTTCATGAGGATTTGAAGCGTTTTAGGGTTGGTGCATGTGTTTTCACATGTTGAGATGAGTTGAGTTGGCATGGCTTGACCTCATATGACTTTGTATCCTGCAGACGCTCCTAAGATTTGATCTGTGAAAGTGAAGCCGCTCTGCTCTGGCGGGGGAATTAATTACTGCATGTGGGTGGCCGTTGTTTTAGCCGCTTGAGGGCATGCAGTGACCGCTAGTGAAAGGACAGACACTGCCGTTGACATTTCAGGAGTGATTGACAGCGAGTCCTGCCACTTTTATCCGAAGAAACTCACGGTAAACCAGATACAGGTTCAGTGTGCCTGGGGTTCTCATGGTCACTGGATTTGACTAAGTTTGATATTCAGAAAGATATTCAGAGTTTTGTTTCAGTCACTCAACTGTATTGGTTTGGTTGAGTTCAGTCTATGAAATGATTGGTGGTTATTACTTTTGGACAGACAGAAATGTTTTGGTATTCATTTTTTTGGGGTAAAGCCTGTTCAAACCAATCACTTTAACTTTATCGTTGTCGTTATAGTCATTGGTTTGAACAGGCCTTACCCCAAAAACCATAAGGTTTTAATAATCGCTTTTATGAAGCAAAGTTTACACCATAACTATAACGATAATAACACAGAGATTGTTGGAATCCCTTCCAAAGCATTTTTTTCTCCAGCTGATGGGCAATAATAACTTTGACAGCTGATCAGAATTCACACCAATTGGATTTAAAGTCACAAAACGTACTCTTATTTAACTTGCAGCACATGCTTTGCGTGGATGCTATAGTTATTGTTGTAGTTATCTTTATAGTTATTGTCCATTGATGTGGATGCTGCTATAGCACTCTAAAAAATGATTATACCACAACTTAAATAAATGCATGGTTGCAAGTTAAAAATTCTAATTTAGTTAAACCTTTTAAGTTGCAAACGTTATTTGACATAATCATGTTGATCATTACAGTAGCTTAATATTGTGTTTATTGTAAACTCAAATTTCTGCATTAATTGGATTTCTTTAAAAATGAAGTTGTAGTAACTCAATGAAATTGTCTTGGTATCTTTGGAAATTGGGTTGTGGATTTTTAGTTCCCAGCATGCTTTGCATAGGACTGGATAAGGAGAGTAAATGTTGAAGTTAAGTGTTATTTTATGTGTTTTTTAGTGAAAGGAAAGACCTGTTAGTGTTTAATGCTGTGATGTTTGACATTTGAAGAAGTTTCTGTAATGTTGGAGTTTTTGTGGTAACCATTGTGCTGACGAGCAGAGCACGTGAAGGTAAACACTACACTGTTATAGGTATGCCCTTTGTGTTTATCTGTCCTCTCCTCTAAACTGACACACACACACACACACACCTGCACAGCTGAGTCCAGGTATCTCTGACAGCCCATCACTCGCTTGTCTCACACCTCATTGGTCCATCAGCTCATGCAAAACATGAGGAATGAACCAGTTTTCCCACAGATCGGAGCATTTCATGTGTCAGAGGAAGAGCTGGGTATATCCAGTATCCTGATGTGCAAAAGGACACAAGATCTTCCTGTAGAATCTGTTATGTTCAACATTAACCTGTATAATCTTTGCAGCTCTAAACTAAATGACAGCAATAATGACTGCTTCACGTTCACGTCCTCCATTGTTCAACAAACAGTCCTGCCCCAAACTCGTGGTATTCATTGAGACACTGAGTATGTTTACATGCACAATAACACACTGGACTTCAAATCAGCTCATTATAAACCCGACAAGAAAAATAAGATCTGAAATAATTGCATTTTTCTCTGGTTGTGATGTCAAAATATATTCAGTCAACAAGATACTTTTATTTTCTTTGTCAAAAAATTGGAACAATGAGTAAAAATCAGTGTGTGCTAATTTATTTGGTAACACTTGAAGCCTTTACGTATAATGCATTATAAAGCTATTCATAATGCACTGTAATGCATTATATATTTTCATAAGTGATTGTAACCAAAGTTAAATGCATTATAATATTTGAAGGTTTGTCATGTGTTTTAATGCATTATACTTTCTAAAGGTGTAATAATGAATAGATTAGTGATATACCTGTGGTTACAATTATTCATGAGATCAAACAGTGCATTATAAGGTGCATTACAGGGCATAATTCATGCATTAAAATACTTGCATTATGACTTCAAGTTAAACATTTAGACATTTTCTAGATTAGAAATGATCTTGCATGTTGTCTGGTCATTAAGCGTTATTAAGAAATAAGGAATTTATTTATTTATTTGCATCAATTCATTATAAATGCACGATCTCTTTGCATTTTTTCTGTCTTTCATGCTGTTTTTCTCCTATCAGGGATCAGGATAATTCATCACGTCAAATCCTCCCTCTGACCTTTAAGATAGTTTCATGCCACAAATATTCTGCAGTACTGTCGGAAAAATAAAGTGCACAAATGAATCATTTACAGTAAGAAAGCTAGTAAATGGAGTGAGTTTTGAATAAACCACTTAGTCTGGTTGCTAGGGTCTTCTGGGTGGTTTCTTAGGGTGTCTCTGTGTCATTGCTTTGTTCCTTTAAGTTCTCCCAAACCGATCTGATCTGGACTGAACCGGTCTGGTTCCTGTGGTCATGTGAAGGTGACCTGCTCTCTCAGAGATTCATGCGCTGGATGTTTGATGTCCAGGGCTCGATCTTTCCCCCCGATGTGTGTTCAATCTAGAAGACAAATTTCACTCCAGATTGCTTTTGCTCCTGAGTGGAGGTTGTTTTAAAGGGTCCTGCTCTCTGAGAGCGTGATAGACAGAAAGAGAAAGAGAGAGAGACTGTTTTCTGTTATTCCAGCGCTGAAGCCGCTCGTTCTGGAGCTCCTGTGGGATTTCAGAGCTCGGTTTCTCACAGAGATTTCTCATCACCGAGGTACAGGACTGTGAAAGTGGACTGATGGCAGGGACGCAGGGCATTTCTCATGTCTCTCTTTCTGAAGGAGGTCAGAGAAAACTCAGATACAGAGCAGAACAACAGATGTAGATCAACAGAACTGAACAGTATAGTAACTCAGACACTTATTTACTCACAATGTTGTTAATATTCAATTAATTTCATTTTCAGTGAATACCTGAAAAAAATATTAATAAAGTTAATATACTTTATCTATCTACTGTATCTATCTATCTATCTATCTATCTATCTATCTATCTATCTA
>NW_015505495.1:232519-239442 GCF_001515645.1 Sinocyclocheilus grahami
ATCCTATCTATCTATCTATCTATCTATCTATCTATCTATCTATCTATCTATCTATCTATCTATCTATCTATCAGTTTACAATACAACCGGAGCACATGCCGCTGAGGTGTGTCGATTTTGCTAAATAAATGCGCTATATTGCATATTTGGATTTTTACTTAACCTGCTGTCTACATGATAAGAATGAATGCAAGGAGCTAAAGATAAAATTGAACATCTCCTATATAATTACATGCTGCTAATGAAGAAAAACAGACTGGATGTGTGACGTAGGACAACATTTATAGGATGCATTGAGGAGGAGCCCAAACTACACAAGGGCCAAGTGATGCTGACAAGAGGTCTGTGATACTGACACAGATTGTGTGTAATAAACAGTTCTTTGTGACTGTATATCGTTCTCAAGCTGGAAAAGACATTTAGTTCCCACTTTAAGTGAACCTTAAAACCATAAACACATGACAGTACGGCTGAAATGTTAAGGTGTTTAAAAATAAATAAATAAAACATGTTTATTCTGTGGCACTAAAAAAATAATTTGGTGCCTATTTTTGTTTCTTATAGGAGCCAAAGGCTCCTTAATTGATTTTTTTTGTCTGGAGCCCTGAGGAATATTGCTGCTGTGTGACTGACCACAGATGATTCATAGATGCATTTTTGTATGTTTTCTTTTAGAGTTTGATTTTGGGTTTAGTCTGTAATAATTCTAATTAACTTTATATAAAACACCATACGTCTATGATATGACCTCATTGTGTGTGTGTGTGTGTGTGTGTGTGTGTGTGTGTTTCATGGGTCATCACGGTTCACGTATGATAGATGCTGCTGTTAGTTGTGTTTGGTTGGTTGTTGACATTTAATGTATTTAAATACTCTTAAGTTGTTTTGCATTCTGTGCAAATTAAATTATTACTCATTAAGATTGTAAAGCAGCACAAACCTAATTAATTTACTGCTAGAATAATTAACTTGTGTCCAGCTGATATTCAGCATATAGTTATTTCATTATTTATTTATTTTTTACTTCATATTTAAGTTCTGACAAGCCAGATTCACTCTTCATTAAATCTTCATTCATAATTCAACACTGCCCCCTGCTGGACAGACTGTGAGCTCACTTTAATAGTGCAGTTTACTAAGTCAGACATCACTACTAGTGCTTATAGTCAGGGTGTGAGTTGTTGGGGGGGATTTCCCCCCTTCTGGTACTCTTAATAGAGTTGCAATTAAATGCGCGACAATAAAAACAGCGACTCGTAACACAAGACCACAAAACACTGGAAAGGGCCGGAGCTCCATTGAAGGGTTCTCCTTTGAAGGAATTGAATTTTGATAGTAATAATAGAAATTATTGATGTGACACTACATTCAAAACTAAATCAACACAAACAGGTTGAGAAAAGCACAGAAACACACGGCCACTCAGCAGGACTCACACACTGATCTTACTGTCTGTATGAGGAATTATTACACATTTATTCTGACGTTATTTCAGTGACAGAAGTTCAGCTGCAGTATTAATGTCAGAAAAGAAGAGACTCTATAACATCTCACTGTTAATGATTTATCATGCAGCTCAAAGCATTATGGGTAGAATCTCTCGTCAGTCTATTCTGATTCATCAACACAGTTTCACTGATGATTTATATTCAACCCCAAACCCAGGATAGAGCGGCTGAGTGAATGTGGTCTGGACTGTGTGGATGAGGCTCATTGTGTCATAGACGCTGTAGAAGGACAGAGTTCCTGCACTGTGATAAACCATAAACACATGACAGTACGGCTGAAATGTTAAGGTGTTTAAAAATAAATAAATAAAACATGTTTATTCTGTGGCACTAACAAAATAATTTGGTGCCTATTTTTGTTTCTTATAGGAGCCAAAGGCTCCTTAATTGATTTTTTTTGTCTGGAGCCCTGAGGAATATTGCTGCTGTGTGACTGACCACAGATGATTCATAGATGCATTTTTGTATGTTTTCTTTTAGAGTTTGATTTTGGGTTTAGTCTGTAATAATTCTAATTAACTTTATATAAAACACCATACGTCTATGATATGACCTCATTGTGTGTGTGTGTGTGTGTGTGTGTGTGTGTGTGTGTTTCATGGGTCATCACGGTTCACGTATGATAGATGCTGCTGTTAGTTGTGTTTGGTTGGTTGTTGACATTTAATGTATTTAAATACTCTTAAGTTGTTTTGCATTCTGTGCAAATTAAATTATTACTCATTAAGATTGTAAAGCAGCACAAACCTAATTAATTTACTGCTAGAATAATTAACTTGTGTCCAGCTGATATTCAGCATATAGTTATTTCATTATTTATTTATTTTTTACTTCATATTTAAGTTCTGACAAGCCAGATTCACTCTTCATTAAATCTTCATTCATAATTCAACACTGCCCCCTGCTGGACAGACTGTGAGCTCACTTTAATAGTGCAGTTTACTAAGTCAGACATCACTACTAGTGCTTATAGTCAGGGTGTGAGTTGTTGGGGGGGATTTCCCCCCTTCTGGTACTCTTAATAGAGTTGCAATTAAATGCGCGACAATAAAAACAGCGACTCGTAACACAAGACCACAAAACACTGGAAAGGGCCGGAGCTCCATTGAAGGGTTCTCCTTTGAAGGAATTGAATTTTGATAGTAATAATAGAAATTATTGATGTGACACTACATTCAAAACTAAATCAACACAAACAGGTTGAGAAAAGCACAGAAACACACGGCCACTCAGCAGGACTCACACACTGATCTTACTGTCTGTATGAGGAATTATTACACATTTATTCTGACGGTATTTCAGTGACAGAAGTTCAGCTGCAGTATTAATGTCAGAAAAGAAGAGACTCTATAACATCTCACTGTTAATGATTTATCATGCAGCTCAAAGCATTATGGGTAGAATCTCTCGTCAGTCTATTCTGATTCATCAACACAGTTTCACTGATGATTTATATTCAACCCCAAACCCAGGATAGAGCGGCTGAGTGAATGTGGTCTGGACTGTGTGGATGAGGCTCATTGTGTCATAGACGCTGTAGAAGGACAGAGTTCCTGCACTGTGATCCACAAACACTCCTATTCTCCTGATGATGGACTCTACAGAGAGATCAGTCTTTGTGTTATTGTGTGTGAATGAGTATCTGGAGGGAGTGCAGATCAAACTCCAGGACTGATCATTATATCCAAACCAACACTCATCACCCCATCCTTTCCTGCTGATGCTCTTATATGACACTGATATTAACACACGTCCACTCCACTCCAGCTCCCAGTAACAGCGTCCACACACACTCTCTCTACACAACACCTGAGAATAACTATCAAATCTGTCTGGATGATCAGGATACGGCTGGACAGTGTTAGTGTTAGTTATCACTCTGTTTCTCTTAGACTGACGGAGGTGTTTATTCACTGTGTTCAGATCCAGAGTGAGCTTATGAGAATCTGATGGAGATAAAACACATCAGAATCAGGAATTATGAATCTGTTTGATCGTTTCATGTAGCTGAACACTTCATGTTCAGTGTATCATCAGTGTCTCAGTACAGATGAACAGATATCTCGTGCAAATCATAATTTACATCAATTATAAAACTCTTCTACAGGAAGAACATGAAGACACTCAGTGAGTTTTTCTGCTTGTTTTCTGACTGACTTACATTGTAGGAAGTCGTTCCTGGTCCTGGGAACAATGTTGGTGAGTGTTTCTGTGGAAATCAACAGACATGAACAGTGTGATTCTCTTGATCCTGCATCCATTTCTAAGACATTTCTAATATGATGTTCTCCATGATATGAGATGATGATGGACTGGTTTCTGAGAGCAGATGAATCTCCAGGACTTTACCTCTGTCTGAGATCTTCTTGAGCTCCTCTTTGCAGAAATCCTCCAGTTTGTCTCTCAGCTGACGGACAGATTCTCTCAGGTCATCAGAAGAGACGAGAGAAATGAAGGGATCCTCATTTACGTCTGTAGATTCAGGAGGTGCTGAGAGAGACTGGAAACTCTACAGAAAACAGAAATAAAAACTCATCAGTTCCACACTTCACCCAATAACCTGCAGGAACATCAGATTTATTGACTTCACTGATCTTTAGTAACTCACCTCAATCCACCACTTTCACAGCATCAGCTTCTTTCTCCTCATATTCATTATATCACATTAGAGCTACAGATTCTAGTATTTGACACTTAAAATAAACTATACGTGATTTCCAAGTGATCCCAATCATTCACTCACGACCTACACGTCTATTGGCTTATCAACTTGTTGGTTTCTGAAACAAGCAAGAGATACTCGGCTGCAAAGTGTTTAAACGTCTTGTTTATATTTCCATGTTCCAAACGAAATGAACATTTCTAGACCAGAGCTTCTAGATCTCTGTTACCTGCAGGAACTGGATGTGATCCTGTGTGTGTGAAAGCTGCTCCAGCTCAGCGTCTCTCCTCCTCAGATCATTGATCTCCTGCTCCAGTCGCTCCAGTCGTCCTTCAGCTCGACTCACTGCAGTCTTCTCCTGATCTCTG
The DNA here is from genome assembly GCF_001515645.1 of Sinocyclocheilus grahami. Lineage (NCBI taxonomy): Eukaryota > Metazoa > Chordata > Actinopteri > Cypriniformes > Cyprinidae > Sinocyclocheilus > Sinocyclocheilus grahami. The sequence goes on from NW_015505495.1 coordinate 237,058, forward strand.
ATCAGCCGTATCAGCTCAGAGCGGCTTCTCTCAATGGAGCGGATGAGCTCAGTAAAGATTGTCTCACTGTCCTCCACTGCTGTCTGTGCAGAGCGCTGTTAGGACACAGTGATTCAGGCTTCAGTGAGTCTGAACTGAGACGGAGACAAACTTCTCTTCTTCTCCAGACTCACCTTATGAGACTCCACAGCCTCTCTCAGCTGCTGAAGATCTTTCTCTCTCTGCTGGATTCTCTGCTGGAACGTCTTCTGCGTCTCCTTCAGCTGCTTCTGCAGGACAAACAGATGATAGTAAACGTCACAGAAAACTACTGGCACTAAAACATCAGGTCAACAGATGAATCCAGTAAACGTAGGGTGAGGCTGTTTAAAGGTCACTTATCTGAACTGATAAACAATGGCTGCAGGTTCAAACTCCAGAAGTGATGATCGGGTACAATCATTGTACAAGAAATATTATGAAGCATAAGGAGTGTTTAGCAATATTTCATCAGTGTCTAGTTTTAAATACCTGTTTCTCTGTCGTCTGTTCTGCAGCTGATACAGTGTCATGGTTTTTATGTTCATCCATCGAACACAGCACACATATACATTTCTGGTCAGTGCGACAGAAAACCTCAAGGAGCTTCTCATGTTTCTGACAGATCATCTCCTGCAGTCGTCCAGTGGCTTCAGTCAAATTGTGTCTCTTTCCTTTAAACCAACTCTCATGTTGTTCGAGGTGATCCTGACAGTAAGACTCCAGACACACCAGACAGGACTTGACGGCTTTGTATTTTGTTACAGTACAGACATCACACTGCACATCTCCAGCTCCAGCGTAACAGTCAGCAGGAAGTTCGGTCTTCTTCAGTTTCTCCACCAGTTCAGCCAGCATGGTGTTTCTAGCTAAAGCAGGTCTTGGACTGAAGGTCTGTCTGCACTGAGGGCAGCTGTAGACTCTCATATGATCCTCCTGATCCCAGCAGTCTGTAATACAGATCTTACAGTAACTGTGTCCACACTGGATGGTCACCGGATCCTTCAGGAGATCCAGACACACTGCACACATGAACTCATTCTGATCCACCGAAATTCTGGCTCCTGCCATTTTACACACAACAGCTAAACTACACTTCAGTTTCTCTTTCCCTGAACTCATGTGATTCCTGTTTCCTGGTTCTGTGTTTGAGTGACGTGTGTAAACACGGTGTGTTTGTAAAGCAAGTTCCTGCTCCTGTAGAGTTTAGTTTCGACACACCTGGCCATTAATGCAAATACAGAGATCTTGACTAGTTGATTCAGGTGTGTTTAATTCAGATAAAACTAAACTCTGTGGGAAAGTGACTCTTCTGGACTAGGAATGGGGAACCCTGATAATGAAATATCTGCTAGATGTTAGTCTCAGACAAACACTCAAAGAATACAAGTTACAGAGAAGCAGGATAACAAAAACTTAAAGTCTTAAAAACTGCAGTAATGCTGCATTTTAATTACTACACTTGAACTGCAGGACTGAAAACTGTCCAAATTTAGAGTTCCTTCATGATCACACTGATGGATCTGCTTTTTTTTTTTTTTCATATGATTCATATGAATTTTCATAGAAATTTTTTTCTTTCTCTTTGGAGTGTTGCAAGCTCTTGGTGCATAAAGAAGATCTGTAAAGTTGCAAAGACTAAAGTCTCAAATCCAAAGAGTTCCTCTTCAGGAACTCGAGCTGCGTCGAAAAACGGTAGGGGAACGCCATTCAGCGTGACGGGCTCTGAATCTCGTGTGTAATCAGACCAACAGCTGGGCGAGACGTCACGGCGGGTGACGTAATGACCAGGAGGCTATAAAAGCACGTGTGGTGAGACCAGCGTCAGCTTTTTGTCATTCAGCAAGCGCTCTGTGTGTGTGTCAGTCTGATATCTGTTTGTGAGTCATATTTGGTGTTGTCTGTCCCGTAGGGCTAGAAAATAATTGAATAATTGAATTGATAATAAATAAAGAAAATAATTATGTCCAAAGCACATGACAAGTCACATCTTTTGAGTAGGGGCGAAGGCAGCCAGCGTTTCAAACTGTGTGTTCCTCCCTGCCCGCGTTTCATTACGGGTGCGGATACACACAGTTTGTGCGTTGTCTGCCTGGGAGCGGAGCATGCTGAGTCAGCTCTTGAGAGCGCTGACTGCCCGCATTGCGAGTGTCTTCCCATGCATGCTCTCCGCTCCCGAAAGGCACTCTTTGCGGAGGGTGCTTTCGCAAGCATACCCTGCGGCGCGGGTCCCGCTGCCGCCGAGGCGCAGCGGCGATTGCACTCGTGGGGTTCGCAGCTGGAACTGGCGGAGGGAATGGAGACGGGCGAGTCCCTATCTTCTTCCTCACCCGCCAGATCCGGCGCTCGCTCACCCGGATCCGAAGC